>NW_008824986.1:8332878-8385398 GCF_000699105.1 Pygoscelis adeliae | reverse complement strand
AGTCAGTCAAAATTCTGATTCAGAAAAGACAGCAGAAAATGTTTCAAAAAATTCCCAAGTGCTCGGAAATGTGTTATATACACATAACCTCCCCCTCTCATTTAATAACCTTATCTAAATGTCGCTCTTTGCAATGCATTATTGTTCAAGTCTTTCTGTGATATTTGGCACGAATACTTCGTTTTGGATCTTATCTGGTTATAAAAGCCATTAAAACAAGTTTATTTTCCGGTGACCCAACCAGAACCCCACTCTAGTGGTGAAAGTCTGGCGAGTAAAATTAGCATTGCTCTGCAGTTTCAAAATAATCCACTTTGCTCTGCTCTAGAACAGATAGTTCTGTTTATATTAAAGCTCTTTCTACAAAGTCTGTTGAAAAAGCAGGGAACTCAGAGCACATTTAAATTCTATTTAAGTCATAAACAGGCGGAAAAAAATGTGCACCATGATTGGTAGCTAAGAGGTTCTTGGTGTGTTATTCCTTTTCAGTTTTCCCAAATTCAGAGCCCTAGAGAGACAAGGAAAACTGCATTCCCTTGTCCAGGCTGGCAGCAAAGCAAAGGCCAGAGGAGGAGCCCGAGGGCTGTATTTTTAGATCCATTGGCTTTTGTCTTGTTCAGACAGGCAACTTTATACATTTTACCTCCCTCCAATGTCAAACCTATTAAATCCTAAATCTTTTACATAGGACACTGTACCTATACTAACATACAGAAGAAAAACTCCTTCCAATATTTTTTAAGGAAATGAAAAATACACACTTTAAGAATCTGTAGCTGCTTTTCATTGCTGAAAAATTACGTTCTGCAGACTGAATACAATAAAAATACCATTATTATTATAGCAAATCTACTGTACGGAAAGATCTTGCATTACATATTTTGGTGCCTTAGTCACATAACTTCAGTAATTAAAGAGAAAATCAACTAAACAATAATTAAAAGGAAATTATTCCTCAGTTGCCACTTGCAACCATCATGAAATCAAGGAACGTGACGAATAGTACTCTGTATTATTTACATGTCATGAATGAAAGGATAAGTATGTATCTATATAATTTTTCTCCCCCAAATAAACCTTAATAAAAATATTTGTAGTGCTGTCCAATACAAAATGTAGTACTTTTCCTTTGTGCAGCTGTTTGCAGAGCGGGTGAATTGAAAATATGTTGGTCATATTTTCTGTTATTCTGTTATATCCTGTTAACCTGACTATCCTGTTAACCTGACTATCCTGTTAACCTGACTGCTCTTATTGGCATACCCTTAGTTACCATCCAAAATTTTGAACACTGGTTGGACACAGTTTGGCTCTTGGTGGAAAGGGCATGGTTGAAATGGTGCTGAGCACTGGATCACACTGTGGTCAGGAAAGTTTAGCTTGGATTTGTGAAAATAAAAAACTGGCGATAGAGAGAATGAATTGAAAGAAAAAGATATACCATTGCCACCTGAAAAACAGGCAACATTGGGTTTTTTTGTAGTCCAAATAGAAACCTTTGGTTAGAAGATTATTTGCAATGGCAAATAATAGACCTCACTAAGATGAATTTTCCCAGTCCAAGTAAAATCCTGTGTAATTTTTCCAGGTTTCTCCAGCAATAAGGATGAAAGTCAGAGTAGACGAGGGAAACATCTTTTTTCTCTTTCTGGTCCTCTCTTCCTTGTTTGGTTATTTGCCTGGTTTTATCACCTGGGATGCAAGAGCCAACCTTTCTTGCAGAGCTTTATGCCAACTCAAATATTTTTTCCTTTTTCCCAAAGAAGTATATTAATAGGATATTTAATATTTTCTAGAAATTGTCATGTAGAAGGAAGGAGGGGTTACCCACAAAAGCTCTTGACTACTAAAGGGAATTCAGGATATTATCATAAATTTTTAAAATAAATATTAACCACATGATTTAGCTGTTTTTTCTTCCTTTTCTTTGTAGGTAGTATAAAATTAAACACTATTTTAAAAGAGCTTTCTTTTTTCCCCTGTTGCTTAGGTCATCGCCCTCAAAACTTTGAACTCTACTTAGCTGTTAATTATTCTGCAGTGACAGATTCCTATTAGCTCTTCTTGCTGGTTTTGTCCATTAATTTTTTTTCCAAAACATGGCACCTTCTGAACAACACTACCCACTGCTTTCTGACCCCTCCTCAAATGCTGCACCAGACCATCACTGCTGTCTGGAGGTCAGTCCAATCTCCTTGTCCTGGCAAAAGGGGATGACGAATAAATGTACAGGATACGTGAGGTTGGTGAGAAATGAGCCAGGTTGCCTAGGGTAAATTGGGACACTGCAAAAAGTACCTATAGGGGAAAGGAGTTCCTTTCTGCTCCCACTTAATACCGGTGTTATTTCAGAACAAGCCTGTTGAAATTAGGGGAGTTATCCTGGCTTAACACCAATGTAATTGAGAGCAGAATCTGGCCCCGTGTTCTTGGCATGACTACTTTTTTGGCAGATTTGGCCACTAATGCTCTCAATGGGTTTTGAGCTTACATTTAATACATTACATTTATTTTAATATTTTTTAAATAGCTAGTGTAAATTGATTCCACTAAAAAAAAAAAAAATCCCTTTACC
Source organism: Pygoscelis adeliae (assembly GCF_000699105.1). Lineage (NCBI taxonomy): Eukaryota > Metazoa > Chordata > Aves > Sphenisciformes > Spheniscidae > Pygoscelis > Pygoscelis adeliae. The sequence continues at coordinate 8,382,823 of NW_008824986.1, read as the reverse complement.
TACCAGTGTTCATTTGTATTTCAAATGGCCCATTACATTTTCACTAACAATCATTAGAGCTGTGTGAGCTTATTGAAGCTTGGTCTTGGACTGAAACTGTAAAAACTGCCAGCTCTGGATTTTTTTGCAATGCTGAAAATAGCACTAGAAAAGGGCTTTTTTATTATAGTACATGACTATGTAACCTGAAATACATTTAAGCTGCAGTAAAGAAATATGCTGCATTATTTTTTTAGGTCCTCCAGTGGAAAATATGGGCATAGCTTGGATCAACTCAGGTAAGCTGATCAATATATTAATACTAAATCTTTCAGATTTAGCCAGAGCCACCCACTGCAATTGCAATTTCTAGTCAAAGAAACCTGACAAGAAGTTGGTTCGAAACTTCAAGAAGCCATAAACACAGAAAGCAATTTAAGTGTGAAAAAGAAAAAAAAAATCCTTACAAGGATTTCCACTCATGTCTGGCGATAATCCTAAATGCAAGACTGGGGCCATAACCATCACAGCTAGAAGAACACATGACCCTGGTGTCTGTGTCAGTTGTTCCTGCAGCAGTGTGGAAAAGCTGGGTGGGAACCACACAGTTTTTGGAGACAAGAGTGGAAAGGAGATGGAGCACCAGGTGCTGAACCTGCTGAGTGTTACGTCCCACAGCTGCGCCGACAGTGCTTACCGCAGATGTCATCTGGGACCTCTCTCCAGGGCTTGGGATGATGCATTAGTCCTTCAATCCTCTGGAAACAGGGGTTCTTTCTTGGGGAGCATGCAGACCAGCTGTATCTCTCCATTGCCTATCTGTCTTGACAGAGGCTGGGGCATGCCCTGCTCTGCTGGCAAGTTCTTGCATACTGCTAATCTTACCTCTTATAATTGTTACTTTTAATTCAGATGAGTAAAACAAGAGCATTAATACAGACATTTAGCCATCTACCATGCTCAGAAGCTATGCTACTGTGCTCAATCACAGTAATACAGTGATTGAGTAAAGCAACACATGGAAGGATGTATAGCAGTCTGGATTGACTGGTAACCTAGGTGCATTTGAAATACTGGTTTGAGATGGATAAACATGAAGTCATACACTACGGCACAGCTATATAAGGCTGAACAGTTTAGTCCAGGTGCAACTTGGTGGTCTCTGAACAAGCCTACTAGCAGAAATGTAGTGAACTTGAAGATACAAAGCAAGTTTTTTGCCTCATGCTGTTGATTGACTTAATTCTGCCAACCCCCACCAGTGCCCATTTCCAGGCTCTCTTCCTTGCTGTCTGCTTCTTGTCTTTGTTACCTACATGTACATATACAGGGTCTCTAATTAGCCTTCTGCTCTGCTTGTCTGCCTTCCCTTCATACTCTGTAATGCAGGACAAAGAAAGCATAACAGTATGACTGTTTTTTTTTTCCCAGAGAACAGTCTCAGTGTTCTTTGTATTGAACTTCTCCATCTACCTATTTCTGGGCCAATTCAAGTCGTTTTGCATTGTATCACTCTTGCTTATATTTTCTCCTTGCAAGCCTCCTTCAATGCTGTGCCATTGGCAGGTCCCATCCTTTTACATGACTTCTTCCAGGTCATTGATACTTAGAGTGAATAGTGCTGTCCTGACATTGATCTTGTTGTGCTCCAGTAGTCACTAAAACCAAACAATATTAGGTTATAGCATTGATTTCATGGATTTCAATTTTTTCCCAATCATGTTCTTGTTAAGCACCTTGTAAAATACATCATGTCACATGCTCATCTCTTCTGTTTCATGGCGAAATGAATCCAATGCAGACAATTGCCTTCATACTGGGAAAATTCATCCTCCCCAGTGCCAAGGAACTAGCAGCATTTAATTCAGAGTCGTATGCTCTGGGGGAACTTAAGGGCAGCCTATAGCATCCAGTACAGTATTTCAAATTATCATAATTTGTGAGCAACTGGACAAGCTGGCTACGGAAAATGGGTATCACGATCTAATAAAAACCTAATAAAACTTTCAAAGTCACTCTCGTGCTCTCAAGGGAGTATTATGCAATCCCTGCCACTGCGGCAGGAGCCCGTCTCCTTGCAGCTAATCTGCTGTGAAAGCAAGGTGCAGGCAGAGCCAGGCATGCCTAAACGGCTTTTCATGTCCTCACCGACGAGCACTTTTTTTTTGGATGAACTTTGGACTCTTTTGGTAGGCACAGAAGTCACTAATAATACTTTTCAAAGTAGCTGTACTGTGGTTTGATGAGCGAGGAGATAATGTGGCCACGAGGCTTAGGATGTATAAACACACACATAATTTCATTAAGTGCTCTTCCTAATTATTTTATATATTAATGCACTGCCATCACTGCTTGCCAGATAATCTTTCATGTGGAGCACAGGGCTAAAAAGACATCAAAGCAAATTTTGCTGCTTCCTTCAATGTCAGTTTAAGAGGGTCCATTTTCACAGGACAGTAGGACCCTTACATACAAGTATAATAAAACAGAAATGGCAACCAAATGTCCACGTTGCTGATACAAGTGATATATGTAAAATAACTGCTTCGAAAAACGGTGCACTTCAGAATATAATGGTTACACTAAGTAGGAGGCTCATGTGTGTTTAATTGAAAAGCTGCTCAGCCTGGTTTTGGTGCCACTTAACAGAGAAGCAAGACCGAGTGGTTACAAAAGCAGTGACAACATTTTTTTTGCCTAAAAATCAAACTTAATATTCCTAATAGTAAGGTTTTCTTATTGGAAGATTTCACTGTTCTTGGGTATGAGATGGATTTCAACATTTCTGACTCCTCTTAATAGATTGGGTCATCACCGAAATATGTGCTGTCTTGACCCCACCCATGCAGTCCAATATAGTGAGGTGAACAGAAGTTGCATGGGCACACAGATCTGCTTGCATAATCGGCACCAAAGATCTGGATGTAATAAATCTTGTCTCCCTTAATCTTATGTAAATTTGGAGTTCCTGTATTTAAGTCAACAGAACTGTAGTGTGTAGGGACAAAATACGGGTATCTGACTCTTCCTTCATCTAAGCTTATGATATCCTATGAAAAGCTGGGGTACAGAAGTGTGAAGTCAGGACTGATCATGGGGGAAAAAATGCAGGAGCTTGCAGAAAGAAATAACTTTGTCATTCTTTCTCAACCTTTATAATACCAAGCAAAATATTTTAAAAAATGTTTTAGTGACATGATGGATGTAAAGCATTTAAAAGTTTTATTGAGCTTTACTCTAGTGCAAATCTTAAAAATACTATAGAAATTATATCAAGATTTTCAGTAAAGTTCCATGCAGTATTATGAGTAAATGTAAAATTGATTTCATATTGGAAATAGATGCTAGGCAGATTTTGCATATCGGGTAGAGCAACGAAATTACATTTATAGCTGTTTTTTGTTTTGTTTTTTTTTTTTAAAAAAAGCTCTTCAGCTCAGGTAATAATTGTATAGTCTATTATAATGATCCCAGGAGGTGCTTAACAGTACTGCAATTCTAAGTTTTTACACTTTTATTTTTTATTTGAAGAAAAACTTGTCACAATAAAAGTGATGCATTAACAGAACATCACTTCCTTCTTTTTTATTATGCATATTTAGATTATTTCCATGAAATTGCTTATCAAATCCCATAGGCCTTTAAAGATAACTGAACAGTTACCCATTTGTGTTGACTCTGGGATATTGTGCAAGAATTTGTGACGGGACAATGAGAAGATAAAGTGCGCTCTGAGATTAGTATCTTCCTTTTTTTTGCATCAAAGGGCCAGCTCTGTAAGGACTGAATGATCAGTGCCTTGTGGGGTATTCAGGACAGCTGGATTGTCACAACAGGAGTCAGATTCTGTGAGGGTCAAAAATTCTTATTAGTTTGTCTATCCATGTCTATAGGTGTTTAAGTACTTAAAAAAATCTGATTCTGAGGTTTTTAAGTACTGTTGTGTTTCAGCAGATAGACTCACCGTAACTATAGCCCTTATTTTAGGGGTACCGAGGTTTGATTTCACACACTACTTAGATTTTTCTTACTTGACACATTACAAAGTAAATCTTCATACACAAGACAGTTTAGGGTACTCTTACTACCTTTTCTTTTCTCCAATCAAACAGCTAGGCTTTTCCAGTTTTTGCCACACATTTTTTTCTGGGTGGGTTCATGTTTCTACCATCACCGGCCCATCACTCTGTTTATGATATCATGCTCATGGTGGCCCTCCAGAGAAAAACAGCAGTGGGAAGCATCATATGCTGGCCCTTCAAACAAACTTGAGTAACCCATGACTCTGCCATTGATCAAGGGCATGGAAAACCATGTGCCTGGTGGATAAATGAACCCAGACTGGGATGATACAGTGAGAATTAGACTGTACAGTGGTGTTGCAGTCCCTAAAATTGAGCTTGCCATTGACTCCTGTTCCTTCTCTCAGGCTGTTCCCAGGGACAGTGCATGGCAAGGTGGCCATGAACACTGGGATGAAGATGAATGGTGAAGGGGCAGGTCATGCCAGTCACAGCACATTGGGCGATGTTCAAGGCTGTCAGCTTGGCTGTGCCCAGCACTTCCAGGACGAGTGAGCAGGACACGTCTACAACCGTGCATTAAAGGTTTAGAGGAAGGCATGCTGCTGTTCATCTGTTGTCACAGTTGTAGGACCAACTTTGAACACGCTTTGCCCCAAGACTCTCTCACGGCGCTGGACTGTGTCAGCAAGTTGTGCCAGCTGAACTCATGCAGTAAAGAAGAATGATTATACATCCTGTATGTAATCACAGAACATATGTTAGAATGGCACATGAAATCTGGGCACACTTTACTCATGTAGTAAAGACCAGGAAAATTATGAACAAGCTACAGAAGGAAAACAACTTGCCAAAATTTCCCAAACCAAGCAGGAGGTTCCAGTGAGCTGGAACTCCACACGGTATATTCTTGAGGGGGTTTTGGAACAGAAACCTGGATATGTCTATAGCATGTTGGCAATGCTCGTGATATAAAGAGCAGATGTCCTCACCTCCACCCACATGATTATGGCTGCCAGTTTTTCTAATGTCTTCTGCCTGATGAACTGTCCAGTTACAAGAGTTTAGGCAGAAAAATATAAATAGTATTTCTGAATTAGGGACATTTTACTAGATGCTAACCTCCCAGAACTGCGCAATAAGGCAGCACTGGTCAAGGGAAAAAGACAAAGCGGACCAAACCAAATCATGATTTGCCTTGGGGAGGAAATTTAGATAAATAGATATTTTTAAAAAGGAGATCTCTGAAAGCTCATAATTGTTCAAATTTATTAAGGAGTTCAAAGAATAAGAGAAGAAATACCTGCTTTGAGATAAGACAAAAAGTAGCTTGAAAAGTATTAGGAGTAAAAGGAATTACAGTACAAGTTGTTTTCTAGATTACAATAATAGAACAAGAGTCAACAGGGCAGGAAAGATGAGATTGTTGAATAAATATTCTTGGTTTACAATGCAGAAAGAAGTCAATTTTAGCACTCCTGTCACAGGAAAGTCGTCAAACTTTCCACGTCGGTAACAAATCAGGACCATGGGAAACAATAGCTACTAACATTAGTTACAGGTGAAATACTGGCATGGAAACCTAACTAGTCAATTAATGAAGCACTGATGGGGGGGAACCCCATGGCTGCTGGTCGGTGTGGTTAGTCACTGCTCTGTGACTTGGTAATCAGTGCATGGTTATGAAGCCGGACACTTAACAGGCCCCCAATTACCAACTGGAATCAGGACTTACCATCATTTGGCTGGTTTCTTGGCATGGTTCAATTTATTGTGTGTATGCACAACCTGGAAGAGGTATAAAATTATCAATGATAAGGTACCAATGTGCGAGGATGGCAGACGGAGGAGGACAGGGCATTGGAGACAATAACTGAAGGACACCTTAACCATCAAGGTGGAAGAGGAGCTGCCCCTGGGCTCCCAGCGCAATGCAGCAGCTGGGAGGGGGAGTACTGGGGTAACAGATGGGGCGGTTATATGGACCTCGTTATTTTACTTCGTTACCAGGCACACCTGGCTGTTTAGGGATGGCACAGGCTGCTGACCACGAAGGCTGTGGTTCAGTAGAAGAAGTTTCTGAGGGAAAAACAGGCTAGTGATTAATGAACATATAGCTTATAGGAAAGGATTTCAGGGTTCGGTTTATTTAGCTTATCAAAGGGAAGGTTAAGGATGACTTGACCATGGCCTATACACACCCACATGATGAAGTGAACTTTAATAATGGATACTTTCATCTATCAGACAAAGATATAACAAGGTCAGTGGCTGGAGATAAATTCAGAAGAGTAATTAAGGTACATGTTTTTTAATGTTGAGAGTGATGAACTGACACAAGAGTGCACTAAGAAGCGTGGCGAGTTCTCTAATTTGAAATTATTTTTAAGAGGTGTTGTTTTTCTCAAAAATATATTTTTCTAATTCAGGCTGCTAGGAGAAATTCAATGCTGAGGCCAAACTATCCGATCACAGTCAGTCCTTCTGGCTTTGCAATTTATAAATCTGATAGTGTGAAAAAGGACACACTGCCAGTAAATCAGTGTTCACAGCTCATACTAAAAAAACAGTAACAGCTATTATTTGTTACCAAAGCATATTTATAAATATGAAATAAGTCTGCACCCTGGCAGATGTGTTGGCAGGAAGCTTGGTGTTAGCACTGCTCCCGGGATCTTCCTTGCAAACACCGCGGCTGGAAGCTTAGGCAGCCAAAAAGCATCCTCTCCGCACTCCCTCTGCATGCAGGGGCCATCCTGTGGCATGGTCCCTTCCTCCCGCTTTGCAAAACTCACAACATCCTGGGGAGAAAAAAAAGTGGTTTGCTACAGACCACTTAAAATGCCTTTCAGTGCATCAAGCAGCTGTCAAGCAGGACAGGTAGGTGGGTTTCATGCCTCTGACAGCACAGAAATTTTTTAGGAAAGGGTGAGCTCATGCCCACATTGCACATGATCCAGCTGGCGACTTCCCTGATGTGATGTTGCACTGGCTAGGGAGACAAGTGTCCCCTGGGAAGGGTGGATGAAGCAGCCAAAATGGTGGGAGGAAGAACGTGGCTGAAATATCCTCACCTTGTCCCAGATGAGAACCGGAGATGAAGACAAGTGCATCTCTTGCCTTCTGAGTGAGCCTCTCCACAGGCTACTCTGGAGCAGCCCAAATTGCAGCCCTGCATGGCCCCTTTTCAGTGCATGACATTAGTCTGGTAATTTCCCTTCACTTTATTGGCTTAGCTTAATTAAACTTCAGTTATCACTTTCCTTCCAATTAAAGATTTATTTTTACTACTGGAATAAATAAAATGATGGGGGCACTGGGAGCAAATGGGGAAGTTCCTTCTCAATTAAATTTCTTTTGTAAAATTTGTGTTCTGTAAAACAAATCAAGCTGGGGGTCGGTTCTGCTTTGCAGCCACTGGATTTCCAATAAACTAGATCTTATTATATTGTACAAAAGAGAGACATGGACAGAAAGTTGCCATGAAAAAGAAAGGTTCCCATTAAATCGAATAACTAAGATTATGTGGGAATGAGATTTCTAAAAACACAGTTATACAAGAAAGGAGTCTGTAACTTCTACATCAAGTTTATCAAGGCACTCTAGTTCTCTCACAGCATATAACCTATGTAAATGGCACCAATAAAAATATTCCAATTTCCATCTATATTTTGATTACCTTACAGTGAGTACAGAATATAATAAACTCCCAGTTATGTAATGAATTCAAATAAACAAACAACTACCCTAATCCCCAAGCAGGCCTTCCCTAAACGAAATTGAGAATGATTTGGGGATATAAACTCTCTTTGTGTTATTTGGAAATGCATGTTTCATTAGCGTCGTTTGGTTTTGCTGGTATTATATGTATGATATTGGTTCCCGGTGAATAGCTTAAAACAACAGTCAATTGGTAAGTAAGAGAGCGTAAGGATTTTTTCCGTGCAAAGGAAGGAAGTAATTTGCATTTTTATCCCATTATTTTTTTCCCTTAAAATAGGTAAAAGGAAAAAGGAAATAGTTTCCTAGTCAAAATGGTTTTGCCCAATGGAGTTCTGGTAATAAAGAGTAAAAATGCATGAGAAATTTCTTAGAGGTGCAATTGTTAACACTTTGCAGAAGTGCCCCTGTAGCGCTTGTCGTGGAGCTCGCCTGCTTCACCCCCGGGGACCGGGGTGGGGGCTCTGCGCTGCTCTTCATCTCACAAAGAAAAGGAGCTGCATGATGCCAGGCTGGAGATACCTTCTCCTTTACATTCATATGTGTCCTGAGCAGCCTTTATAGATTACCCAGTGTTTAAAAGAGGACAAATCACAGCCTAGGTCTATTTACCTTGCATTAGCCGCTGAAAGCCTGTAGGGGGAGATTTCTTATTACTCTTTAAAGTAAGTGAAGCAGGAGAAGGATTATAACGCTTATGGGTATTATTTCTTGCTGGAGGTTTCCCTTCTTTAAAGGCTCCAGCCTTTAAATTAGATGAAAAGACCAGATGCTACTGCAATATTAAATCTAAATAGATTTTTTATATATCTAGTACTTAATATAAAGATATAATATTAAGTTCTCATCTAAATTAGTAGATATAATTGTTTAGCAGTGAGGTACTTGTGATGATTTCCAGTCTTTAAACCTTGCAGGGCAGGACATCTGATCCTCCTTTCTTGTCTGTCCCTGGGCTGGCCTGAAGCAGCAGCTGGTCCTTGGGCGTTGGGCATTGGGATCGTGGTCTTTGAATTGCATGTGCTGGTGTAATTCAGCCCCTTGGAAGATGAGGGAGGGGAGGTGAACAGCAGGATTTCCCTGAGGGTGTACCCTCTTCCGCCGCCCAGCCAGTTTTGGTGACCTCCCCAGGTGGGTGCTGGCACCCCACGAATGCCCTGGGGCTGAATCTGCCGGCGGTCAACAAAGCGATTAAGAGGATTTTAGAAAGAAAGTAGTAAAATGCAACATTTTGCATGCTGGCTGGAGTACCAGCCTGGGAGGGAGGCTGATGGGGGTGGCCACGTTGCTCCTGGGCTCTGCCTGCTTCTGTGCCCCTTACGTAGGGCAGCAGGGTGCTATTCCTGGCGGGGTCTTACGGGGGTCCTACCCACCCGGGTCAGCCATGTCCCCCACTCCAAGGACACGCTGCCTGTCTGCATGACCCAGACATGACGGAGTCTGTGTTGGTGCTGCCATGGCATTTCTTTCTGTGTAAAGCTTTGCTTTTATCTGTGTCACTTCAAGAAATACCCTGTGTTCTCCAAGGCATTTATTTGTTCAGATTAACCTGACAAAGGAGGTGACTTTATAGCATATTACAGTGAATTTTGTTTTGAAGTGACACCCAGTAGTAGTGACTGAGTATTTTTCATTGGAAACCCAAGAAGAAAAGCACCATAGATCAGGGCACTTTTTATATATAAAGTGTACAATTTTCCTCTATTGTACCAATAATTTGTATCTTTCTACATGTGACCAAAAGCTCTGAGTTTGCAGACAGTCATGTACAAGTTTAACTTCACATGTATGACTAGTCCCTGTATAGGAATGGGATTAGAAACACTGTTGTTAGCAGAAATCAGGAGATAAAAACCCCAAACAACCCTTTCACACATTTATCCATTACACAGTCCCTGTCTCAGGTATTTGTGTACCCAGGGGGAGAGACTGGAAATAAAATGGCATCTCTAAGAAATTTGCAATTTATTTTTTTAAGCAGTGAGGAGCAGCTTAGTTACACTGTCTCTACTTCATGGAACAAGAAACCAAACACTGTAAGTGGAAAGGCAAACAATTGCTTTGCTCATGAGAACTTTCAAAATAACACCTTTCAAAGCAAGAAATGCTGCCTTTTAACCCACCAACATCTGCAGGCATTGCAACGCCCTGTGCCATCCTAAACTTCTGAATTCAGGAAATCCCAAGTTTTTCCACTTGATGGGAAAAAATATCCAGAGCCTTTAAAATGTGATCCTGTATAATGTAACGGGCTGGTGAATTGTTTAGATTTAAATACATTTTATATGTCTTTCTGTTATAAAGATGCTTAGTACCCGGTCCTCGTTACAGATAATCTGTAGTGTCTCAGTGCCATCCCTGTGACACAGGGTTGCTGGAGAGCACAAAGTCCCCTGAGGCAAACTCTGGGGCCCCAGCAGTGTGGTGACACTGGATGATTCTTTGCAGCTCTCAGCATAGGGCAAATTTGTAGGTAAAGCTGTTTGTGGGTGTAGGGGCAGGCTGCTAAGCCGTCTGGAGGAAAGGCATCCTCCGGGATGCTGAAGGTAAGTTACAGCCGTCTCTGAGTTAAGGACCTGGTAAATAAGGAGCTGTGTGGATACAGCAGAAGGTACAATCCTCCACTTCCAGCATCTCATCGTACAGCTAGAAGACTTTGTGGTAGGACAGATCATGCCAGAGCTGAGTGCTCGCATTGGGAGCAGGGGGCGCATGGAGAGGAGTGGAGCAGTTTGCACCTCACTCAGTGATCGTAGGTAGGATCCCAAATGGATGTGGTGATTCTGCAGGGATCATGGGAACACCCAGGATATTTCATTTTGCATGGCACTCGTATGCAGTTAGTTCTGATTAGAAAAAAACCCTAAGATTTTTTGCCTTGTTCTGAGTGCACGAAGCACTCCTCAGGACTCGTCTTGCAGATGGGGAGGCAGGCTCTCACGGAGCTATTAGCGTGCTGCATTGATAGCGAGTGCATTGACCAAGTGGCTTCATCATCGCCATTGCAAGCTATTAGTAAAAGTTCTTTAAGCAGGCCTCCGTACAATGCAGTATACTGTCAATTAAGGGGCTATTCCTCTGCATGCCAGCATGTCAAATAGCCATTGTCTGAGTTCAATAACCCTTTCTAATTAAGTATTTACTAGATTCCACTATTAAGCCACTATTAAGCATTTGAAAAACCTTTATTTATTATGTATTAATCAATAGTCCTTTCAGAGTATTGGATAAGTAAATGAAGTTATTACAGGTACTTTTGTTTTAATACTTTTAATACTGCTGAAAACTAGGAAATTTACTCAAACAAATGCAGGTAAAATTAAAAGTCCTGAAAATCCAAGTAAGAAATGCAGGCTGAGAACTAAATGTGTACATTGACACCCAACATTAATGCACACGTGCCAGCTTATTCCTCTTTCACCATCCTCCCTTTCTCGTGACAGAAACAAGGGGCTGCTCTCACTCCTGATACTCAGAATGAAGTTTGGATTCCACTCCTTGCATGAGCTCTGATCCTCTTTCCCAATTTCTCTTTCAGCCCGATACAGATCCGGGTGAATAATAATTTCATCTACATGAACATCACTTTGTTTGCCATTAATTTGATAAAGATTTCCCCACCATTGCAATATGTGAAAATGTTTACATAAGGAAACAGCAGTGAATCCAGCAGCCTAATCGGAATCCACAAAGGAACTCTGAAGTGCTTACAATCCTCTGCTCCCTTTTGGATTTCTCCCAATACCTTCACTTAATGATCACAACTCGAAAATGCTCGCATTGAACCAAATGTCTTAGACTAATTATGTGTTAGTATCTGATAACATTTTGCCACAAAAATGTTTGTTTGAATGTATCTTATCAAAGTAATGTTTGTGCCCAGGATTAGCCACTGCTTGGCTAAAGATTTATGTAATCAGCTTATTTTAAGATTAATTCGTGAAAAAAAATACAAATACCTATTACCACTTAATTTGTATAATAGATATTTACTATATTTTAACAGTGCAATTAAAAATTAATATGGACTGTAAAACCATAAGGTCATGTAAACACTCCACTATTTATTTGGTAGTTCACTTATCTTTTATCCCAAGATGTGATTATGCAGCCCAGACCTTTCAGGTTTGCAGAATAGAGAAAGGTCACAAGTGAAATGAGATGAATATTCTCAACTCAGTCCCGAGCAGACATGTACACAGCAACGCACTGTCTCCGCTCATTCATCACTCTCCGGCTTGAGAGGTGGCAGAGGTTTCGGAGCATGGAGGTGGATTGATGGAGCCCAAGAGGTGAGTTGTCCCTCGGGTGGGAAGCTAAAGCTACTGAAAGAGCAGTCGGATAAAACTGTCTGTTGCCCCAGTCCTTTCTGTAGTTCAGGCTCTACTTTGTGAGCACACAGGGCTTTTTATGTCTTTGATCGTCAGGGTTTGGCCTTGACTATGAGGTTAAAATGTCGGCAGCTTCAAAGTCTGCTGTATTAGTTTTCTTTATGCACGTTTGAGCTTTCCAAAAGTTTCTATTCAGATTATATCCTTAATTAGCTCTTCTTTTTTTTTCATGTTTTTTCTCTATCCACCTGCGTTCAGGCCTGCAGTGTGCCTCAGAAGCCTGATGTATTATTGCAGGCATTGGAAAACAGATCTTGCTGTAAGCTGCCTTCCCAGTGTCCCTCTTCAAAGGATTACCACCGCGATGCGAACTCCCCAGGGGATCACCCTGCAAGGGGCAGGAAGATGGGAAGGGCTGAAAACTCTTCTCTCTTCAGTTTGGTCCAGTTCCAACTCCCACTAAAGTCAATGGTAAAACTATTACTGGGACCCTGTCAGCACCCAGTCTTTGATACTCATCCAAAGAGCTGTACCCTTAAGGTCTGCAAAACTAGATTCAAAATCTCCTAGGAATAAACATGTTAGAGAGATTTTGGGTAGCATTAGCATGTTTGTTGACTAAAAATAAAAAAAGACTAATTTTTCTTTCAATATTTTGGCACTCTAGTTTCTGTCTGAGGTTAAATCTAGAAGGGCACAGGCCTTCGAAGTTAAACACAATTTGTAAATGAGTTCTGCTGGTCTTCAAACAAATTCATGTTTCAAGATTAATTTTAATTCAAACAAAAATATTTCCTTTGTGGAAGGCTCCCAAATTTCAAATTCAAGCCGATTTAAAGCTGCAGTTACTCACCTGAATTTCTGAACTCAAGAATTTAAATCCAGGAGAAAAACCTAAGGAATTCTCTCCTGCTGGTTTTTCAGAAGGAGGTCCTAGGTCCTCTATAAGCATAGTCCATGTCATCATTTATTAATTCAGGCTTGGCTAGCAAAGCATGGATGTGTCATAGCTAAAAGTTCAGTAAAAGACACATCCATATGTTCAAGGTGCATCTTGAAGGAAGGAATCCCAAAATGTTTTTTTCTGAGACACACAGGTCAACACTAAAGAGCTGCTTGCTACCGTCACAGGCCTGATAGCTGAATGTGCCACTAATAACATAGCCAATGGTAATACCTGACAGGAAAAGTTTGCACGCCCTTGCTTATCAATTGACTTATCAATTATCAAGCAATTATCAATTGGTTATTGATTGCTACCATATCAAGCCAATTAAACACACTTCTTGTGCTAACACCACTTTCTCAGCAGCTGGGTAACAAACAAATTGTTATTCCATAGTAATTTCCAAGTTTTTAAAATATTTATTTCCAAATAACCATGTCTAGATTAAGTTGGTTTGAAAACCTTAGTATTTGTCAGCTGAGAAGCAATATTGTTGCTCTTAATCTTTACTGGTCTGAAGCTGGCATCACCCATAAGGTTTGCATTGGTTGGTGGTGCTTGGGGCATCATTACACAGCAGTAAAATGCTCCTATTTTACCAGACTTGACAAAAATAAAACCCCATGAACACAACAGCAAACAAAACTGGTTCCTTGACACTGAGTATGGTAAAATATAATCATAGTTATTCAGGAAAGCTCTGACAGACTATCTGGCAACTTTGAACTGTCTATATAAATCATTAGATTGCAAAACATTTCTGAGGGAAAAACAAATTAAAAGGTCAAGTCTTTAACACACAAACATGCAAAAACCTCCACAATATTAATTATTTTCAGTGTAATGTAATACTAACCATTGCATATAGTTCTGTCACAGAAGAGGAAGAATTTAATTGTGTCAGTGTGATTGTCCTGGGAATTGGGGAGCCTGCCGTAGGTAGGGAGCTTGATTTCAGTCTGTGAACGCATTAGCAGCCTGTATTGAAAAGGCATTTCCATTCCTCGTGTCTGTGCCACTGAAAAGCAGAGGTGTCTACCTTCCGCAAGTGCCTAAACAAAGAGGCATTATCTTCTCTTGAGCTAGAACAAAAAAAAAAAAAAAAATTAACTGCCTACCATAAGTTAAGTAAGAAATGTGGAAATAATGATTGATGGCAAAACTTTAATGTTTCCTACCTAATGATAGCTTGGGTGATTGCAGACTAATTTGGCATCATAGTTGCTGTCACCGCTATGCTGCTCACAGATGAGCTTCAGGACCTCTTCGGACCTACGGACACAGGAAGCAAAATTTTATGACCTGTTCCATGGTCGGCATACACTTGTGAGATGTTCTCATATTCAGTTGTGCTTTATTTTTGTTCTTCTTGTCTTGCAGTGAAGAAAAGTGGTCCCAAAGCATGGTAGCTTTCTGTTCACTTAGGCATTTTTTTTGGTTTAGTTTTTTGTTTAGTTCAACTCTAGATAGCAAGCAAGAAATATTGGTTTGTCATTGATATTTTCCTTTAGATTTGTGTTGTTATAACACAAAATTATGAAAACCATGTAGCAGTTTCAGGTTAATTTGTAGTTATATTTGCTGGCTTATTTCATTGCATTATTAAAACATTTAGTACCGTATGTGTCATTAATATTCCAAAAAGTAATTAGCATATTTACTCAAAAACAATTAGGAGCAAACATTGCTTCCCTTTTGTAAGTGATAAAATATTTATGGCTGGAATAAACAAATGGAAAACCAAAAAGCACTTTGAGGTGTTGATTTCATGCAGAGAAAACAAAACAAAAAAACCACCCAAAAGCAAAAAGGAGAAGATGCCTTCCAGCCTCCAGCCTGCCCCTGGTGGGTTTCTGGTTTTTCTTCCTCTTGAGGATGTCAGTCATCATGTCACCATTTTAAAACAATCAAGTTTTCTTCCAGTTTCCCATATTGTAGTAAAAGAAGATAGGAGAATTAGGCAAAATTGTGTAAATCCCACTTTGGAGCCAGCTTTGTGTAGACCTTTCCTGTGAGACACAGTCATGGTGGATGCCGGTTTGAGGGTCTTGATACCAGGAACAGGCCTGAGAGATGGAAAAGCTAAAAACGTGATTGATCCTGTTGGAGTCATGCTTCAACAAATGCATTTTTTTACGTGAAATGGAGGGCAAGGAAAATGAGACAATACAAAAGAGCTCCCTCTCTTTCTGCTGGGCTTTTAGAGGTCTCATTGAAAGAAGCCATGTAACACTACACTGTAATAAATTTTCGACAGTTGTAAATATTTGACTAGAACTTCAAAATAAGTTTAACCAGTTGGCTTTAAGACCTCGTGGCCATTTACTCTTGCATTTCCTTTGCCTAACTGCATTCTTCAATCAGCTCTGTTGACACACCAGTTAATACTCCGGGGGACATCCCACCTATCAACTTTTCCAACTACAGCACCTACAAAATGGATGAAGCTATCTCAATTACCATTGCGCTAATGCTCTGTTGGGTTAGTTTTTTAATTCGTTAGCAGGACAAGCACTTTTCCAAGTGCTTAGTAAGTGGTTTTGTGCTAAGGCACTAAGATATCAACAGGGACTTTATGTGGAGTTTGCTCGTTGCTCTGTTCTTTTGTATTGAAGAACAAGAAACTCAACAACAAGACACAAATCCTTTGTTTTCATCTTTGCAGAGAAATAGGTTGTTTGCAGTGATTTGAAAAGAAACCAAAATCCCAGCCTGGCCAGCTTGGATCGGGTGCTGCTGGGATGGAGCGAGCTGGAAAGCGGCTCCCGCGCAGGTTTATAAATAGGCTGTGTTTCTCATCCTGAAACATTGCTCCACTTTGCCGGTTGTACTGTAAATTAACACGCTCCTCTTTAAACACAGTCAAAAGAAACAAAATGCATATGTAACACTGCTGCCTTGAACACGTGAGGGCAGGAAAAAAAAACCCTTCTGAAATGCGGAAAACATTTGTTTAAGTCTCCAAGGAAAATGAAGTCAAACCAAACAAGCATATAATATAGATGTACGCCTCATGGGCAAAGTTACCTCTAAGCCCATATGTTTTAACAAATTAAGAGGTAAATAATTTGCTGAAGGTACAGTTCAGCCACGTCAGAACACCTCTGGAAATGAGATATCTCTGTGTTTCAAGTGGTGTTTCTTATCAAAAGATTTATTTATCTACTTTTTAGAAAAAAAACACCTTGTTTTGTCTCAAGGAATACCAAAGTAAGTAACTATTAACCCTTCAGGGCCTCCACAAATGATGTGGTCATTTGAAGTCTAGCCTGCTTTGCTGCTCTTGTATCTGCAAGCAGCTGAGAGAGATTGATAAAATTCAGGTTTTCAATAGGCTAAAGCCACCAGGGACTTCCTCGGGAATGAAAAGAGACACAGAAAGGTTACTACATGTATCCTAGAGTCTAGTACATAATTCTACCATTAAAACTTTAATTTATGAAAAAAATGCTAGTGTGGTCCCCAAATGGTTAAATTCCAGTCAAACTTTTCATTTTAGTTAGTCATGAATATATCTAACATACAGAGGCCATCAGCATCTTGTCACTAGAGACTATAAAGTCTACTTACATAGGGTTCCTGGGATTTTTCATGTTCTTATGGAAAATATCTCTGAAATCCCCGAGCTGAAAATTTTGATCTCATTTGTGGATGTGAGTGATGCTGAGAAAGGGTTGAAGAGTGAAGAGAACACTTTTCTCGCATAATTTCATTTGTCAGGAGAATCTTGCCGCTGACATTGGAAGAGTGATTTAATTGATTTTAATCATACACCTGAGATTGGGAAATTGAGCCCTCTGTCCTGAAAAATAATTCTAGGCTTCCATGAGAATGTCTAATTTGCAGCTAATATTTTTTTTTCTTGAAGTTTTATTATGAAGTTTAGAAAATACAGATCAAAGGCTCGCATGTAGAACTGCTTATTGCAGCCAGAGACGTCAGCAAATCGGGGTCGTTGTGTTTCGATCTTTCAGTGGTATTAAAATGCCCATCTGCCTGGTGTGTAATGAGGTGCTGCTGTGATTTTGGACAGGCAGGAAAACAAAAGCTCTGACTAAAGAGTGCATTATGCCTTCAGAGAAGAGATACTTTTATATGCTGAGTACAGCCTGGAAGACGCAGAGACCTGCGATACCTCACTACTGTTAATGTTTAATCCTTGAATTTACTCATACCCATTGAGTATGGCGTTTATAAATTGCTCATAGATGCCAAGGAGAGACTTGTTGTGTGCCCCAGTATGCTGCAATGATTTATTCTAAATAACTGATTCCTTTTTTATCTCTTGGTTCAAAATAAACACCGTTATTCAATTACAAATATTAATACTTAACACAAAAATGAAGCCAGATAGCTTTTTGGATTATGAAGAACCAGTGTGTCTTATGGTTTTCTTCCACAGTAAAATCTCCATGAACTTTATTACCTTTATCACCTGTTATTCAGAGGGGATTACAGTCAGCAAGAAGTTTTCCTTTCCCCCATGCTTGAACACTGAGGAAATACTTATATCGCTCCATGCACCTTGTACATGTTTGGGTTGTAAAACTCAATAGTCACAATATTTTCTGTAACAATACTGAAAGTTTGCATATTGGATTTGTATTCAGAGAATTTTATATTCCAAAACTGTCCTGACAATACTGTTAAATAGCCAGTAATTTTTCAGTGCTCCCTCTTGTATGGAATCTAGAGAAAATGGCATTATTGATTACATGGCCACTTCAAGGAGATGGGAACCTGCAGGAGTAACTGGCATAAGAAGTTTTGGTGCAGGTATGGGTTTAATTTGAAGTGGGTGCTGTTTTGGGGCTGATACAAGGCAAATGACACTTTTCAGTTTGGCACTGAGGACTCAGAAGTCTTCCAATCTGTTTTAATCTGATGCTGATTTTATGTGATGGCTGTAACTTGAAATCTTGTTTTTCTGCTGAGGAATCAAAATCGTTGGGGCAAGCTTGGACTGGGTGATCTGAAGGATTCAGACTTTTGTTTTCTGGATTTAGTGTTGTCTTGTCAAAACTCTAAAACCTTTGAGAATTTGCCGTCTTTCTTGCTTTTTTGGCAGCGAAGACACTAACGAAGGAGACACCATAAGGAGCTGATAAGCATGTGATTAGTGTTATATCTGCAGCAACAAAAATATTTATAGTGAAGGCCCTGCACAAACAGAAATATCAGCTCCTGTTGAGGCAGGGACAGTTTACCTTTTGGCACAGCTGCCAAAACACAAGAATACCTTTTTTGCCTATATTAGTGAGGATTTGGGGTCCCCCCATCAGCTAGTATAAATTCGGATGAGTCCTGCTGATGCAAGTTTAGCAGAGGTGTTGCAGCTTGCCGGAGCTTCAGGCTTCTTTGTAGAGGGCTTCTTGCTTCTCCAAGTGCCAAGAAACAGCGAATAAGTCTCTGAAACAGCTGTTTGGTGGAGTGGAAATTTTCATACTGGGGCAAAAGAAAGCAAAATAAAACCCAGCATGCATGAACCTTGCCTTCGGGTGCTATGGCTGGGCACAGCTCCATTATAGTCAACACAAGTGTGAAAATTTGCCCTGGCTGAAAATCTGCTCTGGGTATGAATTATCAAAAGAAATTACTCTAAAGGGGCTGTGCATCCAAGTGACCAGTCCAGCACACTAATTTCATCCAACTCTTCCGTATTCAATAAGATACAAGTCATTATTCTGCTACCCTGGTAAATTCAGTCTGCTGAAGCAGTTTTGGGGAGGACAGAGAGGTGAAGACCAGCCAAATGTCTGTCTCATGAGTTATTTTAAGCATGTGCAGCACATGAATGTTGGCAGTGAGGGAATATATTTAGCAAGCAGGCCCCAAATGCTTGTATAATAATTAGTTAATGTTTGTAAAGCAGTTTGAAGGTGACCAGAGCTGTGTAAGTGTTAAGTGTTATTATTATATAAAATGGTATGGCTCATTGTACTCCTCTAGCTGTAGCAACCACAACAATCTTGATGATGCCTGTTAATTTTGCTGACTCTTTTATCATTACCCTCCATTGGTGATTAAGTGTCATTTGTCTTATAATTTTAATGTTATCTTTAACACACATAATAAAGTTTACATAATTATACCCTATTAATATAATTTGCATGCATGTTACTGGCAAAGCAAAGAAAATGTTTCATCACCCAGCATGTAATTTGGCTTATTTAACCATTTCCTTTGATTTTCATCAATAGATCAGCATGCCTTATAAATGGAGATAACATCAATAAATTCTCTTTTCAAGATTCTTATCTGTATTAAGTCTCTAAAGGTCTCGGTAGCAGGACTACGAAGTGCTGAGGGGGGAACGTTTCTGAATGTCTGCTATGGGAAGTTTTAAAAATTCACACTTTCTTCAAACAAGCATGGGTCTTCCTAACGAAACCTCGCAACAAGGTGCTCTCATGAAATCTTTGAAAGTGTGTATGCACTGTACTTCATAGCTGAGCTATAACAAGACTTTAAATGAGTAAACAGTGTTTAGATTGAACATGAAAAGAGTTAGCATGAAAAGACAGGTTCAAAATATTACATGATGCTCTGCAAAAGTGTAAATGTGCCTGCCTTTATTTTTTTTTCTCTTGGTAAATGGCAAGCGTTTACAACCCAACTAAAACAGTACCAAGAGAAATCCTGTGTTTGCTCTTTGGAAGATATTCAATAAATTATAGTGAGCTGCAAATGTCACTGGATTGGGAACTGTAAGAGCTTTACCTTTAAGTCTTTAAGTAAAGACTTGCAGCTGGTGCAGTGGCTAGGTAATCCCTAATGATAAGCTGCTTTTAATGTGGGGGTGAGGCAGTTTTCACACAGATTTTACTGCATTAACCTTACTCTAGGTACGGTGCAGGTGTGCACAATATTGTGCTTTGCAGCCTTCCCTACTTTATTCTTCCAGTGTATCTGAAGCCTGCTTTAACAGATCCTCTTATACCATGGTGAAAAGATTGCAGTTCAAGCCTATTATCAACAAAAACCTGCCAAAAGGGCTACATTGTCAGACTTTATGATGGTACTAACTATTCTGTTGTTCTCTGGAGACCAAACTTAGACCATTAAATTCACTTCATTTGTGATTTCAGTGACCTGGGCTGCAGACATAGGTCTTTTCATGTAAAATGCTAGTACAAGAATCAATGGTACCATCTAGTTCTCCTTAAAGTATATCATAAAAATGTAATGGTACTCTTCTAAACAAAAGGTGACACTACTCTTGTATAATACAATTATATGAGGATGATGTTTTCAGCGGAGTTTATTTGATATTATGATGTGCAAAGACTTTACACATTGAAATAAACTGCGTAGCTGAGTTCACTCCATTATTTTCAATAGACTGACTATATTGTCTGCACTGGAATATAGATAATTTTCATACAGTGGGGAGCTATTTTCATATCCTCTCCATGAAATAGATGAGATTATAAACAGGCTGGGATTACTCAAAAACCAACACAAGCCATGTCTACAGACCCATTTAAGACAAAGGCTGCCTCTGAAATGGTCTCCTTTGATAGGGAGGCTCCCAGGACTTGCTCCGTTTATTTGACAGATGACAGCTATTTATAGTAAATGTGTAACATTTTTGAAAATTAAAATTTTACTAGTAGAATTTAGGGGTTATTTTCCACTCGAGGGACTAACATTTCTGTTGAAAGACCTTTTTTATACAGGCACCATTTTCAATGTTAAACCTATTTGTAAACAAACCCATTGCGATAGCTCATTGTCAAACGGTGAACAGGTTTACAATTAATGAAATTGCTGCGACAAAATAAATGGAGAGTTATTACGGCTGCCGGTATGTTCACATTGCTGCACAAGTGGGGAGACACTGCTTGTACCACAGACACTGGGAGCTTTTTGCAGCAAACTGGGGTTGAAAATAAGCTCTCACCTTCCAAGCCAAAGGCAATGCAAACTGTCGTGTTTGCCTTTGCCATTGGTTTGCAACCAAACCAAAAAGCTCACCAACAACAAATTGCAGGATTGTCCAACAAATCACATATCAGGGTGTTCTCCCCCACTACCCACCCCTTTTTGGACCACTTTCCCATTTCAAATGTAGGAGACAAGTTGCAGGGGGCCAACTATGATGTGGGGTGAGGGTGATGTGGTGACTGATCACGTCTTTTGTGCTCTTTGCAGGAATTGGGAGATTTCAAAGGGTTATATGGAGAGTTACTGCCACCCCCAAAAGGACATCCAGAGGAGGTCCATGGATGATGTTAAGAGTAAGATACGCTGCACAAATTCAGCATCATGCCGAGGGGGCTGGGGGTGGGAAGAGTGGAGGTGTGTGCTGAAGACACAACAGTGATCAAGGACCAGCCACCACCTTTGGCGTTGCATTGCTCAGCGTAGACGTCTGCTATGGAGACGTGGTTTCTCTTCTGCTGCAGTGTGGCTCTGGGCTGGGATCTTGCCCAAAGGTCTGGCATGCATTTCCATTTTTCCAAAATAATAATAACATAAATATATGTTTAAAACCCCAAACTCACAATATGAAAGTATAAAAGGTCTTAACCTAAATAAACATCTTTAAAATTCCCTAAGGGAAGAGACCAATTTCACTGTGTGCAGTGACAAGGGATGAAATGGTCGGGGACTGCCATCGGTGCAGCACCCAAGCAGGCTGCTCGAACTGGGGCAGCACGCTTCTCCAGCAGACACCAAAGGGTGAAAGCCAGAGCCAACATGATTCACAGCACCACAAGAACTGGGTATATATCCAAGCACCTTGTCTCCTATAATATTGTTACCCAAAACACGTGAGGATCAAGAAGGAAATTATTCCAAATTAAATACTTAAAGGGCCACTTGTTGGAGATTTTGTTTGACAGATCATCAGTGGTATACTGCTTGCTCTCCCAACCTTACTGTTATGGCTCCCCATAATGGCCCAAAGGTTTTGCACACTCCACCATCAGGGATGAGGGATTTTCTCCGTTGGCATGTTTTCCACAGTCTCAGTTCATTGTTCCTGATTTCTTACTTAAACACAAAAATACAAAAAGGCATCCACTTTGGAGAAGAATAGAGCTCTCTAAGGGCCAAATGCTACTCTGATTAACCATTGAAATACATCTGTGGTCACGTCACCTGTTCCCTTATAGCTGATCTTGGCTTCTCTTCCCTGCCGAAGCCGCAGCGGCATCATGAGCTTCACCTCTCCTGCATAGCCATTCAATGCTACTGCCACTGCTCATCTGCCTCTGCTTGGCCTCGGTGGCACAGCTTGTCACGCAGGGTTACAGCCTGGAGCGGGTTAAAGGGGAACAAAACTACCGAGAAAAGACATTGCTTACAGGGAAAAGGGAGGGATCCTACCGTTTCCCCAACAGGTTGCTTTTTTCCTTTCTGCTCTTGTTCTCAAAGAAAACTTAAGTCTTGTTGCTGGAATAAAAAGTTTCTCATTACACAAGTTAACATTTTTTTTAGCCTTTCTAATTCTGCCTTTGAAGACTTTTCCCTCCTTTTCCCCCTTGCAGAGCTTTGTTTGTCACCTCAAAAGCAATAAGACATTAACGTGAGATGTAGCAGAAGGCAAGAGTGTTTGCCTATCAGTGCTGTGGTATTACTGCGGGAAGTTATTTCCTTATATTTTAGCTGCCTTATCTTTTCCTTTTTTTCATAAATATGAGGAAGTAATAGTTTTGTCCCCATTGCTGGCTGTCCGGATGCTCACCCCTGGAGACAGGAGGAAAGCATGACCAAGGGGATGGGTGCCCATCGGCAGTGACCAACCTTTCAGGTGGGTTGCATAGAAAAGACGGCAGAGATGAGATTAAAGCAAGAGCAACTTCATACTAATTGTGCTACTTGGTTATACAGGGCCTTGCCTTCTCCTAGTATTATCTTACACTGTGTTCAGAGGAAAAAGGGACTAGGGAAGCAAATAGGTCATTTCACAGGGTGCTAGTGCTACAGCCAAAGTCAAGCAAGAGTAGCCTGTGTCTGGCCATTAGTGCAGGTTGCCTTATGAATGGTTTTAATTAGTTATATCAGGGAGAGCTGGGAACCCAAAGGGCAGGCTCTTTACTTCTTCCCCCATTGAGTGTTTGCTGTTTCTTTTTTTAATGTCTACTCTTGATGAACTAAAGTCTTGGAACTAGACAAATGTTCTTAATTAAACAGAGGCAGAAGCAGATACTCCATGGATATCAGGAGTTTCCTCAAACATAACATTTGAAGGACATCAGGCTGCAAAAAGCAATTTCTCATGTCATCCAGTGTTCAATACTGTACACATATACCATTTTTTTTAAATTATAGATTTATCCATAGGCCTGGTCATTCGTGGTGACCCAATGGCAGAAAGAAATAGGAAATATTTCATTACAAAAATTAAGTATTTTTAAATGGAGAGTATAAAAAAACCCCTAAAAATCCCAACACTGTATGTCTTTCAATTTGATTTTTCTTTATAATTAATACAAAAAACATTATTGAACCAAATACTGCTTTGGCCAAACCTTACCATGTCTCAGAAATAGCAAAATATGGGAACAAATAGGTAGGGACTTTTTTTAATATATATATATTGACTGTACTTTTTTTTCTTTGTTTCATACACCAATTTATTTCACAAAAGAGAAAGATTTTCTCCAAATGCAAAATTTTAATAATTTTAATAAGAAATTTCAGCTGTTAAGTTAGCAGGTCTGTTTGCCGCTTGTCTCACTAATTTGGGACAAAACAAACTGGACTGATCTGATCCAGTATCCTGCAGAACCTCAATAACGCAGACTCGAGCTTCCCGTGTCCTTAAATGCAAAGATTTATTTTCCAAATGCCGATAGTTGCAGCTGTAGGGGGGCTGCGTGTG
The DNA here is from genome assembly GCF_000699105.1 of Pygoscelis adeliae. Classification (NCBI taxonomy): domain Eukaryota; kingdom Metazoa; phylum Chordata; class Aves; order Sphenisciformes; family Spheniscidae; genus Pygoscelis; species Pygoscelis adeliae. The sequence goes on along the minus strand of NW_008824986.1, from coordinate 8,358,991 downwards.
ACTCGCTGGAGACCACTTTGAACCTGCAGCAGCACGTGGCTCAGTGCCTCCCTCCTCCCTTCATCTGTGGACCAAAAAGCAGTCAGCTCCAGGCTCCATCCCTTTCCCCTTCAGCAAAATTGGGGGAGGCAAAACCCGCTGCACGTGGGATGTGGGGGTGATCGTGATCCCCACGCCAGGCTACCTGTTGAGACTGCAAAATCGGGTGACATGAGCTGAGCCTCGTAACAAAAATCCCTCTGAATTGCTCTCAGTTTGAACACCGGTGTTCATTCTTTTGGAAAGTTAATGCTTTAGGCAGAGCTTTTCTACAAGCTTTTACACCATATGTATATACATTATACCTCCAAATTGCCTCCAAGCTGACAGTTTTTCGGGTGCATTAACTACTTTACTACCAAAGGGGCAGCCAGATTAATACATATTTTTAAACTGCTGAAGCAAAATACTTCAGAACAGTCTTTTCTGCAAATCTTTGACTTAGTGTTCAAATCTGAAAACAAGCCCATCAGCAACAGCTCAAGTCCATCAAAATACCTTAATGCCTTGATTGATAAATACGGCATGTTTACACTGTGACTACTGCATGCTATATTCTGTCAGCGCTAATTTATCTGAAAGTCTTAACCTGTATGTTATAAATTCAGTAGCATTTTATAATGAAGGCTGTTGAAATAAATCACTCCCTGAAAATAATATTCAAAGAAGTCGGTAAAGTCTTTCGCCACACGGATTCCGGTGTATGAATAGCTGTGACACCCAGACAGACAGACACATTAACCTCTTAGAAATCCAGAGAATCTAAGCCTTTTAAGTGTTGCCGCATGCAATTCTTCCATAAAAAGAGGCATATAGCATTAAAGCTCTCTATCACAAGTGGCTTTAATATTGAAAGCCTCCACCGTAGACAGATGGAGAAAGGTGGAGTGGGGGGAAGAAGGAGGAGAATAGACATCTATCCTGTATGTGTTTATATTATTAGGCTCAGATTATTATTATTTTTACTGCCGGCTTCCCTTCTGTTTGCAAGTGAATCAGTTTTTGTCTCCAGCATTTCTCGGGGCACACGAGCACGGACCTCAGCGGTACATAGGGCTCTATTAAACCACCGTTCAATAGTTTGGTGATATTCAGACAATATTGAAACATTCCCAAATGAACTTTGCAGGGAGACATTTTCATTCGCTGCCTCCCTCCTCATGCATATTAACAAATGGTATGCAAGGCCTCATTTAATTCACTGATTTTACATTCGGATCACTTTCTCTTTTACAGCTATTTTTACCGGGCTTCATTAATCTTTGTTGAATACAATGGCATACATCTTTAATGCGGCCGCTGTCAAGTCATATTTCAGTAAGAGCTGCAAACTGAATGACAGCAAGCAATATTAATAAATTTAACATAGACTATATCAATTTTTAACAGAATGAATGTGGAAAGCTAAATGTATTATTTTTCGTTTAAATCATAGGGGTTTATCACCGGTTAAGTAGCAGCGATTTCGGGAAACTTGTGACGTGCCGTACAAATAGATTTACATCTCATTAATAAGTAAATTAGGCAAATGCCTTTCAAGTTCAGACAAGTACATAAGTGTAATCTCCATATTAAAGGAGTAGTCTTTGATAAACCACTGAGGAATTGCAGCAGCCAACTATGTGACATGTTGCCAGTGCCTGAACTCTTCCACATTCCCACCTTTAATTACACTGGTTCATTACTAAAGAGATAAGTGTCTCTCCAGTTAAGATTCTATAAATGAGCAGCATGCGGGATCCTCCCAAATCATTTTTGCAGAAACCATGAAAAGGTGGTAACAGTTATGAAAAAACGAATTATCACCTGCTCTCTTTCTTCCTTCCCTGTAATAACATTAAAATATTAAGATGAATTCCTTTTAAATCTCAGAAAGAAATTGCCCATTAAGAGATGTTATTTTGTTTAAGAAAGAAAGAAGTGTTAAAAAAAGAAAAGAAAAAGAAAAAAATAAAAGAGAAAACTCTTCTGAATTTTTTTTAATTTCCCTTCATAAATCCCAACAGAGATAATTTGCTGTAAAATTTAAACCCAGTGAGAACTTGTCTGTCTGTGTTAAATAAAAAAGTTACGGTTGGTAGGAGACATGTTTTTGCAGTAGCTTTAGCGATTATAGGAAATTACATGCAAAGCCAGAGTTCTGATCCTAAGTTAATTTATAATTGGAAAAAACTTATTAATTAGCTATGTCATTCTAATTAAGAATTAGAGGAGTGTGCATTAGAAAGTCAGTCAATATCCAGCTGACAGAATTTAAAAAAACCACAGAAGTCTGCAAGCTCCGTAGCTCTGTCCACCGTCTCCCCTGTCATCTTTTTAAGGATTTTTCTGATGCCTAACAGAATTTAGCCCGTTAAATACAGATATCAAAGGACATAAATTGGGAATTTTGTCATGCTGGAAAGGAAACCCCTAAACTAAGCTGGGAGAGGTCCTTTCCAGGGCACCTTTTGCACCTTTCAGGGTAATCCTGAAATGCAGCTCATGTCTGGAGGGCCCCGTCCTCCTGCAGCCCGAAGAAAGCAATACACGCCTGCGTGCGGTGGTACCCATCGGCGCACACTTTCCAATACCCAGACATCGATCTTCCTACAAAAAATACCAAAAATATGCCCTGTCATGTTTGCATGGGGAACGACTACAAATTTTGCCAATAAAATTATGTACAGTGTGCGAGGACATGTACGTTTGCCTACATATATATATTTCCCATACCGCCAGCCTCAGTCCTCTCGGTACGTTCCCCCTTTAGGCCCTTTTTCTGAGACTATTATAATTCATTCTTTAAGAAACACCCCACGTGTAAATATTTTTTGTTTATGTGTTTGTCTCTCCAGTGTGCTAGAATTTTAAAGAGCGCTTTAATATGAAATTAAATAGAAAGTTTGGACCTTTTTGTAATTAAAATTAATATGCATGTTACTGATACAGGCTCCATAGGTTTAAAATATACTTTTATTTAGACACATATTGAAAGAGAGGCAGCTGCAGACTCTACCAAATATGAAACACAGCCTGGATGAAAATGAAACCAGTTTTTCGCATTAAGAATTGGCAAGGCTGGAAATACAAAAGGAGAAGTAAAACTATAAAAGCTAATGTCTCAGATAATTGCACCCTCCAAAAAAATTAAAAAAAAAAAAGATTAAAATAATCTGACCTAAGCCTTTCACATTTGTATGGACCATTTTCCATCTTGTGCTTTCGCTTTCAATTAGAGTAGGGGGAAAAAAGCTGTGATGGAATTCAGTTTACTTATTTGAATACCAAAAGATGACCCACTCCTAATGATATAAAAAATCTTTTGCATTAGCAGATTTCTATTCTGTATTTGTTTTGCTAGCACAACACAATATTCACTTAATATGCTACTAGTATCTTATCAAGTTAATGATCTGTTGTATGTTTAGAGTAAGCTTGTTACTCATTTTAAATTAGATACAAAAGCACCACTGTATGGAAATTTGAATACTTTGGATTTTTATGAAATTATAGGACTTTCATGCTTTAACAGTCTATAGACAGCCTTAGCAAAATAGCAATAGTTAACTTTGTTAATGTGACACTATAGATACAGATTCTGCTTAGTCTGATTTAATGGATCTTAAAACCAAACTAGTATAGAGAACATCTCCATTTTCGGGTCCTCTAGCTCAAAATTTAAAGATTGGTTTATGAAATGTATCCAAGCAGCTGGATTTCAAAGCAGCTAATATAGGGTACCCCTGCTCTGAATATGCCAGCTCTTGCAGACTTCATTGGGTGTCCAAGTAGACTAATGCCAACTGCTCGCAACATTCACTCCTGAGGCATGTATTTGCATATTTTCAGAAAAAAATATTTCTCAGGCAAAGTGCTTAAGCTTATGGAAAAAGGTAAATATGAGCAGTTAAATCCTACAGTCATTTAACATCCTTTAGCAGGCCTATACCTGACACTGGTCCTTGCTGCAGTTCTGAGAGCCTCCTACATATGCATGCCACACACAGCCACCTAATTAATGGTAGTCTAGAGCCTGAAGACGTAGTATTTCTTATCAGTTTAGAAATAGCAGACAGATGCAGGAAATACAGTGCCACGCTTCTCAGAAGAATTCTCCTTTGTCCAATTTGTTCACTTTATCCTGGTCAAAAAGGAGCACAGTATATTCAACTCAGGGAACCACTTGTGCTTTGCGTGCTTGGAGCACGGCTGTGCCCACTGAGTGTAAGTCAGCGAGCGGCACCCACCCTCTCCACCTTGCCCGACTCTGCTGCCCCACCGCGAACATCAACTTCATGAATCTTCAGAGTTTCGCAGGTGACATCTGAGCCCCAGTAAAATAAGAATAAAACATCCTGCTGATGTCCCCAGGACCTCACATGGTCCCAGGAAGTTCAGACCCTTGGATCTTTGCTGGCAATTTTGCAGAGCAAGGCAAAGCGGGCTTGGGTCCACACCAGCCAAAAGCAGCAGTGTTTCACCAGCACAGCCTCTGTGCATTTCTCCACACCATTTAATGAGAAAGTCAGTACCTTTACATCCAAAATTAAGTCTAAATAAATATTTTTTTAACATATTCATGTTTTAGCCACCTACTTGTTGTTTTCTTGCGGCTCCAGCGTAACCCCAGACTCATCTGATTTTCCTCTCGGGTCTCCTTTGTTGACGTGACCTCACATGCCTGGGAAGGGGTCTCCCTCCTGGCAAACCCCACCACTCTGAGGCAAGACTTTAAGCCCATTTGCTTACTCTAGCTGAGATATTTGGTGTTGACTTCACGAGGTGCTGCAGATTTCTCCTGTATGCCGGGAGTGCAGGCAGCAGGGATGGTTGGGAAAATGTCAAGACAGCGATGTGTGATGGCCTGAGCTCCAGGCACATGGTTTCCACCTCCTTTTGGAGCACTCCAGAGGGCCATTTCTCAGGCTGGAGTGCCACACGATAGATCTGCAGTGGCACTGGCATGTTTTGGGTCTCCCCACTCTCCTTTTTCATGTGTGGGTAAAAGGAAGCCACTGCCTGGCATCACCCGCCGGGGACATGGAGAGACGATGCCGGTCTGGACAGAAGGAAAGGTCTGTGAACAATAGTGTTTGCAATCATCTCAGTGAAAATAGACCCCCCTCATCTCATTTTTCATTATTTACAGATGCTTTATGCACAGTTTCAAAAGACTGGCTAGGGATTACTCCTTCTTCCCTTGAGCCAGGCTGAAGTTTAGATGTGCGGCTATTTGAGGGAGGAAAAAATGGAGAAAACACTAAGGGTTTTTTGTGAGTGACTACCCAAGAACTGGTGTAAGTTTCTATGTTTGCTGAAGAAGTTTTCTTCTTAAAACATCACTGTAAAGGGAGGTACAGGGTGAGTTGCAGGCGCTGAACACCCTGCGTTACCTCCTGGTGCTGCAGCATGGGTGTGTTTGTATTGTCCCTCAGCAATCGCTGGAAATGGGACTCACCAGCACCAATTAATTACACCCTTTCATTACACAGATGAATTAGACTGGCCCCAATCAATAGCGTTAATGAAATGTCATTTACTCAAAAGCCACCCCTTAAGCGAAGCACACCGGTCATGCTGAGCCAGGATCCCGTTGTTGGGGCACTGAACTCGTTGTGTGCCTCCATAGGTAATGCCAGAACCACTGCTTGGCCGGCGCCACAGCGGGGACGGACAGAGCACCACTGGACGGGCAGAGCATCGCCGGACAGGCAGAGCATCGCTGGACAGGCAGAACATCGCCGTGCCACCACCACAGTGATGCTGCAAAAGAGCAAACTTTGGCTGTGCTCCCTTTTCAAAATGCAACTATGTAAAGGTCACAGAGGAGGAGATGAAACTAGGAGTTGTAATAAGGAAGGAGAAATAAAAAATAATGACAGAAATAAATTGTCATAAGAGGGGATACAGTTATGATTTATTGTGATATTCTACAAATTTGGAGGTGATTAAAAGCCACCTAAAATTCACATTAACAAGTCACATAAAAATGGAATTAAACTAGTGGGCATAATGTGGCAGGGTATAAAGAAAAATCATGACAGAAATAAATTGACAGAAGAATGATACTATTCAAGTTTTACTCTGTCGCGTCACACTGACAGGAGACTAGTATTTTAATTTCAGAGTTGTGGTTGAGTTTTTGGAGTTCATTAAAGGCCCACATTAAGAATCTCATAAAAGTGAGAAGAAATTAGTGACCATAATGTGGCAGAGGAAATAAAGAAACAATAATGACAGAAATAAATTGACAGAAGAATGATACACTTAATGTTTCACTCTGACACCCTCTATTAATAGGCCGCTGCAAGCTGGAGCAAATGTCATTCATATTTTAGCCAAAGTATACCACTAATTAGGCTGGCTTTCTGCACTGGAATTAAATTTGAGATCCCTCACCTTTAGAGTGGGATCATTTGAATTCGAAAGAAAAGAGCTGGTGACAGAAAAAAAAACTTTCTGCTTGGGCTCTTCTAATGAGATAAAATTCCCCCTTCTCCCCATTTCCTAGCTATAATTGCTGATTATGTTGTTACACAGGAGCGGCTCTCCGCTCTCTCCTCCCCATCATTATGATTTAGTCTGGCATATCGGGGTGCTTCAAACACGGACTGAAGTGGTTTGAGTCTAATTTAGCACTCATTTAGGCCGCAGGTACCGACGAAGGTAAACACCGCATTGTTATAATTAATTACCCCTTAGGCCTAGCCAGGCCAGCTCTGTTTCAGCTGACCCTTATAATAATAAGGCTTAGGGGCATATTGTATTTCTTTTGACAGATTAATTAGAAATTCAGCCGTGGAGGTACAAAGCAACTCTGTCATGAATATTTAAATGGACTGACACAAAAAATCATGAAAGGGCTGCTGAACTACATGACAGACAGGGGATATTAGCCAAGTGATTCTAATCAATAATCTCTTGATCTCTTACATATTAATACACTGCCTGCTGTTATTAAGCTCCATAATAAGGAAGGGGAGAGAAAGTTAGTGTAGCTCTGCTGTAGGGCTCACCGGGCCCCCAGTGTATACACTAACTGACGGAGAAAATGCACAGAGGAGCCGAGCCTCAGCCTCTTCAATCTCATCCAATCTTAAGGAATGGCAGCTCTGAGCATCGCCGGCCGGATAATTATTGGCCCTGACAAGGTGAAGGCGTTTGCAGGCAAATGAGATGGGAAGTAGGATAAGTCCCCAGACCACCCAGCGCAGGGCACGCTCAAAACCAACCGCGCGCTACCGTTCGGGCTTGTATTTGCTTTAGCAGGGGAAATATGGGAATCACAGCGCTTTTGAGTCATGTTGAAGGGTCAGTGACAGTCGAACACCGGGAGCTTGCTGTTACTGTTGTTAATGTTAACTTTAACACCAAGTCAACTGGATTTACCCCTGGTCCCTTTGCTCATCTCCTATAACATCAAGGCCACCGAGTGAATTAAGCAGTGTAGTAGAGCTGAATATCATCTAAATTCATTACAGCTGGTTCCTCCTGTAAATGGGGGAGGAAGCTACGCACGTTGCTCTGGAAATGTGCTGCCGCCACATCACCAAAGACTTTCTTTGTGCTGCACAGGCTCGGGGTTGGTTAGAGAGTTAGCCGCAGCAACGCGCCGGTGCCGGATAAAGGGGGTTAGTGTAATGAGAACTGTAAGTATTCACAGAGCTAATATGTTCTGTTATCTCCGAAAAATGATCCCTACAATGTGCTCGTGTGGTGCGAGAGAAAGGGCTCAGCTGGAAAGGGAACTGGACCGGCTCCAGTATCTGGCTAAACAACTTAAAAAAAAGATTAAATGACAGGAGCAGGGAGTGATTATTAACATATTTAAATCACATGCACACAATGTTTAGATGGGATTATAGGGACGATGTCAGCTTTTTAAAAAATGATTTCACAGCCAAAATATTAGATATACTTTTTTTTTCTTTTTTGTTTTGTTTTGATTAAAAGTGTGTCCCAGGGTAGGTGCTCACTGATGGTCCCCTGCAGCCCTGCTCATCTGCATGCTGTGGGTGCAGCAGCCTGGCCGAGGCCAGGAGGAGACAGTTTGGATTTCTGAGCTGGATTTGCCTCATCACAGAACTCCCCCCAAAGGTTGCAGGACTTGCAGTGAATTTGCCTAATTTCCGTGGGACAGCTGAGCGGAGGAGAGGGTTGGAGGACATATCTCTGTATACAGAACATATCTGATGCCACTTGACTCCCATGGCCTTAATGTCCCACTTCTAACAAATCCATACTGGAACTGATAGTGATATCACAAGCCTCTTAGTCCCTAATAGCTCATCCTGTACTTCTAGCCTTATTTTGTTCTGATTAAGTGTCTCTGAGCTATCTACAAGAAAGAGAAAAAAACAGATTGAAGTGAAAAAACAGTGGGAGCATTTTAATGAGCAATCCCAAAAGATCTAAGACCCCAGTGCCACAAGAAGACGACTTTGGCAAGCTGTGTAACCACTCCTGACTGGGTGGGAACCGTCCTGGAATTGGGGGCAGCCCTGGGAGGGTGCCCTGGATCTCACCGCTGCTTGCCTCTCCTGCAGGTGCTGCAAAAGGGACTGAAAATGTTTGCATGAGGACAGGGTTCAGTTTCGGGGTAGAAGGGAAACGTGCCCATCTGTCTAGCATGCTGTGGCAAGATGTTATTTCATGTTGTGATTGCACATTGAATGGTTTCCTAAACTCTGTTTCAAAAATCATACATTTATGGGCACAGTGCCATCATATTGTGAGTAAAAAAGCCCTGTCCCATTTACAAGCCTCATCTGGTGAAGGCTTCGCTGATTTGAGTGAACTCAGTAAATGCTTTGGGTTTTGCAGGAGCACTAAGTTAAAAATACGTAAATCTTAAAAGTACATTTATGCTTAAAAAAACCCTACCCTGAATTTATCAACACTTACATTTGCAGGTCACACTTTACTTGCACTTATAAGTTTAAGTCTAACCCTTCTCATTACTTCAATGCTGCTTTTAAACCTCTAATGCATATTTAAGTGGTAGTATTAAAAAACAGTGTGTCGACTGCCATTGATGTGCGATGTAGGGCACTGACCCTTTGAACGCATTATCATGTCATTGGACCCATTAAATGTAGCCATTTCTGTTGCTCTTAATTGGGTTGTGCAGCGTGTAGCAGTTGCAAGTGGTTACAGTTTATGCCATGAATTATAATAACAATAATATCGGTTAGTGCGGCAGAGATCTATATGGGTACCAAATGCATATGCTCAGTGATTGCTGAGAGTATCACGTCTATTCAACTTGTCGCCCCTCCCCTTTAAAAGTAATAGAGGTTTAATTTACGAGATGAAAATCAGCTTATGGTCACTACTCCGCCTATGCCTCTTAATTAAACAGAGCTGCTTCTTCCAAAGCAGTGTTACTGGGCTGGTTCTGCTCATGAAATAACATGCTGTTCCCCATGAATCAATTTTTTAAAGTATCTGGCCCTGAAAAAGAAACCCGATACATCCTATCTGCTTTTGGTAGGAAACTGTAACTTCTCTTTCCTTTTTTTTTTTTTTCCTTTTAAAAAATTGGATGTCAGAATTCATTTGGACTAAGGCCAGGGTATTTTATGGCAAGTTTCAGCAGCTGAAAATATTTGCATCTGATTTATAAAGTTTTGCAAATTGATGTAAATGCGAGACAGAACCTAACGACGGTGGCACTGCCTGCCATGCTGTTACAATTAGAGGTTGGCCCACACTGAGTCCCTGGCATAGAAGTGGCCTGAACTTTGGATCTCGAGTTGTGTTTCCAGGGGCCAAATCAAAGCTCTAGGGCCTAACACTCCCGAAACGCAGAGATTTCTGGAGCTGGCTAGCCAGGACCTATTTCCAATAATTAGTACTGTTGTCTTTAAATATCAATGGAAGTCATGATGTTTTATCATTTGCAGCTGGACATGCATGAGTACCCTTCTTGCTGGTCTGGTGCTCCCAAAGAACAGATAATTGAGAACAAGGAAAACAGACTTCAAGCAAATGCCAAATTAAATATCCAAAAGCAAAATGTGTAGTAATTGCAATAGTAACAGTGGTGATGACAGCAACAATCATGTCTAGCCTAGCAGTTTTGTTTATAAAAATGTTAGTAAAAGGTGCAGAGCTGGAAACAAATAACTTTACCTCAGTCCCTTTACTGCAAAAACATAATAAAGTGCAAGCCAAGAAGTAAATTCATTGCAAGTCATATTAAAGGTTTTGGACCAAAGTGAAGCTGTTACAAACTACATCTGTAAAAATTGTGTAATTATTATGGGTGGGTAAAACCTGGCAAGAATTATTTTCTTAAGTAAAGCGTAAAAGAGAACAGATGTGCTGTAACTGACACATTTATTTTTTGCCAGTTTCACTAATTCTGTACAAAAAGTTGATCTCATTTATCTTATTATTCAATGGATTTCAAATTAGTGAGGCAACGGTGACTTTTTTCATTGTCCCAATTTTAATGGCTGAGAAAAGAAGGGGGGTGGGGAAGGTTGTCTCACAGAAAGAAAATTAATTTGTTTTATTGGGCACTGAAAACCCAAGTCTTTTGTCAAAGAGAGAAGAAAACATATATTTAGAGGGAGAGCTAGGTCACTAGTTAAATGTCAAGGTCTGCTAAAATCAAAAGGTAGGAGGGGTGGGTGACAATGAAATCTAAGTAGAAAACCATAAATGTAAAGAAATACCACTATTTCTGGGCTGGGGTGGAATGAGAAAAATGGCCAAAGACAAAGATAGGCAGCCTGGGTCTGGAAGTAATTACGGCCAAGTGAAGACAACTGAGTTCCATATTACTTTGGTGGATGTCTGTAAAGGCAGTTTGGGGAGGTATTTTGGTAAGGTTTACTTTTTGGAGCTTAGCAACATAAATTTGTTGTCACTGAACTAGTAAATAAAATAGACACATGTTGGCAAAGAGTGCACAGCCGAGGGATGGAACTGATTAAGGGACAGCCTATGAAATAATAGCTTAAATGGGCCCACTGTAGGATTTTAATATCCCATGACAACACTCAATTGTCAAATTCTGCTGGAGTGTCCAGGATGCTACTAAAATTAAGCCAGAAATTCCTAGATTTATTCTATTTTTTTTACAGCTAAGAACAGGAAATACCAGTAAGCTGTGAGAATCTGAGCAAGAAACAAGAAACTGGGAAGAAAAGAGGATGGTCTAAAATTTTATGAGATTTCTGCCATTAAATCTATAACAAATGTCTTTCACCTACACACGATAAAGAGGCAATGTGGGATTTTAATTGGACTTTTGGCTTTTCTTCATTTGATTTAAACCTAGGTAGAATTTCAAACAATAACACTGGAACACCTGGTTAACACGTTAGATGATATGTATAGTTGTAAATTGTGGTTTTAATAGGTGCTCACTGGGGGATTGCAAAGGGTCCCATTGTTCGGCTTGGCAGATATTAAAAAAAGTTCATGAACTACTGGGATTTAAAACCCTCTCACATGATTTTAATATTACTCCAGTAATGTAATTGGATAATTTGACCAAACTTGTGGCCAATTTGTGGACAGAGAATCTAATGGTCACATTATGTGATTAAAGTGCCCTGATACGGGACTAAGCATAATGCCCCTTTTAATTTATTGCAACAGGCCAAGCTGGAGAACAACAAAAGTTACTGAAATCTGATAATCCTCATATTACATGGGCATAATCAAAGAAATGCACGGAGGAAGTCTGCTTCCAAGAACAAACACAACCCACAAATACTCTGCGCATTTCTCTACTGCAAGAACGACCTAGGGTAAACCTTTTTGGCAAGTAAGATTCCTCTTCCTTTCCAGTTCAAGAGCAAGGACTCATCAGGCTTAAAAGAGACCAGTCACTTGAAATGATTTTTTTTTAAAAGCTTTTAAGAATCTTGGGTCTATTTGTGCCATCTGTGTTTGCATTCTGACTTTAGGCTTCCTGCATTGTCAACAGAGAGAAGAGGACTGCCAAGCTGGACGTGTCATTAATGGAGCTAGTTTGGATCAGGAGTGCACATTTGAAGGAAATCACACAGTCATTCCCACTTACTGCACTGTGTTTCAAATTGCAGAGAGGTCCTGGAGAGTGTGAGCTTGAGACAACTCAGCTTGTGCGATCCCCTGGGATCCGACTGGCTGCCTGATCCTACAGCTCTACCCTCCCCAAAATGTTGACAAGATCAGGGTAGCGTCCAACATAGGACATCATCATCTGGTTGAGGGGACAAACAGATAGGTAAAGAACCACATGGATGATGGGGCTGAGTACCACGGTTGTTGGTGATGCTGTGTTTGGTGGCCAGGACCAAGTGTGGGATTGTGGCACCTGTACTGGGACAGTTCTGTGGAACGTCCTCACCCACGGCTAGGGGTAGTGATGGAACGCACTTGCTGCAGGTCCCCCAGTGACACCCAGCTGGGGGACACATCTATATGCTACAGGACTGGGCTGTCCCGAAAGGCTGCAGGATGGGGCTGAGGGCACCAGGTGAAACTCAGTCCTGTGTCCAGGGAAGGGGAGTGCTGGCAGTGACAGCAGCTGGGGTGCTCCATCAGCAGTGCAGCCCCAAAGCAGGTAATACGGGGATGGTGTCCTCAGCACCAGCTGGCTTCCCCATTCTGCTACCCCCTGCCTGCTGGCCTGAGGCCTCTCATGCTCCAGAACAGTTCAGCCCTCGAACTTGCCTCTGCTCCCAGTTTAAACATGAGAGTTAGCAAACTGGATTCAGGCTCTGAATATCTCCCCCTCTGTTTTAGAGTTTATGCTGAAGAGACCTTGGCGATACAGTTTTAAAATTTCAGAGCTCTTTTTTTTCCTGGAGTATTTTGTCCTTCCATGCACAGCAGCAAAGTTTTCCTCTGCTTTTCACTCACCTGACTGTCAGTTCAGGTGCTTCCAGCTGCAGTTCCCCACCCCGTTCCCTTTGCTGTATCTCTGCTTTCATTTTACCAGATATTTGTCCTTACTTTCTGTGCACATTTGTTGAGTTTCTTGAGCAAGTTAGGATAATAACCTCAACCCAAAAACTTTTCCAATATCTCCTTTTCTCTTTACACTCCTGCTGTAATTGTACACCTTGCTTTCCTCCTCCAGTTTCCTACTTAGAAATCTTTCACAGATAACAAGACCTCCCCTAGGCCCTGATTCAGCAGAGCACTTAAGCATGTGCTTAACTTTAAATACCTTTGTAAAAGCTTTTGCTGAATCAGGATCTTAGCGTTTCTCCTCATCTAACTGCTGTTCTCCCATGGTTATTTCAGTATTTGCTTACAGGAAAATCTGAGCACAGGGTTCATGGATGATGTCAGCAGTTTTTTTGCCCCATCCAGCTGAAGTATTTAGATGCACTCAGCATAAGAGCGAGGCAGACTGCATGCAGCAGGTAATCTGATGCCCATCAGGTTCTATACTGTGGTTTTTATCTGTAAAAAAGCTTTGAATGCTGCTACTATCGGGTCAGTTCCACCAATGACTTGTAGTGGTAAGGATGACAAACCTCCTACGGTAAACTGGCATTTAAAAATGTGTAGTGTTTCATCTCAGTTTCCACTAAGAAATTTAGATCCAAATACCAGCTATATTCAAGCACTTGATTTTTACAGATTTAGTCCAAATGGCTGAGAGATTGCTATGCAGCCAAATATATTTTTTTCCCTAATAGCTGCTAAGTACAGTTGGTTTTAAAAAAGAGGTTATTGTCCTTAATAAACTGTTGATACATAAATGTTTAATTCCTTTTGCCAGGAGGCAGCAGGGTGATGAGTCTGTAATTCATTGTAAAAGATATCATGGACCAGTGCAAATATGACTGTAATTATTCATTGCAACTGGAGTCAGCTGTAGTCCATACCAATCATGACAACCACCTCACTTTGAATATTTTTTTAATACTCTGCTTATATACGTCACCTTTTACTTTCAAACTGCAACTACATAAAAAGTTTTTGAGCTGCAAGGTGAGTTGCAGTCTTAGTGAGATTTGCAGAGTCTTCCTCCCTCCTTCTTGTGAGCATGAGGAGGTCTGATCCTGTGAGAACGGCTTCCTGGGGCTTTTCCTGATGGCTGGTGGTGCATTTGGAAGCCAAACTTGTGAGAAAAATAATGCAACAAGATACAGATAGAAAGACATGACACTCCACCAGGTTAACCTCCCATGATCGTTACCAGCTGCATCACGTGATGCAAAAGGGCTGTTAAATTTAAAGCAGGAGAAAACAGAACCACTATATTTAGTACTTCTTTCCTGCTTCACCATGCAAGGATTTACATAGTTTCCCACTCTCCATGTTATGCCTTTCCTTCCTCTGTGCTGAAGGACTAAAGGGCTCAGAGGCAACTGAGACTTAGAGAAGTTTTGGCCATAACATTTGACATATGGGAGCAAAGCTTGTAGAGGGGTGAGCTCATGTGCAGGTCTCTGTCAACACACCTCAGCAACTGGAAAGTGCAGGGCAAACACAAATGACCCAAATTACCTTGGATGGATTTTTCTTTTTTTCTCTCCAATAAAAATCTTGTGCACATTCAAGTTAAGTAAGGGACAGACCAAGAATTGCCTCCCTCCCCCTGCAGTAGCTTTATGAACTGTAAATTATTTTTTTAAGCTTTTTCTTCTTTTCCTGGCTCAGACGGGAGAGGAAGTTGATGTTTTCTAAAGGGTCATGTCATACAAAGAAGAGAACAAACACCCTCTTATAGGATCTAGTACCTGTCTGGGTTGAATACACATTTTGGGGTAAATTGTAAAAACATATTAAAATCTCTCTGCAAGTCCCACTTTTGCTTTGATGTGTAATGTGAACTGCTCAACTGATGATGGCAAGGCTGTGGGTATTTGGGGTTCATTAAACCACTGTTATCAAAATATGGTGTAGCTTTACCTCAATAACGTTACATCTCTCTCTTTGTCTCCAGTCTAAAGCTTTTTAGGGACTAGAAAGTACTTTGTTTTTGAAAATCACTTAACATGTTCAAGATTTAATTAGAAGTAAATAATAATTATTAGAAGAAGGCAATCTCTCCCAAATGCTAGAGAAGTTTGGGATTAGGCTGAAATGTACCATTTAACACCATAACATTCTCCAGCACTGAGCTTTGAACTGAAGTTTAGAAAAATAAACAAATTCCTCCTTATATGCTGAAGGTTCAACACTGACCTAATTACTCCATGGCAAGCTAGAGTCATCCCAATAGATTCATATGAATTAGTCTGTGTTTATATGGATGTGAGGAGATCTGTGTGTTGGCCAGCAGACTAGAATAGATGCAAAATTGTCCCCAGGAGCTTGGGGAAGTTACTGAGAAAAGGCTTGTTCAAAGATCTCATGTACTAGAAACAGGAGTGGAAGGATCGAAATGATTCATTTTAATGAAATACGCTATCACTTTCAGTTTATACCAAAACAGTATGGAGAAAAATCTGATCTGCTAAAAGATCTAAGCCAAATTAATCCCAAGACGATCCAATATAACGTGGTGAATATTATTGAACACTGGAGTCCTGATGGCCTGCGTGAACTCCCTGGAGAATGGCAGCAGTTGCACAAATGTCCATTTTTCCAGGTTCACCATTGCTAGTGCACACACACTGATCACACAGTGCCAGCGCTGGAAGACGACAGGGTCTCTGAAGGCCCAGCCTGAAATCTTTAGCAAACCCCATGTGTCTTTCATTCATTTCAATAGGAAACGTCGTGGGACTCATGAGATTCCATTCATTTTTTCAAGCAGTTGTACTAAACGTGTCTGATTAAACACTGCACGCAGCACGATGCGTGCTCTGGAAAGAAAGTTTCCTCTTCACAGCAAACCATGCAATTTAATAATACTCAGGCAATATTTAGAGAAGAGGCTTAATTGGGATATTCCTTATTGTGGGTAATATTGGGTTATATTTTACAACTTGCAAAAAAGGACACACTGTAAAGTCATGTAAACCTTGCGTGTTTAGTTCCTGTACACCAGTAAATAACAGCTGAACCGGTACTATTAAATGTCCAATTTAAACACATATCCAGATACCTCTCCTTCTCTAAATCAACAGTTTCCCTCCAGAGTGATGTCAATAGACTGCTGCACATGGTACTTTCATTTTTTAATAATATCTTCATTTTAATGTGGATATTGCCTTTTCACCTGGGAGCAGGGCTCTATTGAAATTCTAATGGGAGAGCATATTCTTTAACATGAGAATACCTAGGGCCTGTGTAGACACGGAGCAGAATGAGAGATGGAGCATTAACTGATTTTTCTCCCTCCAGAAGAGGGGCCTATGTGGGTCAGGCTTGCAGGGTCTTTCCCTTCCTATTTGCCTTCAGTTTCATAGCAACAATAATTTTAAACTTTATATTCAGCGGAGGAAAAAGGAATCCAAATGCACCTGAATTACTGTACTGTACGAGGGAATTTAATTAAGAATACACACATTAGAATTTCAGTGGGAGCACCTATTTAATGTTACTTTATTAAGCCTTCTATCAAACCCTTTTTTATGTATATCAGTTGATATACAATTAATCTGCTCTCTTGTGAGAAAAAAATAGCACCTGAGGTGGATGAAAAGTGTCAGATTATAATAATTATAAGCAGCTGTTCACTTGGAATCACCTCTGGCCTACATGGGGGATGCTGTGAGCTACCACTTCTCACAACAGACCACCTCATTAGACTTGACCTTCCCAGCTGGGTATTTCATTTGTGTTTTTTTAATGGGTTTGTATACTGCAAATCGCAGCCCCTCGCCAAGGCTGGCTCTTTGTTGCTGTAACAAAAGGGAGCAATGCAACTTTAAAAAAAATGCTGCTACTGTATGCCGGTGCAATGCCGCTGGTGGAGTAGGTGACTCCCCGGTAAGGGACTGGTAATGCAGAGTGCACTGCCGTCTTGCTCAGGGTAAATGCGTTTTTCTTAGCTTTCAGGCAATTCTGTTCTGCCCAGTCTCCAAGTGTTAAAAAAGTAATGTTTGTGCAGTTCTTCTTGCAGTGATGCTTGGCATCCTAAACTCGAGCGTCAACCAGCACTGAGGCGCCCAAGACAGAGAACCACATCCGCGGCAGAGAGCATCCCGCTCCCAGGCAGCAAGGGATAAATCCGCACATCTGCGGACCAAACTGGAGACCAACTCAAGAGAAATTTTATCTGTGCATGAGTTTGTGAGTGTGCCTGTTTTTCTGTATGTAAATGTATACGGAGATATAGCATTCTCACAGATGCGTTTCATGCACCATATATAAGTGCACATGTACATATAAAATTAAGAGATTAAAAAAGCTTCTGAACAATATATCTGGTTTCTTTTCCCCTTCCATTTATGTTTGTAATAAACTCACTCTCATACAATTAGCCTCAATTGTTTTTATATCTTCTGAGGCAATAATATAGGCAGCCTGGGGAATACAGTAGTAATCCGTATACCTGTGTTCATTTACCCAAATCACTATGGTTACAGCCAGGGCAAATTGTTTACTGTGAGAATCTTTGGAGCCCCTTTCCAGATACTAATGACCTTTCTGTTCATCCAATAACATCAACAAACCAGGGAGGCTGCCCACACCATTAAAGCCAATTGCCTCTCAAGTTACTGAGGGAGTTGTGCTTTTCCTCATTTATTTTCTCTCATCTGATGTAACTCACATGCCACTTTCTTGTCTTTAAAGAAGGGGAAAAACTGTGGATTATTGATTTGCTTCTGAACAGAAGACCAACCTAAAAGCCCCAATGAATTGTCACTCATTATTGAAATTACTGAACACTAATTAAACTGGCAGCTCAAATCCCAGCAGGCCACACTCATCTGAAGCTGAAATTCAGACACTTGGACAGTGGAAGAGAGAAAGCGTTAGCAACCACCAGGATTGTAATAAGCTTTGCATTAATTTTTGTTTCTTAAAGGCACATGCAAGGTTTGTCACAGAACAGGCAACATGCTACCTGGACTGAGGTTAGACTTGCAAGGTGTTTTTCCTTGTTCCCTTCCAGGAGGCATTGTTTCAAATGGGAATCCTATGGTTCCCGGTCAGTGCTCCCTTCCTTGTCTGACAAACCTCAGTGCAGCACTGGAGTGCCGCAGTGTAATGCAAAGACTGACTCTGGTGATGCTGGCAGAGGAAAGAGTTGAGCATTTAAATTGGCTGGCTGAGAGGAAACTGAGTCAGAAAATGTATATAGCCACGTGCCTGTGATACTGCCCAAGCTTCTTGAGCAATAATAAATGCTAAAGATCGTCTAGAATTCATAGAGCCCAATTTATAAAAAAACATCTTTGGCCCGTTTTCACAGGATGTTCAAACTACGCATAAATTATGCATGCCCATGGTTAATCAACCTCAGTTTTTTTTTCCATGCCTGAGCAGTAACCCTTCGTTTGTTCAACTTCAAAGAGGGCAGAACCAGCAGAGAGAGGGCTGGGCTAAGTATTCAATTTGCACTCTGTGTTTATGAACAGGACTTTATGGTGATTCTGCCGGTAGTGAGGGAAGTGAAGGAGAGACCTGGCCTCAGTCATCCCATAGGTCCCTCTCAGTTTTATAGCTCATGCTATATAATACTCAAAGGGCAGGGAAAATAACCACTACAGGCACTTATGAGAAATGTCGGATCTTGCATAGTTATAATCTGTTCTTCAGAATTATGGCTCCTGCTGTTAGCGGGACATACACATATTCAGCACTACATATAGAGTGCCCTTTATAAATATGGCTTACCATGTATGTTCATCTCGTGCCAGAATTGGTTTGGAAGAAATTGCAAAACAATTTTCACTCTTCTCTCTATATACACATTCCTACTAAATTTCCCAGCAGCTGGTCCTTGGGACACGACTGGCAGAAGGCTTTTGAGTGAAAGATGGAGAGAGAAATCTTTTAGGCAAATATCACTCTAGATGAAACACTTTGCGTGTTTCTGAGCAGAGCAGGGCCCTTTTCCATCTGACAGCCACAAAAATTGAATCTTGCTGCTTATGCTGCAGGCTGGAATTGTTTTAAAAGTTTTTCAGGGAGCAGATCTGCATGGTGTAGGCACCGTAAGGACCTTCCAGCAGTGAAGTTTTTTTGGAAAGTTTAAGTAAAATTATTAATTATTTAATTCTTCTAATAAAAAATTAATTGAATTTTAGAACAAAAGAAAGTGCAAATATCACCCTTCTATATTTAGGTGTGGAAACTAAGCTGTGGGGAGTAACTTAGGAAAGAAGAGAGTGAAAATGCAAATGTCCCATTATATTCTGCTTAACCTGTTATCTGATAATATCCCTTGTGCCACTGAGTTCAACCTATCTCAACACCATAAAACCTAAGGGGAAGGAATCAGCAGTGGTCTTAATATGGGAAACTCCTAGATGGGTTACATTGTCGAGCCTCATTTGTTGTTCACTGCCACACAAGGTCCCAGGTCAATGTAAACTAAAAGGCACCCATTTACTAAGGATGCCTTGACCAGACCTGGGATTTTAAAAGAAGTATGGATACCTGGGGTCTTTAAGAAAAAATCTTCAGCTTAGCTATAGGTTTGCCCCAGCATACGTTTCAATATGTCACCTTGACAAGGAAGTGGGTCAGGATGGTTGTGAATGGTGGGGCATAGCAGAACCATGTAGACGTATCACTGCTGCTTCTGGACCCAACCCTGCAAGGTGTTATGTACCTGAATGCCTGGGATCACCACTTCATTTTGAGCACCTGAATAGCCCAGGCATGTGTTTAAAGCTCTGAGCCAAACTGAGCTGAGTGTGGGCACCAGAAAAGACCTATCCTCGGGGGAGCTTCTTGTGGCACAAGGAGCCAATTAAAAATTGCATATTCAACAGCTTCCAAAACCTGACCTGGGTCTTAAAAAAGAGCTCAGCCAGCACTTATTCTTACTGCTGAGATGAATTTTGGTTTCTGCAGTGGCATACAGACAGAGGTGAGCATTTATAACGGCTGTGCCATGGCTGTTAAGTACTGCCATTTTATTGTATTTGGAGGGGGAGTAGTTTAACAAGACTGCTACCAACAAACAGCACAATATTTCCAGGCGTCTCTTTTGCAAGTCACGGTTAAGAGGAAAACAATTTCCATATGCTGGCCTTGTGTCTGATTTTTATAGAAGTCAGAGGGATATTTATTCCCCAGAGCAATGCTTAGCTTTTCTAAAAAAAGTAATGCTCCATATTTTCTTAAAACCTTGGATTGAAACCAAGAATCAGTTATTTAATTCTTCTCTTAAGTAAAAATTAGGACAAACCAATATTTATTTATTTTAAAATATCCTCTGTAGCTTTACAGTAAATGGTTAGAGCACAATGCAATCCTCCTGCATACAAGAAGCATCTTTTTAATATGCCCTATCATGAAATTAATTGGACATTAAATAGCAGGAGAAAGACATATAATAAAATCTGCAGTTATCACAGTTCCCAGTGTGACAATACCCAAAGGTTTGAAGGTTTAGTTAAGCTCCAAAAGTTTAAATACTTTTCCAAACCTCATTGGGCTAGAAACGAGCAGGCTTTCTCATCAGGATTCCCAGTATTCCTGGGTTTGGCCGTGGCTACACAGACTGTCAGAAAAGCCTTTGTTACAAACCTCCACTAATCCCACTTGTGTCAAAAATGAGGAAATGCAGTACTCATGCACCAGCAGTGCAGAGAGGAAAGTTAATCAGTTGGACTTTTCTGAAAAAACCTGGGGTTTGGAATTATTCCTATCCAAAATGTACCCTGTCCTGATTAGACTTCAGAAGAAAAAGATTAAGCAATCATTTTTGCGTCAGTATTTCAGAAACTGGGAAAGCTCTGTCCAAAGCTTAGGCACGCCAACTGTGACTGAGTACTTTAAAATCTTGAGCGGAAAGTGTCTTTTTCAGTAAGAATCAAAGCTTCTTAAGTTCATCTTTTTTGAGACTCTTTGGACAGCTCTAATTGGGCTTCTGTGTGTGCAAAACAAGTGAGTCCAAAGTGTAACAGGATGCTGAAATGATACCAGAGGCCTATTGGAAATTAAAGCTAGATGCCCTCATTTCCTTGCAGAATCCATGCCCTGGCTGCCTTGTGTCTTCCAGAAATCCAGGCTGCCTCCTGTCCTGCTGGCACGCGTACATGGTGTGTCAGACGTACACGGTATGTCAGGGGGTTCACCCACATGGGACGGCTGGAGGGTAGCTAGTACAGCATGCAGAGAAGAATGAGCACCTATGGCTCTGGGCTACCTAAATCAGCTCTCCAAAAAGCAAAAATCACAGGGGAAAATACTGTGTTTCAAAAAAACCTTACTTTATTTTCAACAAAACCCCAGACTTTGAAATTCAGGTAGACACTTAAAATAGTTGTAAACCTAATCTTCCCTAGAAAAAGCTCTTCACAGGGAAAAAAAAATACCCAATCTTTGTATTATTCTGTGAAAATTTTGCATCTGGGCATTCCTAACATTTCCAAACTTTTCTGTAACGCAGTGCACAGAGACCACACTGGGAGCGAAACCTTTCCTTCGAGAGCGTTACAGTTGTGCGACAATATGGCTCTTCCCTGAATTTATTTTTGACATCCTGTGAGAATTTACAGATTGAAATGTACTGAGTTTGGGAGTGAAGGGATAAACATCTTAACTGCCCAGAGAGCACTGTTCCTAGCTGGGTTGGCAGCACGTCATCTCCGACAGGCCTTTCATGGTCCAGAGGCAGAGAATAAGGTATGGCAAAGATATGAAAACTTTTTCAGGTCTCATTCATCAAAGTTGATAGCAGGCACTAGAGCAACCTCACCAAATTCCTCTTGTTCTTACATTTCAGGGGAATTTTCCCCCCCCCCCCCCCCCCCGAATGGAAATCAGGTTATAACATTGCCTTTTCTGATTCACAGTCCAGCTGAAAACATCATGTGTCTGGGCAGAAGCCTAGCAAGCCTGTAACACTTGGGGCTGACCTGTGTGGCTGAATGCTAAACAGACACAGAATTTAAAGTGAAATCTAATAATAATGGTTTATCAAAAGACTAAGCCAGCTGTGGTGACAAAGAAGACTGAAGTTAAAGACCAAATAAGAAAGCATGCTTGGAAGAAGATCAAAAGTACTTTGAATGTTTGCATTCCTTTTTTGGGGGAATATATTTATATTTAGTCCCAAATTGTTTCAAATATTTTGATCCCTCTATTTTGATCTTTTTCAGTGCCTTCTTCTAGACAAGAGATGTCAGGCAAGGACCACCTCAAAAAATAGCATAGTATGACTCAGACAGGTCCTGATGTTAAATGAAGGAGAACATCGTATTCCAGCTGAACAAAAGGCCAATACTTGCCAAATACTTGCCAATCCACAAGCAGAATTTAGAAGATTCATTTTAAAATGCTCCTCCAGCTAATTCTTGAGACTGGTTTGGCTTGAGCCTGAAGAGGCAGTTATTTAAGCACTTGAAAGAGACTAAAGGCTCAAGTCTAATCTCAAATACTCAAATGCATATCACCAGGTATCTCAAAAAATCCGTGATTGTACTTGCACATGCATGCCCAGGAGTATATTTCCCAAGACAAGCAGCGATGCACATCCACGGATTGGAGATTAGAAATGAGCTGCAACTGTTGAACTCAAATTTATGTGGTTTTTTTTTTTTTTTTTAAATCTGTATCATGACCTTCCAAAAGAGTATAATTGTTTGATTCCAGTATTGTGGAGAATACTGAATTTCTAAACATTTGGTGAATCACATGCATGTTAATTCTTAAAAATAACTCTTTCGTTTGTTGTTATAGTTGATTGATTTTTCTTTGGTTCTACAAATACATGTTGAGCTTAGGAATTTAAAGCACTTGTGAAACCTTACAGAACTGCACTGTAAAATTCGACCAGCATTTATTAGTGAATATGAACACCCAGCCTTTTAGGTTGATGTAGGAAAGGTAGATATTTGTGAGCTGAGTGCACTTTCTCTATGCATTCCAATAGTCCCTATGTACCCTCGCCCCTGCTACATATAAAGTTAAAATATAATGTTACAAAGTTAGAATATAATGTGAAAGCCTTGGTCTGGTTAATACTAGACTTAAATTTTGGATCATCTGGAGATAAAAATAAGGGCTTTTTCAGCTTGGAGTGATGAATGGACTTTGCTGTTTAGGAACTATAAGAGAACTTGTTTCCCCTGTGTCATCAGCGGGTTCCAAATAAAGCTTCCAGAATGCCCATGCAAATCTAATTTCATCAGTTCTTGTGCTATTAGACCATGCAAAGAGAAGAAGTTAAGCCAGACAACCCAAAACTGGAATCTATTCTTCCCCCTGTGCATCTAAAAATACACTGACTTTACAGAGTCCTACGGAGGCTGGATACCCTTTGGCCAGCAACAGCTTGCCTCTCGCAACGCGTGGGTGCGCCTTGCCAAGCACTAACAACATAAAATCTTTTGGCGCATGTCCCATCCCTCTGCAAGGGCTGGGGCAGGAGGGGATGCTCGCCTGTAACGGGTACCACCTGCGCTCCACTCCCCTCCAGTGTCAGCTGGCACAGCCTCCCCTCCCCTCACACAGGCTTCGAATGGGTGGTGATGAGAAAATTGGGATTCCTGGCAAAACCAGCTGGAGCAAGTCTTGCTCTTGATAGGCTTGAAAAATGGGGTGTGAGGATTTTTCCACCCGGGCAAAAGGCGATTTTCAAGGACAGGATTGCTAAGAATAAACTGGGTTTCTCCAGCTTTGAGCACTTTTGGGTGTTGTTTAATATTTTATTTGTTTAGCACCTATCATGCAGTGGGTGCTTCACAAACAAACACAGAAGTGAAAGTTTTCACCCTTTAAATGTATAAAAAACATGGCTGTCATGACCAACAAGCAGTAATGGTTGCAGCCACAGGATTGTGTGCTTTTTCACAGCATTATTTCTGCACTTTGGGGGGGGAGGCGGGTTTGGTTGCCTGTTGCTTGCGCTTCACCGTTTGCTTGTCTTTAACCTGGTTTCCAAGTGAAATGAGGCTTAAACAATTGCATGCTCTGTAGGAGCATCTGTCAGTCTGTCAGTCCTCCCAGGAACCTTTTTAAACTGCTGTACAATTTCAACCAAATTTCACAGAAGATAGCAAATTGCTTGGACTTCTTCCTGCAGTTGCAGATTTTCTGTAGGATGAGTAAACCTTTTGGAGATACTCTAAATAACACAAGTCCCTTTTCTTTCCCTTCATAGCCCACTGGTATGGCAACAGTTGGCATGAGGACAGTACGCATCCGTAGTACAAGCAGGGAGGCACCTTCTTCAGTGCTTCTTATCCCTCAGCTCAATGTCTCAGGCTTGACGTTGAAACAGATTTGCAGAGAATCAACCTAGCTGAACAATTATTGTTTTGCCAACTTGTCTCAATGCTTTGCTCATTTACATAATAAAGAAATTTCTGGTAACATCCTGCCCATGTTTCCAGGTAGGCAGAAGATTTATCAGGAGCTTGGGAAGAGCACTTCATCCCCTGTCTCGAGGGAAGGTAGCTTCTGAATTTTGTCAGGACACAAGACAACAGAGGGGATAACACATTTGTTGGTCCTCTTAGAAACCTTGCATGTTGCCAGGTTGAACACTTTGCAGGAGATCCCCTTGATTCTTGTGTTTCTTCCTTGCTTGATGCAACCTGGAGATAATATTTCTAGAACCTTTTTATTATTTGTGGAGAAATCTGGACTAATAGCTCAACACCCTCCTTGTCTGATAAGCACTTTGCAAAGTAGATCTATACTGGGAATCACTTGATTTCTGGGCTGAATGTGGAAGAAGACAAGGTCTTCCATTTTGCTATGAAATATAGAGTTTGGAGTTTAAAATAAAAGACTGATTTATTCCCTTGTCCAGTTCACAGATTTTTCTTGCCCTTTGCCTGTGTTATTATGAGTGATGGGAGGATTTGCTTTTACTCTTATACATTATGTTTCCCACACCTTTGAGGATTCCTTTAATTGGACAGGGATGACCACTGATTTCCCGATGATGCTTTGCTGTCTTTCCATATCTAGAAAGATGTTGCATCTCATTTGGCTATGAAGGAGTCCATCAAAAGTAGCTGCCTGCAAAACTCTTGTGAATATGACAGCTGGGAACGGCAAATCACAGTAAGCAGCTAGGGGCAAAAAGTTGAGGCAGTTTGGGAACCCAACCAAAAGGGATGGATTTCTGAAATCCCCAGAATGCCTACATTTCCCAGTAACCGTGTCTACAACTTTAACTTAGAGCTCAAGTTCAAGTCCTCCTCTTCACCGCTCTCGCCCCCTTAAGAGTTACCCACTTACCATAGAATATGAAAATTTGAGACAAACTCATGTTTTTGATAGAGGAAATGTTGAACTTGGTGAATGTGTAGTTACTGCAGGTGCCGTTTGGTCTGTGCTTCCTCAGCTCTTTTGGGGGGTCTGAAGAATTTGGATCCCTACTTCTCCATTCCCTCCTCATTTCTTCTCTTTTTTCCTCATTTGGATCCAGTGAGCTGAGTGAGGACAAGAAACGCCACTAAATCGGAGGGTCTCCCACGCCTCCAGCAACAACAAATGTGGCTGTGCCTCTGTGATTTATTGCAGTGTCAGTGTTCGTGTCGTTATTGTTAGGGGGGCTGTAACTATTTAAAACCCCCATTTTCGTATAGCTTGTCCATAAAAATTCACTCCAGGTTGGAGACATTCTCAGCAAAGGAATACTTTAAATGAGTGGAAAAAAATCTCACAATGTTTTTGGAGGTTTCATGTCATTCTGCTGCAGGTTTTTTGAATGATACATTTTGGCTTGCGTGTTTTTCCATGAAGGCCACATAAAAAGGGATTTAAATGAAAAACAAAGGTCAGATAAATATCAGAAAGTATGTAAAAATGAAAGATGGATATAAATATATACCTATCAATAATAAGAATGTTCCAAAATTTTAACAGTTGAGAATTTTTTCAAAATATTCTGATTATGTGTCTTCTCTGGAAATTTGCATTTTGCCTTGTGTGTCAAAACCAGCAAAATGAAGTGACAGGGCCCAAATTCAAAGCTGACTGAAATCTGTATAAAACCCTAGTAAGTGTTTTTTCAAGGATATATCTCTGCATTATGGTACAGTTTGACCTGCGAACGGTCTTCAAAATACAGAGTCTCACTCTAGTCAGGTAGATAACGCCATAG
>NW_008824986.1:8321944-8327847 GCF_000699105.1 Pygoscelis adeliae | reverse complement strand
GAGCCTTCAGCTCCCACAGTACCCACGCCCAGCAGGGTACCCCCGTCTTGCGGGGCTCATGCCAGTTTTTCCCCCTTTCTAGAAAATATCAGCCTGAGTTAATTTGTCAGTATTACCATTCGTAAGTGGTGGTCTTTTAAAAAAAAGTTGCCTTTTATGCTTTTTTTTTCCCTTGAATTAAATCCTCTCCGGATGATTTAATGTTATTATGACTATTTTCAAGGGTCAGCTACATCTATTTCCAGAACTAACTCAAGTGTGTTTTCCTAGAGCAAGGACCACATAGTAATTTTAATGAGCTCGCCCCACAAGCGAAGGTGTCTGTGTGGTGCTGGGGACCGGTGCATGGCTCAAAGCCAAACCCTACCCAAAATAAAGGAAAACTCCTTGTTTCTCCACAGCTCTGCATATGCAAAAGGCACCACGCTGCAAACGTGCATGTAAAGGTTGCTGTCCAAGCCCCTACTTTTCATCTGTTTTATACATAACTGAGTTTTACCTGTGTGTTGCCTGATCAGCTAACCAGAGCTCGGTGCTGCCAGAGAACAAGCAAGTTGCAGGCGCTCAAGCTGAAGGGAAAATAATTCAAAGATTATACTTTATTCATACTGTGGTCTCTCAGAAAAAATGTCTCGGGGTTGTGTGTTTATCTTGGTCTGGGCCCACTTTAGCAGTTTTTACCCTTTGGCTTCACCTCAAGCAAAACAATATCAAATGAGCCAAAAGTGATGATAAACACACAGACACATGGAGAGCTCTGAAGTTTCTCCTTCCCGAGCAGGGAAAAAGCTCCACCAGCAACACGCTGGAGTTACTCTCATTCCCAGCACTGCCGAGTGACAGCTTTATTGTTAAATAAAACAAATTAATTGCTCCAACTGTCTTAACTAGTTGCTAGAAATGAAATTCTTCACTTGTTTAGCTGCCAAAAATAATGACAGAAATATAAACATGTTACAAAACCGAGGGTTTCTCAAGGAAGCTAAATATAATGGGCCTAATTTTGCCCTGGGCAGATGTACTGGGGCATTTCCCAGTGACTTCTGAGGGAATTTCACGAGTGTTTTTAAAGAAGAGTGTAGCCCCCACATTTGACATATAAAGTGCACATTCCTTGTCTTTATTTTTACTTTCATTCCTCAAGTGATCACGTACCTTTGTGCATTTCTCTTTGCACAAAAACTGTTCATAATAATTTTACAATTTACCTATATCTTTTACAATTATTGTCTCTCCCTGAAAGGATTTCCCATAAACCTTAGAAGGAGAAAAATTATTTTAAGTGCATTTAGTAGAGGTTAATGTTTTGAAAAGCTTCGCTGAATTCTTGGCATTCAGGAAGATTGGATGCCCCTGCCCTCGCACAGGCAGACGTACATGCATTTCCTGGTAAATGGACAGAATTTGGGAGCCTCTGGAGTTAGAGGAAAGGTACAGGGAACATCCTGATGAGGTAAAAGGAGGAGTAATTTAATTGTCTAACTCCTTCTGTGCTCGAGAATATCAGACAGATGGGGAGGATAAAACAAGGAGCTCAATAATTAATTTTCATGTTCCTCACTAGTGGGACCTCTTTAATCCCTGTTCCTGTGATTATAGAGAAAGGTTGGATTCTGAAGTTTCACTCATTAGCTACATGTTGTATGAAAATACCTGTATTTTCAAAAGGAATAGTAACAAGAATGAAAAATTTCCGCTATTAAAAATATCTTGGTGTCAGGGACTTTTGTGAAAGAACAAAAACTCTCTGATTCCCTCAGATAAATAATGAAACAGATGGTTGTTGGGAGGTTAAAGGTCAAACCTTCCCTGTTGACTAAAACACAAGGTTGACTTAAAAGATTTTCCGAAGTTATTCAAGATGCAGTGCATCAGCCTGTGTCTCTTGCCTCTTAATGAAATGGCATGGGCTTCTTTAAAAACATTGGTGAGGGCAGATACGTTCAAGTGGCTCATCTTAAGAAGGCTGACAGCCATTCTAGCACTAAACTGTGTTTCTGCAAACTGCATGTATAATAAAGGATATTGGTGAATAATTAAGCAAACTTGTCCAGGGATATAGGTTATCCAAAAGGCTAAATATTAAGATTTAATTCGCTTCCTAAATGAACTGTTCACTTCCTACCTGAAACGGTAGTTGATAAAGTCATCATGGAAATCTGTGCAGTCCTGAGAAAATTATCAATAATGCAATTTAGAAAAATGGACAGAAAATAAACAAACACTGTTTGTAGGGTTAAGCTTCTGCATTCATTAGCAGACTCCTATTAAAGGAGAAGGGGGCATTTTCAAAGCAGCATATAGACTAACTAAAGAGGCAGATACTCTAACTCATATGATTCAACATAATTTTAGCACAAATTGTGTAATCACTCAAACACACAAACATTTCAAGGTAATTTTTGTAAATCCCTATTGTGATCTAATTTCTTGTTAAGGAGAATAAAACAGGCTGCTGTTTGTTGTAATTCATCAGCCCTTTGCACTGCAGAGCAACTGCTGGAATTCATTTCATGGTTTTTGCTGGAAAAATATAGACTTAAATTTCTGGAATTACTAACAGCAACCTTCGACTAAAGATCTACCTTTTTTTTTTTTTCAAATATAATTTAAAGCTAGATAAAAAAATTGTAGCTGAAACCTGAGAAGGTCATTGAGATCAGAGCTGATCTAAGGACCAAATCCACGAGCGCTACAGAGTGGCTTTCAAGGTACAGCACATAGCAGAGGACATGCCAGGGCTTCTTGCAAAGGAAGGGCATCATTATGGTGCAGAGCAGCAACGTGTCACATTAAGTGCACCTGGCATCTATTGTCGCTGCCTTCCTAAACAAGGTCAAACATCCCTTCCTCATCTGGAGTTAGACCTGGCTCCCACAACCTTCTCCAGACCACCTCCACAGGCTGTTGCACCTCAAGAAGTGCCCCGACAGTCAGTTCCTGCAAGGGGAAGGTGTGTGTATTTGGTGTGCGGGATCTTGCAGGGTGGTCCAATGGTCTGGAGAAGAGATGGTGGGGTAAACTCTTTTGTCCTGTGGAAATTATTATTTCAATGAAAATTTTCTGCCATGATGCAAGGCAGCCTTCCCAAAATTGAAGAAAAAATCAGTTTGATGGCTGAGAAGTGTTTCAGGGTCAAGCCAGTCCTTCAAACTGGACTGGACAGCAGACCCTCCTGTGCAACTCGCCCACCTCCTCCAAGCACTCTCTTTACAACAAATCTACTATTTCCAGTCTGCATACGGGAGGGGAGGATGAAATAAAGGTGACCAGGTGACCCGCCTAGTGGACAAGGGAAAGGCTGTGGATGTGGTCTACCTGGACTTCAGTAAGGCCTTTGACACCGTCTCCCACAGCATTCTCCTGGAGAAGCTGGCGGCTCACGGCTTAGACAGGTGTACTTTGCGCTGGGTCAAAAACTGGCTGGACGGCCGGGCCCAGAGAGTTGTGGTGAATGGAGTTCAATCCAGTTGGCGGCCGGTCACGAGCGGTGTTCCCCAGGGCTCAGTTTTGGGGCTGGTCCTGTTCAATATCTTTATCAGTGATCTGGATGAGGGGATCGAGTGCACCCTCAGTAAGTTTGCAGATGACACCAAGTTGGGCGGCAGTGTTGATCTGCTGGAGGGTAGGAAGGCTCTGCAGAGGGACCTGGACAGGCTGGATCGATGGGCCGAGGCCAACTGTATGAGATCCAACAAGGCCAAGTGCCGGGTCCTGCACTTCGGCCACAACAACCCCATGCAGCGCTACAGGCTTGGGGAAGAGTGGCTGGAAAGCTGCCTGGCGGAAAAGGACCTGGGGGTGTTGGTCGACAGCCGGCTGAACATGAGCCGGCAGTGTGCCCAGGCGGCTAAGAAGGCCAATGGCATCCTGGCCTGTATCAGAAATAGTGTGGCCAGCAGGAGCAGGGAAGTGATCGTGCCCCTGTACTCAGCACTGGTGCGGCCGCACCTCGAATACTGTGTTCAGTTTTGGGCCCCTCACTACAAGAAGGATGTTGAGATGTTGGAACGTGTCCAGAGAAGGGCAACGAGGCTGGTGAGGGGTCTGGAGAACAAGTCTTATGAGGAGCGGCTGAGGGAGCTGGGGTTGTTTAGCCTGGAGAAAAGGAGGCTGAGGGGAGACCTCATTGCTCTCTACAACTACCTGAAAGGAGGTTGTAGCGAGGTGGGTGTTGGTCTCTTCTCCCAAGTAACTGGCGAAAGGACGAGAGGAAATGGCCTCAAGTTGCGCCAGGGGAGGTTTAGATTGGATGTGAGGAAAAATTTCTTTACTGAAAGAGTAGTTAAACATTGGAACAGGCTGCCCAGGGCAGTGGTTGAGTCCCCATCCCTGGAAGTATTTAAAAGACGGGGAGATGAGGCGCTTAGGGACATGGTTTAGTGGGCATGGTGTTGTTGGGTTGATGGTTGGACTCGATGATCTTGGAGGTCTCTTCCAACCTTAATGATTCTATGATTCTAAAGGCCAGGGTGGAAAACTTCCTGTGTGAGTGTATCCATGTGTGCCTGTGAACGTGCATGCACATTTCCGTGTGCTTGCACACCTACCGCACAGCGCTACCCTCCGCCACGTTCCCACCATCCTGTTACTGCCACCAGTGATATTATAAATGGTCACACTTGCAGCAGCAGTCACATGAATGCAATAAGTAAGACAAATAAAAATCGTTTGCATGGTAATTTACAAATAAAAGTTCATTTTCCTTAAAAGGAGGCACACAGCCACGTGTGTGTGTGGAGAGGGAATTGCGTGACTTCACCACCAAAGAGGCAAGGGATGTCGTGCCATAATTTGACCTAATTTTTTTCCAAATACAAAATGACCTGTTATGGCATCCCAGGGAGAATATGAATTAGCCCAGGTCAATAGGAGGTCAAATGGATAGGGTGCTAAAATCCCTTTACTACTTTGTAGTATCTTATGCTAATTCAGTTCCCTTCTCTGTGATAAACAAAGCCAGTTAAAAGTAGATAGCATCACACAGTGATGGGTCCCAAAGCTACAATTTAATACAAATCTAGTAATTCCATTATACAACATATCCAGTTCATTTAGAGGCAACAAATACTTCAGAAGGTCCAGGATTGAAATACCTTAGCTCATGCTTTAAAAATATAAATAATCCAGCAAAATTTCATTTGTCACATAAACCTAATAGATATGCATGAAAGAATTTCTCTCTGTCCTTTAAAACATTGCTCAAATGCAGATCATAGATCCTAGGTCCTTATACACCCATATTGCAGATTTTTTAAGCACATAATCAGTAGATACATGCATTAAAAAAAATCTTAATTGTTCTCTCTTTGCAAAAAGTGATATTATATGAGTCAATGAGAATTACTGATTTAATAAAGCTGAACTTTTCACAATGTTTTACAGGTGATGTTTTTCACCTTGGAAGGATTCTGCAATGGTCTGCAGCTGAACCCTGCTAAAGGACATTGCCAACACGCAGCACCTCTGAGGCAAAGGAGGTGGAGTTGTGTCATCTGGGAGCATCAGGACAAACCGATGCTCTTGGGAAATGCCTCTGTGTCTCTAATTTTAACAGGGATGCGGATAGTCTGAACCTGAGGAGGAGCTTCCTTGCTCACTGTTTTGCAGGTAACTGAGAGCAGCCTAAGTGAAACTGCCTTTCAAAGTATTGGGGTTATTAGGAGATACATAAACTTAGGTATGAGAGTCATACACTTCTAAACAGACGATTAGAAAGAAAGACCTAAAAAAAAGATGTTATGAACAGCTGAAGACTCAATGCTACTGGCCTATGTGCTTTCCAAGAGAGCAGGTTAGGGCAGGAAACCCCCAGACAACTCTTATGAATGATTAAAAATTGCTGAATTTCTGTCTGGTGAATAGGAGTGATGCTGGTTGCTAGGCAGAGAGGGAGAGAAATT
>NW_008824986.1:8291402-8321900 GCF_000699105.1 Pygoscelis adeliae | reverse complement strand
AAGAGACACAAGAAGAAGAAAGGAGGAAGGGAGAAAAAGGAAGAGAAAGGAAGAAAGGAGCAGAGCTCAAACTGTGCCAGCACTGTAATGGGTTATATCACTTACACGTACTAACAGACCTGCATAGAGTGGACAAAGAGGACCAGCCCAGAGAAATGACTGATGGGTGCAAGGGACCATGTGCCAGCAGAAGAGGAGCAGACCCTCAGCCTGACCGTTAATAACCAGAAAGAGGTACCCATGCACTTTGGGGTCAGTGAAGTTGACACTAACACTGAAAAGCTGTAAAAAGTCTGTGGGTATAACTGGTTTCCATTACAAATAGTGCCTGGTATGGCATCGGTGATGTTTTGCTCCAGGCAACTAGAATACGCAGGAGTGACCAGAGTCTTCAGCGGACAAAGCACAGGAAAAAAAATGTAAATTCTTTGTAATGAAATAACATGCCCTGAAGGATTGTCAGTAGATCATGGTGGGATTGAGGTCCTACGTATCCCAGGAGAAAAACGGGTGCAAATACTCCATAGAATAGAAATCTCTAATTGCCCAAATATTAATCTGGGCTGCAGCTCAAGATTTTTGCAGACATGAATACAATCTCAATAAACAACTTATGATATCCGATGGACAAGTTTCCAACCAGCTAGACACTGCCAATAGTCTGACTGTAACGGCCTAGGTCTCAATGTAAGATATCTACTGGAAACTTTATTTAGAGCTTACTCTGTTACAACCCTGTATCCAGTGCTGGATTCTGTTAATATCCACTGTTAGTTGCTGACATTGTGAGGAAGGGAGGAAATTATCTGTTAAGATCGTGGAAGAGCCAGTTGAAACCAGCAGTTGTTAAGTGCCAAGGCTCAGGTAGCACAATGCTCCTTGGGACTCCGATATGGAAAGCAGACATTTGTCAGGCTCCTTGGCTTTGAGAATTTAGTGAACTTGTCTAACATAAATTACCAAGGATTAACAATGAAAAGTGAGGTGGTTATTCAACTTCAGGCAGCTAACCTAGGTGTCTAAATCAGAGATACGAGCTTCCTATAGCCTGTCAAGGATATTCCTGTGAAGGGAGTCTGTGCTCTCTTCCATTTTCCTGTACTATTAAAGCTTCTTCAGGCTACAAGAGGATTTAACCCTGCTGGTTGTGGTTTCTATCAATTTTAGCAACTTCTATCCATGGCTCGGTATAAAAGTTCACGTCTCCTAGAGTTTTGCTTTGGATTTCAGGTTTCAGTCTGAATCTTCAGGCAGATACCTTCCAGCTAAGATCAGTACTTTAGGTCTAACTTAAAAATGGCAGGTCTGAGTTTCATTAACAGGGATGCACTGGAAGCCACTTTCAGTGGGTTTTGGCTGAGGTCAGAGAGCTGCTAAAATTAACCTGATTAGGGAACAAGCCACAAGAGAAGTCATCAAAAGACTCTGAAGAGTAACAGAAGTAATCTTCTAGCCATCGAAGTACTGAGATGCAGTTTGCTGTAACTCCCCATTGCGGAAGGTATAGTGCACAGCTGGGAGAACAACAGCATAGATCCTCCCCTGCTCATTTCTAGGTCTGGGTGACAAACCTGTGGCTCATTAAGAAATAGGAGCTAATTGAAGAGGAGCTTGGAGAAGAGGCTGGATTTCTGTTGGCCAGGCTGCCAGGAGCTGTAGCATGCCAATCCTTTTCTTCCAGCGAAAAGGAGGGTAACAGCAGAGTTTGGTTAATGCTGGTGTGGTTTGCTTTGAGTTAGGGAGGAGTTTTGGCCTCGGGAGCAGGAAATCTTCTGGCTCTCCTTGGGAGAGGTAAATACAGGTGGGGAGTTAATGGCACTGCAGCTGAAGGATGGGAGTCCTGAGAAGCATTTTGCAACTTGGAAGAAAACATGCTGCTTCTGAATGGACTTTTTTGCTCCCTACTTGACATCTTCTTTCCAGGTGAGTGCCGGTGACCTTTTCACATGTCCTCTATGAACTGCATGTCCTGTTCACTAGACCTGCTTTGTAAAGCACCTCAGGCTGTAAGTGATCTGGTGAGTCAATAATGGATCAGTCATGTCAGATGCCAGTTTTTTTTTTTTAATTACATTATCATTAGGATAAAGATGTGCTTTTGGAGGGGTAATAACACTTTTTTTTTAATGATCTCAATGCTCTGGTGTGATTAATTATTAGTTTTTAGAAAATCTTGGTAAAGCTATGTTAACGAAAAAGTTGTAAAATATTGTTGCTTTTCTTTCATGCTGACTATGAAAACAAACAATGCTCAGACGTAGACTAATGACACTGAATGCGTGTCACCTGAAGCTGTAAGAAAAATGTTCAATCTGTCAGAAGATATCCTATTTTAGGTGGCAGTGCACACTACGTTTAGAGCACAAATCTTGATGGTAGAACTCCTGGGTTGTGTTATAAACTATGTTTCTGATCTTTGGTAAAAAATGTATTTACTTCAAGAAAAGCAATTTCTAAATTAGAGATAAAATTCATTTTTTTAAAATAGACCCTCACTGTATCTTAATAGTGCTTCATGATTTATACATATGTATAATTCTCATTTTTCTCTGTGGCCTTATAAAAAATACAGTCCAGTTCTCACAAAAGGTCTGAATACATAAAAGTGTTAAAGATAAGCTAAGAAAATTTCTGCATTGCATGTTCTCCACTTGCTAATTCCTTCATCCAGCCAATGAGAAGGTTATTTTATGGTTTGTCTGCAGTTTTATGGGCTCTTATGAATTACCAGAGGAAACCCATAATGGAGAGATACTCTTATTTCACGGGGTGTGCATTGAGATACATAGCTGGTCTGATCCCTTCCAGAATCAAGAACTGTAATTATGAGACTTCGAAAATTTTCTGTCCGCTTTACTCCCAAGTGAGATCACTGCGAGTAACTTGTGTCAGGGCATGCAGTGTGCAAGAGAGCGTGACTGTGATTTGCTATCTGCTGTTTGGCCAGGGAAGGATGCTCATATTTTCTACATTGCTGACTGTGTAGATTTTTATATTGTGGAGCATTATAAAGATTAATTTAATACCTATCACCAAAACCGCTTTGGGAGGGTGAATAATACAGCAGTGCTCCCTGGCAGTGAGAATACTGGGTGACTATTGATGTATTGGGTGGTATTGATGATGGTAGATGGAGGCCTTGGGCAGAACACATAGATACTATTCTCTTAGCCGTGAGATTGTCTGTGTCCTCTCCCTTCTGAGAAATATTTCAAGTACTCAGGATTTGCCACTGCTATGTACTTTCATCAGTTCTTGTTGCATCACCAGAAAAATCACAGGAGCTTCTGACTGGAATGAGGCTGAGGATGAAATGCTTCCCAAGTGAAATGGATACATTCAGATATTACTTAAAATCTTGTTTTCTTTCTCTACTCTACCTTGCATTTAAAGGAAGTTTAGGCTGTAGTGCAGGAACAATCAAATTGCTACAGCTGTACCCAATATGAACAGTTCAACAACTGGCCTGGACTTTAATTCAATTTTTGTGTTGAGTACCAACTTCAGTTTAGTGTTAGAAACAATGCCACATGTAAGAAATGATGCATAAAATAGTAGTTTCCTATTCCACTGCCCTTTTGGTGTGCATTACAGCATGGAAGTCTAGCATGAGCCTCCAGTTTCTCAGCAACTTAAAATAGTCTGCTGAACTTAGGCATCTAAATAAAGGGTAGCCATGATGACTTTTTCATTTGTTTTGTGGCTTTTTTGTTTTCAAATTACAATTATGACACATTTTTGGTATTCTGTTCCTACATATCTGTGCAAGCTTTGTTTATTTCTGCAGACTCTTAAACTGAGTGCACGTTGGTGAGATCAAATGAGGTCCTGCCATCTTATCATCAGTGATCCTCTTATCACTGAAATCCATGGGAGGAAGAAGCCATCTTTTACCTAGATGAGAATGAATTTACATAACAAGTTGTCTCTTAGAGTATAAAACCAGCGGGCTAAAACTCTAATATCTTGTTCCACCAAGCATTGCTTGCAGTCTCTCAACTAACCATGTGCCCGTACTGAAGAGACAGTAGCCTGTATGGGAAAAAAATACAGAACACGTGCTGCTGCAAGACTGCTTTCACAGCTCACAGGAGTCTTTCCTTAGGCTTAATTCTTCCAGGAGCAATATACAGCACCTGTGAGTAGGTCAGATGCAGCCTAATATCTGTCCTAATATCATTATATTCAAGAAGAGCTATAGTGTTATTTCAGCACTTCTTTGAGTTTCTACATAAGATTTGTTTGTTCTTTTCTAAATGTGTCTTTTTTCCTTTTTTTTTCCTTCTCTCCTGACAATCTTGCTTAGAAAAAGACAAGAAAAAAATGAAGAGTTTGTATGGAGCACTTATTTAAGCTTGAAATGCTGTCTTGGTCTGGAAAAACAAGCCTTTCCTGATTTTCTAGCTTTGTGCATAAGACTTTAACGAGTCACATCTGGTGGTTCTTCATGTCATGTTACATTATGAATCTTTATGGGCAATTAACTGGTTGGGTATGAAAACACCCACACTAGTAATGGGTCAACGGGCACATCCAGTTTCAGAATTCAGCTCAAATTGTTAAGTCTGTCTCCAAAGAAAAATCACACTATTTTCATTCTGATGAATTTGATGAGACAGTGGTAGGACATAGAGTAAACGGAAAACTTTCTCTGTTGCATAAATATTGGCTGGTGGAAATGGTTAGTATTCTTCCCTCCTCATCTTGTACTTTAAACAAATGGCAATAGCCAAATAACTTCTTCTATGTAATTACCCTTATTATGGCCATGAAAATAATTATTTGAGATGATATGATAAGTTACTTGCACTGTTCTTGGTTTAAAAGTATTACTTAGTGGATTTAACAAAAAAAACCCCATATTTCCAGCTCTAGCAGGATCTGCACAGCCAAAAAATCTCCTCTGACTTTGGGAAGTATGGCTAGGTAAGATGTTGTTTTGCTTCTTTCTTTTTTCTTTTTCCTCCCCATCCTCTTCCCCCCTCCCACATGGAGCTTTACAAGTGATTGTGTGTTCCTGAATATTTTCCACAATGATTTCTGAACCATGCCACAGTCTGCTCTGATGCTGAGTAGTGCCAGTACCTTCAGCAATTCTGGAAAGGGCAAGGAAAGCCGGGTGTGGTGCTTTCCACCTTAGTCGTATTTCTTAGCTGTGATCAAAGCAGGTACAGATTCAGCAGGTGGCTCCCAGGCACAGTGCTGTTTGTAGCCCTGTGATGCTCTGGTGCCTCAGCCCCATCCTCATGCAGCAAAAATTGCAACAGGGAGCAGGTTCCTTGCCCATGTCCATGTGGTGCAGGAACTCCTTCTCCGAAGTCCTCTATGGTGGTGGAGGAGAGCAGGGGTTTGCCATGAACATTGGTGGTGCAGAGCAGGATTTGGTAGGGTTACAGCTCATGCCAGTATGTTAATAAAATGTACTTCATTTAAATCCTAATGAATTTGAGGCCTTACTTTAAAAAACAAAATTATGTTGATAAAGTACCGTGAGCCAAAGGAACAGGCTCACAACAGGAGCCATGCACCCATGGCTCAGCTCCTCGCTGTGCACAGGAGCCAGGCACGCGAGAAGTTAAACCAAATATTGTGAAACCAGATCAGGTCTGAACTGTCTGCTTAAAAAGTAACATCTCTAGTTTTTACATGAATTTTTAATTTTAGATGACACCTTTGACTGGAAGTGACAGTGGAGCAGATCATTTGTGTAATTACAGCAACAGTCATTGAGTAAGGAAAGAATATCTCTAAAGCATATAAAACATGAAATGGGTTTGATAGTGTATGAACTCTGTAACCAGAGCTGCAGGAACCTTCTGGCTTAGTGAGGCTATAAACCTGGTAATGTCTTAGCTGAGGTACTAAAAAGTCATGAGATCAGCCTTTCTCTGTACTTCAGGTGAAGTAAAGTAATTAATAAAGTGGAAAAAGTGAACTTTTAATGAGTCTAAGAAGGTTTAGCCACCCTGCTAACAGCAGAAATGCTAATGCAGCACTGGATGGAAGCAGATGGGACTAGCTGCAGAAGGGGTGTTTAGCATGTAAAAAAAAAAAAAAAAATCCATGCAATGGATTTGGAGTTAACTTTGTTATGCATATGCTAAATTCTGTGCAGGAAGACTGCATGCATTATTCACTGAACATTAGCTTAGTCTTCCTCGCTGCCTTGCTTTCAAGTCGCACCTTTTCCAGAAATGTCTTTTCAACATGCCACCAGGTTTTCTCATGGAGCAAGGTGTCCTTAAGCTAATAAACACTCTTTTACTCATTGTAGAGAGATGCTTTACACTTTGTTCTAGAAAACATTGTGTATGATATATATATACACATATCGGGGTTTCTTACAACAAATACACAAAGCACTCTGTAGAAAAACAAGAAGAAAGCAGTAGGTATCTACAAGCCAGGACTGAAGCAATACATTGCTGAGAGAAATTTCCTGTAATGGTTAGATAAGTGCTTAGGATATGTTGCAAGAAAAAAACAAACTCTCTCTAAATACCCTGTATGAGGAAAATAATCTTAGGCACAGTAATTTGTACACAGTTGAGAACTTGGTAATGATCCTAAAAGTCTGTTTTGAATAAATGGGAAATTCTTTTCTGCTATTTAAAAATGTAAAATCAAATGCGATTTTTTTTTTTGCTTATATGAAGATCACAGCTAATTAGCCTTAGTTAAGTAAAGCATATCCTTTGAAAATTGGAGACAAGTTCCTTTGCCCTCTGAAGAATTGTCTGTTATTTACACTGTTAATATTAATATCCTGCAGCCTCTAAACTCTGAGTCAGTGTCATTGGAGACAGCCTCGTAACAAACAAGTCAGACCTCCAGTAAAATAATGACTTTTAAATATTTTTTTCTTTTTGTTTTTCAACAAGTTGAAATAACTAGTGATGAGTGGAGCCTAATATTCTTAAGTTAAAATCCAGATTCAAGCCACAAGCCTCTGGAATCTTAATTTGGACTTTCCCCAGCATATCTTGTATGCAACTTGATTGTAAAGTACCAGAGCAAGTGAAGCTCTTTCACTAGTTCTGGTGGGAACTGCAGGAGTTGTAACTTGAGTGGGCAGCTTTGTGTGAGGGTTTTTGAGGAGGTGAGGTGCTCATCTGGTGATGCCCCTGGTTTCCCAGGCTGGAAGGGGTGCCTGGGTGCAGAGAGCAGCGTCACGGGTGCCTGCAGGAGGATGATATTCCCCCACTTGTGTTGGGAGTCGATTGTGAGACCTTCTCTGGTGCTGCTCACCTGGGTCCTCTCCCTTCTGCTCCATCACTCCTCTGCATTAGCTGGAGGGAAGAAAAGAAAAACCTGATTGACTGGAAAAGCTGCCCAGAAGAATGGCAGAAAGCTCCAGAAGGATCAAGTCCTGGAAGTACAGACGTATACTGAGAATACTTGCATATCTGATGGAGTTTTTTTGTTTTGGAGGGGTAACTAGCTTCTTGAATTTTACCCAGCATGAGTGAGGTGGCAGAGTGGGGACTGTGGGTGCAGGATTTGCTGTGCTTGGGAAGTGGGTTGGACATCTTGTCCTCTGCCACCTCCAGCTTCTTGGGCTTCATCAGGGACCAAACCAAAGCAAGTGCTTTGTAGCAAACTGCTCTTCAGCTCACAAAGCAGGGGTGAGTGATAACAAAATCAGTTGAGATCAACTGGAAAACTGTGGAAAATATTATTGGGAGTGATGTAGAAATGAGTGGAATTCATTAACATAGAGATGAATACGGAAGGAAGGGGGTTAGGATGATGAGTCAGCCAACAGTTCTTTGTAAAGTTTGCAAAAATGCAGGACTTAACATTAAAAGATCTTTACTATTTGTGCTTTGCTTGCACTTGGAGATCCCAGCAAAAACCAAATGCTTTCTAAAATTGGCACTATGTGTGCACACAGGAAGACATGAAAACTGCCTTAAGGAGCTGAGCGTCCGATTCTGGAGTCAACACTGGAGAGAGGCTTCTGTCTGCACTTAACATGTACTGTTGCATTACCACCTTAGAAGCATGGATGGTTGCTGTGAAGTGAAATTCTGTTTTCACATACACTGTAAAAATGGATGATATTCACCAAAGCTGAGGCCTTCCATATGTGTCCTGATGGAGCTCAGGGCTGTGAGCAGCCTGCAAAAAAAAAAAAAATTAAAAAATTAAAAAAATCCCTCATTGGTTGCTCTATTGAATTACCTGAACTGAAAATAAATATCACTAATAAAGAATTAAATACTTAACAAGAATACATGATTACAAATTGAAGGCCATATACTTCTTATCAGTTACATACAATTTTAATAGCTAACGTTTAGGTTACAGTTTCTAAACTGTTTGGGAGGTTTGGAAGCCCTGTCCCATTAATTGCAATGGGAAATGAGCACCCAGATCCCCAAGGTGACTTTGAAAATCTCTGCCTAAACATATATTTCTACTCAGTGTTCACAAGGTTGAATGGAAGCAAAGTTTCTGGGATATGATAATTTCATACTAGAATAAATCTTGTATAAGTTAAAATCCCTAGAAACTCAAAGGTAGTAGGAGTTATGTACTGGGGAATCTTTAACAAGATCACTGAAGAGATTACTGGTTCAATAAATGAAGATTTTGATCTTGGCTCCTTTGAGACAAGGAAGATACCAAGGGACTAGAGAGAAGCAAATACAACCCCAGT
Source organism: Pygoscelis adeliae (assembly GCF_000699105.1). NCBI lineage: Eukaryota > Metazoa > Chordata > Aves > Sphenisciformes > Spheniscidae > Pygoscelis > Pygoscelis adeliae. The sequence goes on along the minus strand of NW_008824986.1, from coordinate 8,313,238 downwards.
TTGGAGGCGGGGGGAAAGGACTAGGAAAACCAGCCAGGATATAATAGACCAGTACATCTGACCTTGGTGCTAGGCAAAACTCTAGAAACATTAATAAAGGATGAGATCACAAAACATCTGGAGAAATAAACTAGTCAGCGTGGTTTCATAAAGGGTAAATCCTGTCTGACAAATTGGTGGAATTTTTTTAGGGAGATAATGTGGAAAGCAGGCATGGGTGACAGCGGTAGGCTGAATTCTGTCCTTTTTGGGCTTGCAGCACTGATCTGAAAAGATTGCTTGGGCAACTGGTGTGTGGGTTGGAGTAATGCTTGTGTAAGAGGGAGGAATGTGAGGTGTAACAGGAGCCAGTATCAATCTACAACTAATACTGAGGGTTAAACTATAGCTCTATGCATATGTTCTGGAAAAACTTGAGTAAAGGTGGTATTCAGTGAGGTGAATAAAGTGAAGATGATGGATTAAATCTGCAGAGAACTTCTGTACAAGATTGGGAAAACATGGAAGAGAATGGTCCATCACCTCCTCTTGAGAGAAACAGTAGATTTTTAAACTTGTAGCTCTGAATTGTGAGGATATATGCTGAACAGATATGTTTTGCAGAACTCTGAGCAAGAAAGAGTTGTAGTACTAACGCAAAGCAGAAGCTAAACCTTACATAAAAGTATGAACTGTGAAGACATAAGAGTTTAATCTGGCATATTGTAAAATACTTACCTGGACCTCTGTAGACTGCCCTGCCCGAGGTAGGACACCACAGCATCAAATGGACATCCTGGGGATTGGGAAGGGTTTTTTGGAATGATAGAAGTACTTGTGAAGCTGCTACGTGCAGAAAGCCTGGGAAACATGGAAATGTACTTATTTGGGGGAAAAAAACCAAGCTGTTTAAAAGATGATATGATTTGAAGATTTCAAGATGCTGAGGAGGAATTTCAAAGTAGATGAACTACAGAAACTTTTAAAATTTACTCAGAATCCCAGAATGTGTATTCATAAAATAAGTATAAAGGAAAAAGTAGCTGAAATAAGAATATAGATCTGTTTGATTCAAGCAGGGTGAAACAAACTGTTAAATTGCTGACCCAGGAAGGTCAGCAGGCTGACCAAAAGGAGCCAGCTTACATTGCCATCTAACTGTGCTGAAAAATAGGGAGATGTTAATGGAGCTGGTGGTGGGGACAGAAATCAACTCTGTCCTTTTCTAGCATAACCTGTATCTTGACTGGTTATGTAGTTAAAGGCCAAATAATTAATCTTAAGTATTAAGTCATGCAAAGAAAGGATGAGTGTGCAGGCAGTGCTGGTGGGTCAGCTGGTAGGTGATACCTTGCTTGTCTGGATGAGCTGCCCAAGTGACACGAGGAAAGGACGGAGCTGTACCTGAAGGAGTTATCTTGGTTTATAAGCTGCATCCTCTGCTGCTTGGCACATCTGCACCATTCCCAGAGGCCATTTTTACTTTGTTTCCCAACTGGGGGGGGGGGAGAATCCCGCAAATTCATGGTGTCAGCTGGATAGCAGAATAAAATTAGAGGGGGAAAAAAACCCTCAACAATCCTTTAATATTTACAAGGGGATTTTTATAACAAAGATTCCCAATACTGAAGAATTCTGTTAGAGAGAACAGTAGCATGAAGTCAAACTTCTGCAAGCTAAAGACGTGCAAAGGTCTGGATTTACCAGGCTCATGTAAACAGATGAAGACTAAAAGTGCATCAGTCCTTAAATGCCATTGAGCAAAGGGAATGTGTGTCTACATGCTATGACCTACGAGGAATTATCTAGCAGAGATCTTACTAATTTTATTGTTGATCCACAAATACTCTTGCGATGTGTATGACCTGCAAATTATTCCACTTGTAAAACTGTACTAGTATACTAATTTGTGGAGAAACACAAGAAAAATGGAGGCAGTACACAATATTTTTTAGTAATGGGAGCTGCATGTGTGTTCTCTTATTCAAGGTGTACTGAACTTTGTGCACAAAAATAGAAATACCACTCTTGCTCATGTTCAGTGACACTGTTGATGTGATGTGAGCCAGAACAGGCAAGCACAACAGCCTCTTCTCTGCTCTAAAAAATCACTTTTTCCATCAGATCGTATGCGCACAGCATAAAGCCACTCACAATTTTCTTAGCATTATTCAAATCCACTTACTAAACTGTGTTTGTTCAAGTGGATTTTTTTCCTTACTGCAAACAGTCGGCAAATTAATGTGGCTAAAATAAGACTTGGCCGGAACCTTTAAATAAAACTCTTACCTAATGGGAAGGAAGCAAATACTTCTCAAGGCTTGAAGCTGTTCACATCCATTTGTTGGTTTGCTTGATTTGTGCATACTTCTGCTTTTCGTGGGTTTGATTAGGAGTGATGACCCTAAAATACTATGGGGAAGCTCTTTTGGGATTTGTTATTTGACCACAAACAGGAAATATTAAAATCTTGTGTAAAACAGTGCTTTAACGCACTGTGCTAACCGTATTTGTAGGGCCAAGATCAAGGGGCAGTGCAAGTTGCAAGTGTTACATCTAACTACTCAGATGCCTTTCTTTTCAAAACTGCCTGCTTTGATGGTTCCCTGTCACATTTTTTTTCCTTTTTGTTAATTTTGACAATATTGTTTCCATTAAGTTCTATTAGACTATTACTTCAGTTACTTCAAGTTACTTACGGTAACATAAACTGGAGTAGATTTAAACTGGAATAACTCCAGTATCTTCCCAGAGCATGAAGCTGTTGTGTCAATGAAACCATATTTCTTTTTTAACCTGCTGCTCGTTTTTCTGCATCTTTCCCTGTTGCCTTCAGGAATGAGTCATTAATAGCTGCTATTCAGGAAAAAAGTGAGAACTCTTTCAGTCCATAATTCACCCTCACAATTCAAGCACTGAGTCTGTTTTGAACCTTTTTATACTGCATCATTACATAACCACCAAAACAGATGGAGTACGTGGTTTATAAAGACAATACCAAATTCACTGCAAGGCTACTCAGATCTCCCTTTAAAGTCCCGTTCAGGTCAATAGGATTTCATCCTAGACTTCTAAACTGATGTCAGGTGCTTGGAGCTGCTGTACCTGCTTCCTACACACATTTTTTTCCCAGTTATGAGTTGTGTGTGTGGCTGATGCTGCATGCCAGTGATTCATCCTGCTGCATGGGGTGTTGTGACCTGCCTAATCAAGTGCCATGCAACTCTAACCCACTGAACGTGATGGAAATTGGTATGCTATTTAAATCTGCTAGGCCTGTTTTTTGCTACAGATAAAAGTATGTTGATTTGCCAACCCCAACTGTGAAATGTTCCCACTGCCTGAACTATTTTCTACACAACACTTGTTTTCTTTGTAAAAGCCTTTTTCTATTGAGCTGAATTGACTTGTGCAGAAAAGCCTTGTGAGTTCAATGCAAATTGTTACCATGCGCTTACTGTGAGCAGCAGAGCAATACAAAAGGATGATTTTGTGTACATGTGCAACGTACGTATTTCAAGACATGTCTCCCTGTATTGATATTTGGTCTGATCTTGCTCAGAGTATAAGCAAGCAGTCAATTAATGCATTTTTAAATGTTTTGAGGAGAAGCTAAATCTAAAGTCTGAGGAGGGCACATGTTTGGGTAGAGGAATGCTGAATCTGCATATTTTCCTGGATTGAACTGAAATCAGTCTTTCAGCTGAGACAACATCAACTTTTAGACTTTTATCCTAGCTGTATGTTGGGGATGGGGGGAAGCACCACAATGCAACCAGAAAGAGCATCTTATTTAGTTTTTTACCTTGCTGAAATAACTGGGTTTATGATGTTTTTGAGCCTGTCGTGCAGCTCAGTTACTTTACCGAAGAACCACGAGTAAGTTTGGGGTAGGAAGAAATCTCAATTCTTGAGTGATTTATCCACAGATACTCTTGAGCCATAGGTCCCTGCTGCACGCACGGGGCTCAGCCATTAGGTTGTTCATCTGCCATAGTGTGTGGGGTGGTTTTGTTTGCTTGAGGAATATCTGTGCAGCAAGGATTTGGCACTTCATCTGTGTGCTTGTGGGTGCAGCCTCAAAAAGGGAGACTGAAAATCACAAAAGCAAGGCCTATTTTAGGTAAGTGTTTGCCCTCTGGGCAGGGTAAAGCACCCACAGAAGGTACTTGAAGCATTCATGATGAGCGAGCTCCATAATAAGAAAGGTTTGATGGCAAAAAGGCAGTTCACTGCATCTTCTGTTCACAAGATCTCCATGAGTGTGCAGGTAGAGGAGCAGACCACAGCAAGCTCTCACTGCACAGCTGAGCCGTGCTGTTTACCCAAGCTCCGTCCCAGCAAGCCCCCGCCAGCCTTTGAACCTTTCCTGAGCACAAGCTGCAAAACTCAGTTCAGACCTGCCTGTTAAACCATAAATTATCAGATTTATACTTACGTTAAAATATCTCTGAGGCTGGCCTACACTTTTTCTTGAGAGGTCAATAAACAGCCCATGGAGTCCAGCTTTAAGTTGCATTTGTGCAGATGCCAAAAGCAGGAATAACTCACCAGTGCTTCATCGGGCTTCCTCAATCAGACAACCTGAGTTACGTTTACTTCTTGTGTGTGGAGCAGGGACATGCCTCCCTGTCTCTTGTGCTGTGGAGTGGAAGTACTTGCATCGTAAATGACCAGAAGACAAATACGAACAAAAACCTTGCTTAGTCTAGCAAATATGTTGCGTGATCCTTTTGCACGTGAATTGAAGAGCAGCAATGGCCAGAATGATCATCATTCATGTGGAATGTGCTTCCCACGCTGTGATTTACTTCTGTTGGAGGAAACAAGCACAAAATAGCTTTTAGTGCCTGCATGCAGAAATAATGGCATTACTGATGGTGCCACCTAGCAAAGAATGGCATCTGGTTTGATGACGGGCGAGTGGCTGCCCCCCTCTGTGCCAGAAACAAGAGCTTCTCATTAGAAAGATGAGAAACAAGAGCTGCTCAACTTTTTTTTTTTTTTTTTTTTTTAAGTGAGGCTTTGGGCACACGATGTAAGATTTGTGTTGTTGCTTAGTTTGAGGTCAAACCCTCTCTGTTCATCTGTCCAAGGAAAATTTAATACCAATGGGGATTTTTTTGCTGGTTTTGTGTGCACATCAGTTGTTTTTTAGAACAATTGGTTTGCATAGAGAGACATGAATCCTTCTCCGCTCCTTCCTCCTTTTGCTTGCTTCCATGTGCCAAGGTTAAGGTAACGCGTGGCTTCGTGGGGGAAAGCCTTCTCAGATGCCTGGCAGGGGCTCTTAGTGCCCACTCAGGAGCCAGAGAGGCCAGTGCCTGCAGGAGGTTAGAGGCTGGTAGAAAATAAAGCCTCAACGATGTTTTGCAACTGCTCAAAAACCAGAGCCAGGTTTCCTTCCCCGGCGATATGCATTGCAGCCCAAATCCGTCAAGGCTCCTGCATCCAGCTTTAAGCACAGGAGTGGGCCCCTGAAGGATGACGCGTGGGCTGTGGCAAGCCTGTACTTACACAGGCGGTGTTGATTCAGGATTACGGTGAATAGAGCTGGCTCCTCTGGGGATGTATATATTAGACTTTTTGAAAAACTTTTGACCTTAGCCATGCTCATTTTGTGTTTTAAGTAATCATGATGGCTCCCACGACGTCACGCCTCCTGAAGTTTGCGGTCAGTCGCTGGCATGGTTAAAGAGTCAAGGCTTTGAGAGGGGCCAAAATGGTTCAAGGAAATAAATCCCAATGAATTGAGTGTGACCCGAGCACCTTGCTCCCCCAGGGCCTTTGGATCATCCCCATTTATAAGTCTTGCACAAAAATATGAAAAATTCTGGTGACTTTGGGTGCTTCCATTCAAAGATGAATAGGGAATTCGGGGTCTGCTCAAAACCCTGACCTCTTCTCAACAGCAATGTCACAGGCCAGGCACACAGAAAATGGCCCTTCAGATGGAAAGTTATTCCCGAAATCCTGGCAGTTGTAGCTATTTCAGAAGCAAACTATCCCACTGAAGTATTGTAGCTGAAAAACAAGAGCAGAGGAACACAAAATGGATACGTTAAGTTATAAATTCTTCTTCTATAGTAACTTTTGCACATCTTCAGAACTGCACAGGGCTGAGGAGCAGAAAGGAAATGAAGCAGTTTACACACAAACTACAAAACTCTTCTGAGAGAGAAATCCTATTTTTTATTTAATCATATCAAGCTAAACCTGCTTTTTCTTAAGTAAGAAACAGTGGGCTGAAGTGGGAGCATGACATGTCTGTGCTGCCCCTGGTCCCAGCACCCTGCTTGTGTGAAGGAATGGAGCAGGGACGTCCACCACCGGAGCAGAGTGCAGTCTAATGAGTGCTGAGTGACAATGGCACTGCCACCGAAGCACGTGACATTTGCATGTATATCAAATGAATTCATTATAATCACTGCTATTTCCATGAATACCAAATGAACTTATAATAACTGAACTTCTGAAGAGTTACCAGTTTGTGTTTAAAAAACAACCAACAAAAAAACAACAACAAAAAGAACAAACAACAGAAATAGTGAAAAAATTAACCTTGTTATATTTTGGAGAGGTGATGTTTAGAAAAAAAAATTGAAAAAGAGTCAAGTAGTTGATGATGGTTTCTGTCCATTGGGTGGGGTTTTTTTCATATAAATCTCTCATTTTTGAATACTAAATACCAGATAATGAGGGTGTAGAATTATTTAATTGCTTAACTGATAACCTTGATTAAGTGTAGGGTTTTTTGAAAATAAGTGTCTTTGCTGTAAAAGGACAACTCGGATAACACTCTAGGAGTATATAAGCTAATGAAGGGTTCATATGTAGCACCTTTTAGATGGCTCTTCACTTCCTGAAACAGAGAAACTCTGGTTTCGAGTCAAACATCTGCTTCTACCAAAACTTCAGAAAGTGGAAATTGAGAGGTGTGTTTACTTGTGTTAGAATTACGCACCATGGACTGCAAATACCATAAAATCTGTAAGCAACAGTTTGCTGCAGCCAGATTCTTCCTTCCCTGCCCAAAACCTGAAACTTTAGGAGGCTTCGTGCTCCCCCCGCCCAGCGGGAAGCTCAGCATGGCCCTGCAGTTTGCTTTTCCCAGTGTGGTCTGTGTTGGCATTGCAATGCGTGAGGATGGTTGTGACTTTGCTGTTGGTGTTAAAACACAACAGTTGATCTGTGTGAACGTGTGTGATGTGGAATCAGACAGGGTAAATAGACTTTGACTTAGCGACCTTCAATATGAAAGAGAAACGCAAATCACAGTCGTGCTTTTCTTGCATTGCGGGAGCAGCTGCTGAAATACCAATTAAAAGCTATAATGGGAGCTTGGGGTGGATCTGTACAATAAGAAACTTCCAGGTCAGGCAGGAGGGTTGCAATAATAATAATACCAAGTACATTTCCTTATTTAACTTTGTTTTTTATTGTGTTCAGCCCGCAGCTGATTTTTTTTACCTTGTAACGTAGTCCCTAATTGAGACACATGAAGCTCATGAGAGGTTTTAGACAAGATTCAGCTAGCCACAAAAGTCATTATCTCATTTTCATTTATTAACATGATATTTCCAATGGATTAACGAGGGTTTCCCTTTTGTTGCATCTGCTATGGCACTAGCCCTAAAGGGGCTGTTGCGTCTCTCCATCTCAAGTGACTTCTTACTCATATTAGATTACAGTAATGTACATGTTACAGGAATGACATTTATTATACTTCTTGAATTAAAATTCCCTATTTGAAGTAGCTATAATTGCTGGAAGTAGAATAAAGTGGACTTGAGTGTTGATTTTACCAATGAGCTGGTATCAAAATAACTGCTGCTAGAACTGGGCATGCAAAAATACTCTCCCGTAATTTCAAATATCTAATCCCGTGCTATTTCTGGGATCTGCATTACGATGCAGAACTGGTAATTTCAATTTTCTGAAGAAGCCAGAGGCCTTCTTAAGAAACTACTCCCTGTATTTTCCACAACGCTCATAGTTATTTTTCAAGTGTCAGTGGTCCTACCATTCCATGAGGCTGCAACGAACAAACTAATAGTGCAAATTTTGGTTAATTGGGAAAAGCACAGATCGGATACCCCACCAGGTGCATTGCAGAAGGCTGCAGTGGTGAACCCTAGCAAAGGGAGATGTGTTATTTTCCAAATGTGTTTTTCAGCTCTGCTCGCTGCTCCCCAGTTCCTCTTCCTCTCCCAGAAGGCTGCCCGAGCAACATTACAGCGAGGACCTGCAGAGAGCCTGTCTGCTCCAGGCACTGTCTGATCTTGTCTGACATAATTTAAACCCATGCTTCCTGCTTTAGTTTTACATTTTCCAGGGCCTGAAAGGTTCAGTGAGAAACAAAATTCACCTAAGAAAAATATAGAATAGGTGATTTAAATCAGTGTAGTCTACATCTGCTTCATCTTACCTGATACAAAGGTGCTGCAGGATGCCTGCCGTTGGGTTTGATACAAAATCAAGACCCTATTTATCTGTGGGTGTCAGATTTTTCTTGACCAGTCCCTTGAGAGGTCTCAGCCCTAAAGAGGGTGAGTTTAACCCTGGAATTTAGGAGAAAAAATGTGTCTCTGCTCCAGCCAGCCCTCCCCAGTGCAGCTAGATTTAGTGCTGTTCCTCACCTGTGTTTTGTCCAGAACTGCTGTTGCCTGCCCGGAGGTGCACAAAGAAAGGAGCACTGAGTTAGCACACAGAATGACGGCATGCTTTTTCTGGATCGGCATTTAATAAGCCTAAGGATATGAAAACCTGGAAAATAAGCTGTGGAGGTTGGAAGAAGAATTCTTCCTGCCTTGTCTTCTGGGGGAAAAAAAAAAGTAACAGGGATATTTAATCCAGAAAGCTCCATCATATGTCAAGTTTAAAATTGTAACCTATGGTGCTTTATAAAAACTATTATGAACACAATAACAAACAGGTTTCAACATAAATTTGTAAACCAAAGAAGCCCTTGTTGATGTGTTTTGGATTTTCTTCTGCACTCTCTATTCTAGAGGGTGCTTTCTGCTTTATTTATTAAATTGCATATCAAGGCGGCTGTCTTGGGAAACGGGGCTGTTCAGACCCTCATAGGGAGGCTGGCAGCAACCGCAGCAATCTCTGCATTGGCAGCGAGCTGGTGAGCCTCCTGCATGGGATCTCCCCCCTATTCTGCTGTCATAACTGTAGTCATTTTGAAGGAAAACTTAGGATGGGCTTAACCTTTTGGGGGGTGAGGGCAGGGAAGATGCTTTAAAAAAAAGTCTCATACATATAAAAGATGCATTTTTCATTCTCCATGATTTTTCTAACAAACTTTCTCCTTAATTTCGTAATGAAACTAATGTAGGGCAAATGGCCTTCACCTGATGGGTTGGGGGGTAGATGTTTTGAGGGACCCCTTAAGAAACACAAAAAACCCCTTGAGTGACCCCAAACCCCTCTGCCTGGGATTCAGGCATTGTCACCGAGCATTCAGCTCTGCCTGTCAGCTCCTTCCCATAGTTTGTATTTCACATCAGGGTTCAGAGAGGTGGTTTTTTCACCTCCAAAAGTTTTATGTTTAGAATTTGTTTGAATGTGTTTTTTCTCAATTTAAAAAAAAAAAAAAAAATAGTATGAACAGTTGGAATAAAACCTGAGTTTTGGGTAAATTCCAATAATATGTTTTTCATTGCATGAGATGTGATGCCTGTCAACACTTACTAGTCAGATTCGCCTCCTTTTTACGTATCTTAAACAGGCCTCCCTTTTTTATGCAGCAGAGAGGAGTGTCCTGCATATCATGCTTCCATCTCCATACTGTAATTATTAATATAGGGTAGAGAAAGGTCACCTATGTTTTTTGGCAACAGTTACGTTCCCATGTATAAATCATGATAAAGTGCTATTACTCTGTAGGGTACACTGATGTTTTCAATTTACCCTGTGTAGAATATCCTTTCTTTCTTTCTTTCTCCCTTAAAAAAAAAAAAAAAAAGAAAAAAAGTCTTTTGTTCTTATAATATAGATAAACTCATAGATTTCACAACCAATAAAAATAATATTAATAAAAATGAGGCATTGTTACAAAGTAGGTCCTAACTATGCAGCCTAATGTTTCAGTAAGTCTGTGGTGCACATCCTTTTATAGCCAATTAAGAGGATGTTTTATTTCCCTCATTAAAAGTGCAGCCCACAGTCACCATGTTGAATCAAATAAGTATGAGTTTGCACATCCTGTGTACAACCTTTCCTTGAGGCACAGTAGCATTTGTCATCTTTATTATAAAGCTTTCCAATTTTTCTGATTAATATTTAAAAGAAATAACATGACCTGAGGAATATATATATATAACATCCTTGTTCGAAGGCATTCTGTACTACACCACTCTCTCTGGTTTAAGGCTAATGCATCATTAGATCACTTTGTATTCTGCCTCCTTCTAAGTTCTATTTTCCTGTGTTTATGTGCAGCAGCAGACTCTTTGTGCTCTTTTCTTTTTCCCAGATGAGAGAGAGATCTCACTAGTGCATGTCGCATTTCAGTGGTCACTGTGATGCTCCTTGTCTTCAGTCTTGCCCTGCCACATGGAGGGTAGGGGATGGTCCTCTAGAGATTGTCTTCTGAGCAATTACTGGGTCGTTATGGGTCTGTGAGCAAGCGGTTTCTGAGTCAAACTCCTTGCAACTTTCTAGCAAAGCACACGTAGGCTGGAGTGCTGTTGAGAGGTGAGGTCCTGCCCCTTCGTTCAGGTATCAAAACCTGGGCAGTGGTTGGGGACAGCAGGCTCATTGGGTCTCCCTCTCTCTTCTGGTTCATGTGGCAATTTGCTAATGTGACCATTGTGTGTGTCTTTGGTAGAGATGACCTGGAAAAGTGTGGCTTCATCTTGTAAAGGTACACCTTCCAATCCATCCATTTCTCCTGAGGGTCTCCATCTGGTAGAGCTTTACTGAACTCCGAGCTTCATGGCTGTGATAGACCTGGGAAAGTAGGTAATCTGTGTTAGGACCTGGGGTTTCTTCAGGTTGCAGAAAAACTGAATATTTACTTATTTTTGTTATGCTTTTCAATAGTAATAATGATATGTCAGGTGATTAAAAAGACAGGACCACACCACAGTGAGCTTTGGTTGACAGTGTGATGCAGCAAGTAAGGTGTTAAACAAGGATAAAGAATGAGGAGGCTGAGATTTGACAGCAGAGGTGCTAGAAACTGTTTACTCTTATGCAGTCTTTTCAGTATATTAATTCCCTGGTCTCTCTTTTTTATTTTTTTCCTCCCATCCCCCTCATGTTGTCTCTTATTTTCTTTCATTTTTTCCCCAATAGTAATTGGAGGCAAACAGAGGAAAATGAAGAGGGCTAAGGTCAGTTTTAGTATTTTATATTGGCACCCATCACTAAAACCCCTTAGGTTCTTCAAGCCATTATGAGTAATCACAGCTAGAATAACAAAATATAAGCCTGTAAACTTAAAGGCTCAATTATTCAGGGCTCTCTGTAAATTACAGACAAAGCTAACAAATTTCATACATTAGTCATGGTAAAAAATATTAAATTCCATGGTTTGTCACAGATTAATAGGAAAAAAAGATTAAAACGGCAAGTTGTGTAAGTAATTTAAACAAATGGTTGTCAGAGATTCTGCATGTTTGGCGAAGAATTAAATAAGTGAATATCAGCAGCTGAACTTCTTGTAGAGGAGCCAAACCCTTTTGGAAAAGCTGAGGCTCTTTTTGAATATGGAAGCAATGTTTTACTCAATCTTATAACACATTCAAAACAGCTGTTGAACAGAGAAGAAGAATTTACCATGCAGCGTTGCTTGTATTTGTCTTAATCCGTCCCCACAAGTAAAGCACTCACTGTGGAGGGAAAAAAGAAAACTCTCAAGTGGTCCGAGACTTGGGAGATGCGGAGAATGCCAAGATTAATATTGAAGGCTGGAGTGCTTGTTGGAGGGGGCGATAACGCTGCGCACCACCAGGCAATCCTTTCCGTTAAGTAGCACCAAGAAATGTTCGCAAAACATTCTTTACAGCGTGTCGGTACTTGGGCAAATGCTTGCTGGGCAAACCAGCACCAGAGCCAAACGGATCCCCACCCCTGCTCAGGGATGGGTGGGGATCCATACTTCAGGGGACCACAGCATCCATGTGTGAGGTGCCTTGCAACTGCTGCCCACGGCATGGAGCCATCACTGTTGACCTGACTTCTGCCTAAATAGCATTCTCCAAATTTCTTCCTGTTACAGGAGGATAACAGCAATGTGCATGGCACACGCAGTGATGGATTTTGAAAGAATGAGCTGTATGCGTACTCAACCTGGGAGAGTTTCTGAAAGTTGTTCGTCTTTTTTTTTTTTTTAATTTCTTGTTTTTCTTTCTGTCTGTTGGGGAGATGAGGTAAGTCTTCCTTCCTCCTGATCTCCTGGAGCTAACAGTGTGATATTGAGAACAGAAACTCACCCTACCTACCATTTTAGCCTGGTTCAGCATGCTTTTGTTTTTTTTCACTCTTCACTCCTTTAACCTTTGTTGTTTCATGAGGGGGAAGCAGAAAGGAAATCAAAGCTGTGGTTGATAGCAAGGGAACTGAGTACTTATTTTCTGAATTTCCCAGCTCCTAATTTACTTTCTCTTTCACTTCCTGTTATGGTGGTTCTAATTTACAGCTGGAGACAGCTCTCTGAAAACATGGGTGTGGTGCCATAAATAGGCTACTATTGCAGTTTTCTTTTTTTTAAATCTGTCATTTGCTCATTGGCTTTTACTTTAACATCCATGGCACAGCGTTCTGCTATGGATAGCTAGAACTGGCTTTTGCACTGCGGTAAAATGTTCAGTGACACTGAAACAGGAATTAGAGGTGGTGATTTAGGACAGCCCATACCAACGTGTACCCAAATGCTTCCATGAGCCTTGCAGCTCAGGCCAAATCGGATTTAATGTAGAGATGTCTTTGCCCATTTTCTTAAGCTGCCGTTGAGGAATGGGCTCTGCCTTTACATGCCGTCACCCAGCCTCGGCATTGCAGCGGCTCTGGGAACTCTTGCTTTGACATTAATTCAGGCAGAGTGATCGCTCAGGGGTAGCTTGCTCCATCAACACAGTTTTTAGTGTTTTCAGTAAATCTCCATTTCACTCAACACGATTTTCATAAAATTCATAGCAAGTGAAATCGCAGCCAGTAGGTGGAGAAACATCCAGTCTTCATGGTTTACCTCTTTTAATGTAAAGATTCATAGTTTTCATCATGACTTTCAGGGAGCCTTATCTTGTGTATATGTTTGTTCAGCATAAAATCTGCTGGTGGGCAAGGTGTCCTGTCTTGTGTCCATGTGTCCACCGGGATGAAGACACTCCAGAGGCCCCGTCCATCAGCAGAATTAATTGAACCAGCGTTTGGGACCTGCCGTTCCCACAGCATCTCCATCCTGGTTAGAGCCTGGAAGCCCCAGTCATCTCCCATGGGAACTCCTTCCCAGGAAAATTCCCAGCACAGCTTCTCAATGAAGGAGGTTGAGTGTCTTCTGATATATCTTGGATAAGCTTCTGCTTGTGATGTTCATCCAAACCCTGGAAATATTAGGCTTGTTCCACGTTGATTCATTTCTGCAGCTGACCCAGCAACAGTTTGTATACCAGTACCAACGGTTAACTTTGGTTGACTTGAGAGGTTGTCTTTGACCTTAGATTTAGAGTCAGGCTTAGATCTTTAGTGGAAGACCCCAGGGTTCACGCTTGACATTACCAAATTGTCACGCAAACAGATCCACAGAAAAACAGATACTGTTAATTTTGCTGGCTGTTTCACAGACTTGTGCATCATCCGCACAAACTGAGGGATACTCATCTGTCTGGTTTTCAGCCCATTTTGAGGGCTGACACAGGGACAAGCCCTCTTGCCACCCTTTGTGTAGCTGTAGAGGTGTTTGCTTTAAACTTCTGACATAGCAGGAAGGTCTGAGACCACCAGGAATGGAATCTTTTCACTGTATTAATAGGACCTGATGCTAATGCAGTTCGCGTTTTGCTTTCCCCCTCCTTCCCAGAGGCAAACTTATGCTTTCCTCTTCCTATTTCCCCTGCATGCTGGGTCATTACTGGGTTAATTCATTCAATAGGTTTCATTCCTAGTTAACACAAGTATTAGGAAGGGAAGAGAAATGTGCACTGAGATGTAAACTGCTGTCCTTCATCCAAACATCTCTGTCTGGCTCAGCTGCACCCACCTCCTCCAACTCCTCCCTGCCCCCCCTCTTCCCAAACCTGCTGGGTGGCTTCAAACAGTCTCCTTGTATCCATCCTGTGTTTAAAGCCTTCTCTGAAAATAGGTGAACTCCTCTAGCTAGTAACCTGCTGGAGGAGCCTGTCAAGGGCTGGCTGTACGCACTTCAGTCTTCGCAAGAATCAAAGTAAAATGAGGAGAGTCTCACAGAAAAGGGTTACAGAGAGTTTTGCGTATTTTGCAGCCTTTTCATGGCTTAAATTACACTTCTCCTTGTTCTAGTTTTAAAAGGCAGAACAAAAAACTTAATTTTAACACTGAAAAATGAAGGCTTTTCAATTATTTATAACATTAAAATGTACAAATGTTTGATCAATGAACTTGAAAAAAACATGTGACTACAAAACCCATTTCACAGTGTTCTAAAGTTCATGTGGCAGAGAGAGAGAAGTGAAATGATTATTAACAGACAAAGAGCAGCATTTTAATAACATTCGAGCTGTAATAATGAGGCTGACAAAAGCAAGGAAATTCAAAGCCAACACTGATCTGATGCTCCCTCCTTAACACATATACTGTGCTTAATTTTGCAGAATGTAAGGTATTGTAAGAAAATTGCTCTCGTGCCGGAGACCCCCTCGGTGTGGTGCCCAGTGGGGTGGCAGCAGGATGAGGTACCTTTTGTTTCAGAACTTTGTTATTTTATAGTGGAGTGTTCTGAGTAAATACACAGCTGTGTATTCGTCTTTGTTTTGTTTTGTTTTGTTTTGTTTTCTCAAGGTTTACTATTACTGTTAATAGTAGTGGAATAATCTTTTTCTCTTAAAAACGCTGAAATATGACATTTCCCATGAAACAGCACCAGGTGAGCCCAGTATGCCATGCAAGGTTCTGTAGAGGGGTTATAGATGCTGGCAGCTTCTGGAACTGCCCAACCCCTCTGTGACACGAAACATATTGGGATGAGCCTTGTGACACCCAAAAGGCAGAGAGCCCCCAAATTGTTGCTGTGCTCCTGCAAAGCATGCTGTAGGAGTAAAGAGGGGGTTTAGTGAGCGTGAAGCTTGTCCACAGCTGCCTATGTCCCCCTGCAGCTGGGGAATAAATGAGCTCGAAGCTGCTCCAACTCCATTGGCTCTAGGTGCCTTCACCCTGGGGTCTGCTCTCTGAGGACTTGACAGCTGGGAAGGGCTGGTGGTGTCCTTCCTTCATGCTAAAAGGATATTTTTGTTGGATAAGTACACACGTTTTCTTACAAGAAGTTTATTTTCCAAATACCACCCCTTTCCAGAAGAACAAACACGATTCGATCAGCCAACTACACAATTGCAATAAATCCTGTTTGTTCAGTGCTTTTCTGAGATAAACGGTTATTCTTGTTTAACAACCTTGGATATTAAGATGCTTCTTATGCAACAGCAAACTGAAAACTATCTGGTTTTACTGCACTGTAGCGAAAACTGTGAAGTTTATAAGCAAAACGCCTTTCCAAATGGGAAAGGATACAGGGACACTAGATACTGAGTGCAATGCAGGGCAAAGAGTTTATTATACACAAACCTGTATTTATATCCTTGTAAGGGTAAGAAAATGATATTTAGGAGAGGGCAAGCTTTGTCCTTGGTTTGCAGCAGTTAGATGTAAGACCTCCCCTTGGCTCTGTCAGCAGGGCAAGGGACCTCTGTGCTTCTTCCATTCCCCAGCCCTATGTGGGAGGCAGAGTCTTGAGCTGGGGAGAGGGATCTTCTCTGCTTTTGGGGCTGTTTCCCTTGCCTTAACAAAGCTGACTTGGGAGAGAGCATCCCTCATTGACCTGAGTTCATTCCATTGGCAACCAGGCGGCCAAGCCAAGGTGCTGTGAGAGGTCCGGGCAGCCCAGGGGCATCCCTGTGGGGTTGGCAGTGGGCCCATCCATGCAGCAACCACTGAGGGGCCAGCTGCCCTTTCCTGAGCTGCTGCCTGAAAAACAAGAGCCCAACCTTCATGCCTTGGTCCTACAGCTTCTAATTATGCCCTGCAAAAGGCCTTAGATGTGAAGTCTGCTTCAGAAGCAGGATGGTGACGACGATGAAAGGGAACAACATCAAAAGTGTCAGGAAGAGGAGAAGGCAACACCATATCAGTGTTGAAGCTACATGCATATTCCAATTTGCTATGTGACTGTGTTACTAATTTGGAACGGGAAAAAAGTCAGATTATACACAGAATGGCATCCCATAAGGTGCCTCAGGAGTATGCAACTGAAGAAGAGTTTCTTAACAGGGGAGTCGTGTGCTATTGAACTTAGTCTCAACACACAAATAAAGTATAATTAGGGCTCGTTAGGAATGGAGGTAGGGCTGCTGGATCTCAGGTCTGTCTGCAGCCACCCCAGCAGACATGAACAGAGAAGAAATAAGGCCATAGCGCTTACACTTTGATGGGGAATGAGGAGGAACGGGTAAGAGCCGTCCTTACGCATCCCGATCTGAGAGGATGGATTGTGTGTTTTTCAGTCTGGTGTTGCAATATTTTTTAAATTACATTATTGATCTGGAGGGGGAAAAAAAAGAAAGTTTCAAAAATTCTATTAATAACTTTTAGTAGATTAATAAGTCTTAGTATTACATATAAAAATTTGGCATAAAATATTTAAAATTTTTATTAATACAATACTAGATTAATAAAGCCTAATATGAAATATAAAAAATTAATTGGGTGCAGTTCGTTGACTTTGTAATGTGAAAACCATGGCAAGAGACCTGCCAGCTCTTGCCTGTGTAAAGGCTCATGACTGTGGCCATGCGATGGAGGCGCAAGAAGAGAACGTGCTGAGCAGAGGCTGAGTCATCAGTGACAGGCTGCTGGGAATGAGCAGGAACATGGCCTGATCCAGTATTACTGAATCCTGGTCAGATTTGACTATTGGTCTCTGCAAACCAGCTAAAATAAGCTACGACCTGATGCAAGCGGGGAGCCTGGAAGGTGGCATAATGGGAATAAGGGTGTTTCCTAATTTGCGAGTTTGGGGGCCTATAGGAATCCGTGTATCCTGATATTTTTGAAATGAGCTCCCACATCTGCCGTGTTAATATGAATGAATTTTGCCCCTGACTAGCCAATGTGTGGTCAGACCTTATGGACTAAGGGGGACAGATCCTTTGCTGACATCAGCCATTCGGGCACTGCTGCTTGCGGCACGTGGTGATGGTGGGGAGATGCAACACACTGCAGGATCAGGCATGCTTAGGCTTAGACTGAAATAAAATATGCAATTTAGGTGTGAAAAAAATTCAAATATCAGAAGTCTGTTTTGCAAAAGATATGTGGAGGAGGAGGTGTTATCTAAAATTACTTTTCAAGCATGCTTTCTTATGTATATGGCATTTTTGCACTGGAGGTGTTCCTGCTTTCTTCTTCCAGGATGATGCAAACTCCCATTACCAATCATGTTTTCAGAGATTTTTGCCCAGAGTTAGAAAAAGCAGTACCTTCTACCTCTGCTCAAACAGTGTTTACAGCAAACAGTAAAACTGTGTTTAAATTAGGATAAAATATTAAAATTAATATTCATTGACTTTTATGTTTCATTATCATTAGAAATTAAGTTTATTCTTGGGTAAAGAGTTTATAGCAAGTTATAAATATTTTCCATTGACCTATTAACTGGCTCAATATATTATAAAGTTATTGACAGTTGCAGTAAAATTTACAAACAGCTATTAAACCTTTTAACATACTAGATATGTCTAAGTCTCTATAACACAGAGAAATAATTTTTTTAAGATAATCGTCTACTGATATTAAATTCCTCCAAGATTTTAATATATTGTCAAAGTTTATGCATCATAAAATAAACCTAGAGCTTAAAAAAATTTACACAAGGATGTTATTTAAGAAAAAGGACTTGTAAGTTTTAGTACAGTCAGAATGATGATATAAGCCATTGAAACATATAAAAGTACATACCTAATACTATGTTAAAATAACATTAAATGTCTTGTATAAATCCACAAGTCAAGGTTTAAGGTTTTTTACAGTGCCTGAATCTCTTATTATTGTGTCTAGATAATGACACCCTCACAGTGCAGCACTTAGGAAAGCTCACTTTTGATAGATGTAAAAGCATGAAATAATGATAGACCAAGAAATCCTAATTTTGAATTCCATGATAATGTAAGGTTAGGGCACATACTTTGTGGGCCTGATTCAACGATGTATTACTCCATTTTGAGCCTGATGTAAATCATTTAAAATCAATAAAAATGGGTTAGCTGGCTGGTGTAAATTGGCCTGTCTTCATTACAGTCCATGGATGGATGCCAGTTTACACCAGCTGAGAAATTGGCCAGGTGCAGTTATATCTGTGTAAAGCTGTCAGAACTCAATGATTCATCAAGAACTGCACATTTACGATAGCTTTTCTCCGTTTCCTTTATATAAATACACGTATTTAAAAGTTGGGTGGTTCGACACTGCCCTTGAAATAAGAGTGATGTCTCATAACCTAGTACATGTTCAATAGAAGCATCACATTTCTCTTATTAACAGGCATTAGGCACTTGATGGAAAAGCGTCTGAGCATCTGCTGCGAGATGAGGGAAATTGCAATGCTACAGCTGAAGCATCCTCCACATTCAGCTGAAGGGATGGCATCTGAGCTAGGGTTGCGCCAGGATGGCACCCTACCTGTGCGTGTGGCCATCACCTGTGCCCAGAAGCAGCAAACAGATAAAACTGCATCCTGAGAGCTAGAGTAGCAGCGTGAACACCTTGGGAAGCAGAATATTAGCTATATTCTTGCAGCAAGCATGCTTTCTACTACATGTATCTAACAAGGTTAAGCTGGGGAGAGCCTGCTGCCAGCCTTGGTGCTGCCGCTTGGTCTGTGGTGAGGGATGCAGCCCTCACCATGGAGCCCTACTGCATGCTGTGGCTCTCCTTTCTAGCAGTCTTCTCCTTCCACAGTTTTCTGAAGCTAATGAGGTTGTCCATAGTTGTAGGCCCACAACTGAAGAACTGAAGATGGGGAAAAAAAAGGGGGGGGATGGTTTCAGCTTACACTTACTTCTTTCAGAGCAAATATCCTAAGAAATGAGGCAATAGTGGAGAAGTGCAATAGTCATAGGTACAATCAAGAGCATGGCTGTATGTGAAATAGCTCAGAGGAGCCACTGTATGTCCCCTTTGATGTCAGCTCATCTGTGTATTTTGGGTGTCCCACGTTGAATGAAGGTGCCCCAGATCCTGCAGCAGAATGGAGCATGCGTGCCAGTTTAACTGAGGTCCTGCAAGACCATCACCTAACACTAAAAGTAGCAAACCCAACAGGGTTTGTTTTGTTTTAATCTATTGTTTGTAAGCTGGGACCATGCCTGGTGGGCTTTCCACCCCGAAGCCAGGGTCCTCATGGGTCCTCTCCTGGAGGGCCAGAGTCACCCAGGTCCCAGGATCTTGGTGGGGCTGGAAGCAGTGCTGGCTTGTCTTGTGCAAGTATGCAATATAACTGACGTGACTTTGTGGTTTCCTATCTCAGCTTTGAAATATAGTAAACTCACAAAAGCTACTGTAGAGTTCAGAACAAACACAGGGGGTATGTTTAGTTATTTGTTTTTGTAGTAAAATAAAATATTTATTGTACACAGACACCTACTGTGAACAGAGGGTAAGGCCACTGTGTTTTATCTCTAGGGTGTCATGTTTGACTTCCATTAGGGATGTATTATAGACCTATGGGTTTTCATGAATTCAGAAAGTCCACTTTGAACACTGATTTCAAAGCCTACAGGGGGTGTGAGGAATGTAAGAACACTGCTTCGTAGGAGGAAACCTGTTGCATCTGACAAACACCTTGCATTTGATAAGTCAGAGCTGAGGCATGCTATAAAGGTGGTGGTTTTTGTTTTTTTTTCCTTAGCACTATTTTAAAGGAAGATTTCCTATTGTTTGCTTTGCAACTTTAGCCCATCTGAAAGCTCAAGGTGAAGACAATAAATGAGCTACTGAAAAATGCACCATTACATCAGCATACTTTTTACATTTTGCCCTAATTCCCTCCCAATGAATCATAAGGGAGGAGAAAACGACCTCAATGATCAGGTAGATAGCGATATATCTCCATAAGTGCCTCTCAGATTAATGATGCTGTCCAAAACTCTAAGTAACACTTGAGGGAGATGCATGGAGGGGCCGTCAGCAGCGTGCAGTGCTGCAGGCGTGGGGGTTGCCCCCCGCATCGCTCCCATGGTGGGTGGTGAAGGGTTGGCCATGGGAAACGGCTCGTGGGGCTCAGCACCATGCACACCATGGCTCCAGAGCAGCCTTTGGGCTAAGCAGATCCAAGTTTGCAGGAGGTGGGAGCTAGACCCATGTTCTGCTCAGAGCACAACAAGTGACGTGGGGACATGGTCTCAGTCCCATGGAGGGGTTGGAGACAGCAATGGGAAGGCAGAGAGGATGCCAAAGGAATCTGATGTGAAACCATGAAACCTTCAGATGTGATTTTTCTTCACCAGGACACTTTTCCCTTCTGTTTGCATCCCTGACTGTGGCTGGACAGCCAGGGAGGGATGTGTTCCCTTCTCTTCAGACCCATGTATCTCATGTTGAACCATGCAATACAGGTGACAGTATATGAAGTGCAAACACCTCAAGTAGAGAAATCACTACTCCATTCTGCAGCTGGATGCCACCTAAAGTATTTGTTTTTCCTCATGGCTACCAAATTTAAAAAAAAAATACTCAGATGACCTGACCCTGTGAAACCAATGCAGGAATCGTGCAGCATCATTAGAGCCATTTTGATTTACCTCCTCCAGACAGTGAGTAAGGGTATATTCTGAATGTTCATTCACTTCTTTAGCTATGTTCTTTGTTTTGTTTATTGCTGGCTGGGGAGGGAATGCACATGGATTTGTTTTCATAATGATTTCACGGAGAGGTCAAAACCTACTGAATCCACATAAGTACAGGAGTCAGTGCGCTTCTTACAGGCATTGAAAAAGATTTGGTTCTGCTGACTTTTTTCATTGTAGGAAGATCAATGCAAGAAGTTAATAGTGCCTATTAGGCTGAGCATATTTGGGATTGGAAAAAGTGTGGTAATAGAAAGTATGTCTAGAAATAGTCACATATGCTGCTACTAACGACTCTTCTGCTACTAATTGTACCTTTGGTTAATGTGTCTGTCTTTTCAGTTCTTCTTAACTGATACTATTTTGATATGGGTTAACATGTTCAAAAGAACTTGACTCTCATTTTTTAGTAGATGACAGTGTTTACATACTAAATCCTGTCCAGCACAATTTTCAAAATACTCTTAAAGCCAACCCATCAGGGTAGACTCTTTCATAACAGCAGTTTGGTAAACAATGGACAAAATTATTTACTTTTATCCAAATAAAATTACAGTGGGAATGAGAGCGTAGTTTAACTACACATCCTGTAAGATTCACTCTCTTTTGTTTTGTTTTGTTCTGTTTTGATTTTCCTGGGGATTTTACATCAAGGATGCAAGCTGCCTCTATTACAGTCATTAGCAAAATTCCTGTTGGCTTTGTGGAAACCAAAGATTCACCTCATTCCTGCAAACTGCATCACAGATAGTTTTCGGTAGGGTAGCCTCACCTTTGGAAACTACTTTGGGTCCTACTACTCACTAATGGGAT
>NW_008824986.1:8237534-8291332 GCF_000699105.1 Pygoscelis adeliae | reverse complement strand
AATAATACCTTGTGAGAGAGGTTAGCGGCAATAGTCATGGACAGTAAGTCCCGACTTGGTTATGTGCTTCCCGTTCCACTTGAATTCAACCATTAAATCTAAACTTCCAGTTCAAATTAAATATGTCATGACCAATGTCAGATATATGGACAACTTCAGAGTGGAATAACCCAAGGCAATCTGCTCTGATCATATCATGCCTTAAGTCTCAGACTAAATCCAGGGGGAATTTAATAAAATAGCTCAGTCAAGCATTGATCTTTTCCTGATGTTTTTTTTTTTTTAACTTTCCAATGGTCTTCTTACACACATTGTCCTCACTTCCCCCTTGCAAAACAGCACTGTATCATACAGGAATAACCCAAAGTAATTCAGTAGTGCAGCTATTGTACCTTTGCTATTGACCTTCTCCCTTCCCATCTCTCATCTGATGACAGTGTTCTAGTTTGACAGTATTAAATCATTTTGTTTCTCTCCCTCTCTGTCAATATGCTGCTCTGCTGTTATATTTGTTACATAAAGTGTGTAAAGTATTGTAAAATGGAATGACAGTGCTGCAGGAAAAACAGTGCAGTGTTGCGTTGTGGTCCAGAGCATTTGTAAGCAGAGCCTCGAGATCCTGTTAGAGGATCAGTTTTATAGCTCCGTCCCTGTCACTGCGGTGGCAAGCCAAGCCCAGCACATGGCTCACCAGAAAATTCAGTGGGTGTTACCCAGACATGACATTGAGGCATCCTGCTGGAGATGAGGGGCTGGCAGTGCACCGCGTGTCAGCTCCTGGGGTTGGCAAGTGGGCGAGAAGGGATGGGATGCAAGTCCCATGGATACTCGGAGAAGAGGACATTAGCATGTAAGAGACTCCTAACTGACCTTGTCGTAAAAAAAATAATAGTTATTAGACATCCTTTAGGATATAATATTATCTCTAGTAGGATATTGAAAGATATAACATACTATCCAGTAGAATACAATATATACCAGACTTAAAAAACATTCGTTTTAATTTTGTGTAATCAACATTATTAGATGGGGCAAAAATTGCAGTCAACTGCATTTTCAAAGTATCTGGGGAGCATTATCATTGCTGCTGTAGTGCATGAGCTGTCCTCCTCACTTCTTTCCCCATTATTTTGCCTTCAAAAAGTAGTTTCTATAAGATGATAGAGGAGGGCATGAAAGTGTTGTTACTTCTGGACTAACCAGGTATTCTTGGTGAGCATGGTGTGGTTGTGAAGCAGAAGTACAGACCTGGTTTTGGGGCCATGGGACAGTCAGCTGCCTGTGAAGGTCTTTACTGGAAACCCACTGCAGAGACAGTGGTGAAAATGTGCACTACTGAATTCATGGTTGGCAAGCTTAACATTTACATAAAGGTCCAGAAAAGAGAATGTTGCATTATATGACTTTGCTTTAAAAATGAGTCCTTGGGTAAGATCCCTCTCTGATTTGAAACCTTTCCAGGATTTGGAAGAGTTTCAAATAAAATTAAAAGAAAAACAAAGCTCAGGCTCCTGAGATCGCTCAACTACATACTGAAGAGTGAGTGTGAGGGTATGTTTTGTCTCTAAAGAAAATATCAGAACCTATAGCAGTCAAGATAGTTTATAAGCATGAATATAACTTTGAATAGCCCTAGCTCCGGTTTACCATGACCTCTGCAACTCAACTCTGAATAAAAGGTAAAAAAATATTCCCTTAATACCAGCTATACACTAGAAAAGATACTTAAACTCAGCAGATTTTAAAATCACAGGCATGTCTTGTTTCTCATGATGATACTGATTGACCTTTACTTTTAATTTTATTTTATTAATTATAAAATAGAAGTTTTTACAGGAATCTAAGAAAATAACTCTCCTTTCCCTAAAGATGCAATGCATGCACACATCAGGAAACACGGGCAGATAGAATATAAGGAGCCTTTTATTCAATGTTTGAAAGCTTTTCTTTGTTCCATTCCTCTTTAAGTTTTAACTCTTGCATGTTTCTTCCCTTGCTGTGAAGTGGTTAATGCACAATCTGAATTTTTTATTTTCACAAAGGCAAAATATGACTGCTCTTTCTTTACACACTAACCCTTTCACATAGCTCTCCTCACCGTCTGAAAACAGGTCTTACTGATCAGCCAGCACAAGCTTCTATTTGTCCTGCCCATACTATCAGGTATGGTCAGCGGTGTTAGGAAGCGATACCAGCAGGAGGGAATGATCATTTTGGAGTATGGATGGATTGTGCACTACTGGCCATGCCCTGGCTGCTTGCCTTGTCCTGTTCCACCTCAGCTGTCATCATACCTCAGCCATGTGTTTTCTTTCCCCCGCACTCATCCCGTTGAGTGGGCTATGTACTTTAAACAGTCCAGCATAGATACCTTTTCTGCCTGTGCTGAGCCATTTTGATTGTTACTTTGGTTTATTTGCAGTGCAGTAGATTATTTAAAATTTCAAAACTTGAAGATTAATTGAAGTTGGGCATTTTAGTGTGTTCATCTGCTCTTCTCTCCAAATACTGAACTTAAACCCTCAGGTCCATCTCCAAAACATGTGGGATGACCTGCCAGGGACCTGTCAACCAACACATGCTGTGGGCCAGAGCTCCCCTTTGTCCATAGGCTCCTGGATGGGGTGACATGAGTCCCCATGCCAATAAAGTCATTCCCAAGGCTGACCTACTGCAGTGACATTGCTGTGACCCAAGGCAGGATCACTCCAAAGCTTCTCAGCCATCAGCCATGTACATTTGCACAAGAAACACGCTATAGAAGTGAAAGCTGGTACTACTGTGAGCCATCAGCAAGGTCAGGAAAGTCCCCACGAAGAAAGGATTTGGTGGGAGGTCTGTGCATGCAGGAACTAAGTGTCCAATGTCCCCTTTGATTCTTTGTGGGATTTTAATGCTTCGGTAAAGCATGCTCTTTCAAGTCCCCTTGGAAGGAGTGGGCAGAAGCTCATCCCTGGCAAAAGGGTCCATGTTCTGGTTATTGCAGACCATAGCTGTTGGATAAGAAGCAGCCAAGGCCGATTGCACCATGGAGAAATGGAGACACCCACACTCTCTGTGCTAGCTCTGAACCGTTACACTGAAATTGGGAATATTCCTGCAGTGGTACAATGTGTACCCACATGTACGTGTATGTATGACAATGAAATGTTTTATCATTATTGTGTGTGTTTAAAATGCTGGGAAGATGTGAAAGTCCTCCGGAATGATCAGTTTTACCAAGTGATCTTTTCTGGCTGTTGGACCCCTTTCTGTGCTTGCTCATTAGTAACAGTAATACATTAGTAATTGCTGCATTAGTAATAGCAGCAAAGACACGATGTTTAGCAGCCTCTTCAGAAGGACTGAGAATTAACTAAAGGTAGGATAGAAGGAACTTACTGTTTTCTGTGTTTAAAAGCACTGGAGACTGTAAAACATCAGGTTGCATTAGCTGAGGATGTGGCTCATCAGTGGGTGAACTGAGAGAAGGAAGAGACAGACATTGTCTAACACATTGAGAAAAGGGTCCCATTGCTGAGGACTCCAGTAAAAGGAGCTAAAATGCCAGAGTGTTGAGGAGATTTTGTACTTTTTGAGTGCCTGAACTTAATGGACTTTTCTGGCTGAGCTGTGTAGTACAGAAACCAGCACGGCACTTCCCGCCTTCACTCCCCGCACTTGTCTGGGACTGTTCATGTCATAAACCATTCACAACTTTACTAAGGTGATTCTTACACAGTCAGTCTATATCTTTAACACAAAATCAAGGAGGGGAAAAAAATGAAAATATATATATTCCATTTTCCTGAACCAGCTTTTCTATCTCAATAAGCAAATTGTGATATCCAAGCCCATGTGAGAGCCAGTTAGAAATGCCAGAAGTATGTTTAGTTTCAGTGCACGTGCCAGAAAGTCCAAGGTTTCTTGTTTTCTCCCCAACATACCACTTTGTTGTTTTTTTGTCTACCAACTTCCTTCCTCTTCCCTTCTGGTCTCCACTTTGCTTCATTGCTATGCATCTTCTCCTGCCCTGCTCCTGGCTGGTGGTTCCGGGCTGCCCTCCTAGCATCCTCCCACGGGCACTGCCAAAGCCTCGCAATGGGTAAACTGGTCTTTAGAGCAGCAATTGCCACATCAGTCATTTTTGCTGTTCATACTCCACTGCAGCATGGCAAAAATATGCACAATGCCATGTTTGCTGTGAGTGCTCCTCAAAATGACCTGGTGAGCTGAGTATACTGTGAATAGTGGTTCTCTCCCCACACATTCAATGTCTGTCTGTCTATCTATCAGTAGATAGTTTATTGCCTTCCAAAGATGCTTCTGGTTATTTTTCATTTATGTACACACACACACGTGTATAACGTTGTTTAAAATTCTCTCTTCTTTCCAAATAGTATTTTCCTGCAAAGAGTTCAAAAATCCAGTAAATTTAGGACCTCTTCTGTTTTTCAAAAAACTTTGCTCCATTTCACATGTGCTATCAGCTGAATACAGTTGAAAAGAGTCCTAACATTAACTTCAACAGTCTTTGGATCAAACAAAATGGCAGTACACTCTGTGATTAGATATAACACTGGATGATGTGATGTCCTGTTTGCAAACTGATTTTCAAATATGATTCAAACATATTGAAATATTTGTTGTTCAGTCTGAAGTATAAAAGTACCTTATGTATCAACAGTAGTGAATTATTTAAGAAACTAGATTAAGAATGGCAAGTGGGACATATGTTACCAAGAAATGAAGGAGAATGGGGTCTTTTTTGGAAAATCTTCCAAAAAAGAGCCTAGCAAAAGCTTGCCAAATTTGGTATTTAAAGACAAAGCTGTCTTGAGCTGAGTTCAGAAAAAGGTCTTAGTGTCAAATGTTTTCAACTTTTTTGCATTAAATGAACTGAAATTCAGCCAAACCAGATTCTTCAGATTTGGAAAAAAAAGGTTCCCTCCCAAGCCCAGGAGAAGCAGGCCAAGTTTCATCCTGACAGGAATGTTTTTGCCAAAGTTATAAAAACTGAAGTGAAAGTAATGGTGCTGTATCTGGCATTTATAAAGCAGCTTCATCCCAAAAGGTCCTAAAGCACATTACATATAGCAGGCTGGATTCCCCAGTCTTTAGTCATATCTTGCTCATAGACATTCTCATTAAAATATACAGAATTTGAGAGCTCAGGCCTGAAGGTTCCATGCAGGAGCACACAGTTTTTATCCCTTTCCATGTCTCTGGTGGTAGGAACTCAATGGCAGTGGACTGGGACCTTGGCTTTGCTGGAGATTCAGTCTATAATGAGTGCAAGTGCCAACCTTCAAAACCCAGCTGGAGAGGCATGCTGCCCATCAGCAAACCAGCTTTGGTCCAAACCCGGACTGTGTGGTTCAATAGCATATGCTCTGCCACAGGGTCATGGATACCAAAACCAGTGTTTGCTACCAGCTCCATTGGGTCTTGGTGCCAGCTGATGCCCTGCTAACGCAAGTGAGCTCCTCCATCCCCTATTGACATAGAGTTTTTACTTAGTCCTGAGTATCAAAATATTTCTATTGCATGTCTTCTGCATTTTTACCTGAATTCAACTCTTAAAGATTTCACTACTACATTACTTTTTCCAAGACTTCTCTTGGCTTTAAAATAATTCATTTTTCTGCATGAGTGCCTCCCTTAATTATACGCGTATATATATTTCCCATAGATAGCACTGGAATTTCATGTTTTCTTTGTTAAGTTTTTGCCTAGATTTTCCCTATTTTGGGGGTGGGGGTTGTTTTCCCTATATTTAATGCATAGGTTTTGACTCTTAGTTGTTTTGAGTTGTTTGTTTGTTTTCCCCCTCAGGAATCTTGCGGAGTTCTCAATGAAAAAACAAAGAAACAAACCAGCAAAAAACAACCATGTTGTTTTCCTCCTATTCTCTCCTGGATTTGCTTATACCTAGCATGCTTGGTTCAAGAAACTACTTTTGCCATGGTATATGAAGAAATGAGTAGATGAAGGGAACATTTTAAAGGTGACTGCATATCCTCGACTGCTGTGAAATCTGGAGGGGAGATGGGCACAGCAGCCACGGTGCCTCATCTCATCCCACTCCTCCTGCTTCAGGTTCACTCCTTACCATTGACTAAGGGTAGAGCAGGGCAAGCCGATTCCCTGTATCCACATTAAACTGAGAATATCCACTTAAGTAATAAGATTTTAAATACCCAAGTCAGAATTTCATATTAAACCTTAATCTGACACATTACCAGCCTAAATTAATGTCAAAAGGTGTCTGTATAGAAACTTTCATTCTTTTAATGATGGTTAGTTTGGGGCCTAAACAAATTATTTGCAAAAATCTCCAGACCACTGTAGAAATGGCATTTCCAATGCTAATAGACCTGATTTCCAATTAGTCCTCTACTCAGGGTAGCGTTGCTTTGATCAGTACCCAATTTACTGCAAGCATTTCAACAAAAGGGTGTTGGGAAGATGTATCTTTGAAGTATTTTTGTAGTATGTCAACATGAATGTATGTGTAAAAAGTCACTTAATAGCGCTGTAGCTAGGGCGAGTTATATAGACTGTATACTTGGCTTTATGCTTTCGTTACGTCCTAAAGAAAACTCTTGAAGATGCACAAAATGATCTTCTGGTCCAATCCAGAATAAGCAAACACTGTTCTCTCTTTTCAAAGCTGTTTTCTACAAAATTCTAGGAATTCCTATGATTAAAAACACTGGTTCACATTTTTTGTCTTTATTAATTTTTTCTTCTTTGTCTTTGGTTAGACTCCTCAGTCATGCCATAGAAACCGAATCAAGCACTTCAAATGTTATTTTTTTAACTAAAATGTACTTTTCCACATTATAAACCACCCAAAATCTCATAGCACCTTGTAACCACAGGTCCATACAGAATTAACTACAAAGTCCGGAGAAAGGGTTAATGTTTGCTGGCAGTTTGGCCATATTAGAACAATTACAGTGATTCATTGTCTATGTCTAATGGCATAATCTGATTGTAAAGACAGCAGAGTGGGCGTTGGAAAATATACAGCAGCCCACTATAGTCAGTGTGAGGCATAACAGGAAATGATTGTGGGTGTTAACCATGTCACAAATGGTTGGATTAAATGCTGACTCCACAGCTGAAAAGCCAAATAAAGATATGGGAAAGCGACTGTATATGTTTCAATAACAATTAGGAGACTATCTAATATTGTTTTTAGCAACAGAAAGGAATGTTGCAGTGAAAAACCTACCACAGGTGATTCTACTTAAAACTGTATTTACTATCTTTCTAATGTGTTAGCCAATAAGTAAAACTGTTCTGAATAATTTGCTATGATTCGTTCAGAAAGCAAGGTATTTTATATTGAAATAAATAGGAAATATAACTCCTGATTATGATATTGTCATTAAGGTACTTATTTTCAATTAAGAATTTTTATTAGCTCTCATCAAGTTGAGTAATGAAAGTGCCGTAAAATATACTTCCTTTCCCACCCAGCCTGCTCCCTCCCAGCCCTTCTGCAAAGGCCTTACCTTTCTGGAAAAGAGAGAAGAAAGAAAATAAAAATAAAAGAAGGGTGGGGGAAGAGAAGGAGAGAGAAAAAAAAAATGCAATTTACCAGTGTCCTGAGCTTGTTTTCCTTCTACCCCATCCATCAGTTGGGTTTCAGCCACGGAGGTGCAGTGCACCATGTCTGTGGGGGCCGGTCCTGGGAGAGCCTCTGATGGGCACTTTGTTCTTCTCCTTTCTTTTCCCTTGGGGAAGGGATGGCCTCCACACTCATGTTTTGCTGAGGTTCCCATGGCTGGGCTGTGGACCACCACGGACCGTGCATCAGGGCTGGGGCTCCCTTTCAAACTCCCTCCAGAGGCAGACATCCCACTCCCCGAGGAGAAAAGGGTCTGGTTTTAGACTGGCCATTCCAATAATTTAGTAAAAGTGGGCACATTCATTAACTTTTTTTTTTTTTTTTAGAGTTTTGGCCTCTTGGAGGAGCTAATGCAAAGCAAACACTTTTATTTTTTTTTAGGCAAAGGCTTTAAAATCACAATAAACCCATTTTGATTGTAAATATATTTTCAGCTACGTTTTATCAAATAATCTTACAAAAAAACCCTGCTTTATGAAGTTATGATGATTTAAATTGTTCTTTCTCTTTCTTTCTCTCTCTCCTTTTTCACACAAATTCTCTGGAGGATCTAAAAATAAGCCTCTAGCTACACAAGTCAGTGCTCCAGGTTTATCCCAGAGACTAAGCAGTATTTCACAAAATACCTTTATTATTTTCTGGGGTTCCTCTGCATTGTGTGAAACCTCCAAGGTTATTTGAGATCAGACATGTAAGGAAAATGGACACATTTGAGGCAAGGGTCAGAAGGAGAAATTTTCAGAAGCTGCGCTATATAAATTAAAAATGTGAATTCATATTTTTCTGGTGCTTGGGTTACACTTCCAGTGACTTTTGTTTGCTTCTCACTAATCTAAAAGGTATCAGTAATCAACAGATGAATGTGAAGGTAGGCGGAGTTCTATGAAATTCTGTGTCCTGTCTCTAAGCAAACGCCTTCAGCCTCCAAAACATGATGTTTTTATATTTCATATGTAATGATTTGATTCTATACCATTGACCTTAACAAGAAGGAAAAAAACTGAGTTCAGCTGGAGGAGACTAAGACCATAAAGAAGAGTGTTGATTTAACCAAGTTTTTCTGAGATAACATAATAGCATTGTTAAATTGGGTTTTTATCCCCTGATGAAATTTGAATATACACTCCTTAGGTAAGCATTTAGGTAACACAACGTAAATGGTTTGTCGTGATGAGGTAAAGAAAGGAGGATCAAAAGGCAGGAAGGAAAGGCTGATGGATGCCCAAATGTCCCTTGCAGAACCCTGCATCCTTAAAACAATATTTCATCACTGTCCAAATGCAGCTTCCTATGGAGGTCGGCTGCCAGTCTATTAAAAACCAAAGAGAACCCAGCCACACAAGTTAAAACCTAACTGAATTATCTTTATTGCTTACAAACATGAATAGTATGTATTTCCTGTGCATCTATCTATGTCAAGACTGAATATCCAAGTGCAAAATATAGCATGGCTGAGGATATCGATAAAAGACACAGCCTCGTGGTAACCAGCATTGGCTCGCAGAGGCACGAAGCAGGAGCCTTCCTGGCTGATGAAACCACTACTGTAGTTTTGCAAAATTAGTTGTGGCCGTGGGACTGTGCTTGTTCCCGAGAGGAACGGTGGGGGCCACACGGCACCCGTGCTGTCCTGCCTCCGCGTGCAGGACGTGACACAGCCCCGCAAACACTTCCTTGAAGAACTAACATGCTTTTATTGCAGGAAGAATAAAACAGGATTTCACAGTCACTTGTCTTTGTAGTAACCAGCTTCTCGCATCCCCCAGCACTCCCCAGGGGTTCATGGCTACTTCAGGTGCACTCCTCTGTTTATGGCCCTGCAGCAGTATCAGTTTTCCCCAAATCCCCTAATTCTAGCTGCTGGGGTGGGTTTACCTAGTGGATGGTGACTGAGGATGGCCTTGTGATTAGGCTAATGAGCTTGTTTGTGTTTTACCACCATGGGTCTTGCGGCACCAGCCCTGCACCAGCACATGGGGACATGAGTGTCCACCCCTGCTGAAAGGAGCTGCTTCTTCGCTCTGCTTTCCATTGCCACCCAAACAAGTGACAAAACAGGTCGAGTTTACTGCTTTTTTGTGGTTTAGTTCCTAAAATTCTCTCCTCTATAAAGGTATAAGATAAGGGCATCAAAATACACAAAATTCTTTCCCTCTTCTTAACACAGCAGTAAAAGAAGGGCAGAAAGTACAACATAGGAAGTCCATCAAAATCCAAAGGGCAGGGTGATGTTTGACTCCCTCCTACGCACCCTTTCAGGAAAGATCCCACTGGGATAGCAGTTTGTCATCAAAACTAGCAAGAATGATGCTTGCCCCTCACATAATATGTAAAATGCAGTGGAAACGAATTTAACCTAGGTGCCCCAGTTCAGGTTTGCAACATCCTTGCACAAACGGAAAATAGAGTTTGTTGTTTTATTTAGCCCAAATGCAGTGCAGAGACGGCTGCTTGCACTGCAAAACAACTTGCAGCATTCAGAGTAACCATTTATAACAGCTTTAAAGTTCCCAGTGGATGTAGGACTATTTTTCAGGTGGGAAGAGCTGACAAGCACGGGTCTAGCTGAGAAACAAAGCTTGACGACTGATTTCTGAAGCAGAGCTTTGTGCAGGTTTCTTACTAGCACTGAATCCGTGGCCGCAGTCTAACCTAGCTCTGCCACCAGGAATAACGTATCTCTCCCAGCAGTGTGAATCACCTGAGCAGAAAATTGGCAGAAATTGATTTCAGAAGTCCTGAAAATATATTAGTATTGAAAACCAGTTGTTCAAATTCTGCCTAAAGTTTGGTTTTCCTATGCGGCTCTGTTTATAACACTGTGAGATACTTTTATCATCTTAAATTGTCCAAATGCCAGAAAATAACATTAAAAATGGGGTGTGCGTGAGGTGCACCCCTTAATTGTTGCTCGTACAATGGAATGAGTTTGTGTTTTGTAAATGAGCGTACATACCCCTTACGTGATTTACTATACACCTACAGTAAATTTTCTTGCGGGAGATTTTATGGTGCCTCATTGAATAGTGAATGTTAAGTCAAACCTTCCTATAGCCGAGGAAAATAGAAGCCAGATCTGCAGAGAGAAAGTAACAAGGAGTTTTTGTTAATGTGTATTCCTGCTCGTGGTAAGAGAACAGTAATTCTACCCTAATGAAAATTGAATTTACTACCTTTTGTTTGTAGTTGTATCCTAAAAAAAACTAAACCCACACACCCTTGTTAATCACCATGAACAGCTCTCTTCAACCATCAGAATGACAAAGGAGCACTAAAATGCTCTGGCCAGATTCCAGGTGGGATTTTTTTCTGAGGACTTTCCGAAGAAAATTCACATAACATGCTTTTTTCTATGGGAAACATGTTTTTCCATGATTCATAAACTCGCTTTTATCCAGTCCATGAAAGGACCTCTCTCCATTATGTAGACCAGAGCTGACACATTTATGTGCAAAATTGCTGGAGCATTTACACCACTATTCATCAAGGCAGTGTCTGTGCTCCAGGAATATTACAATCACCTGGCACAATCAGTTTAACACACATGCACAAATTCTTGGAAGACTGTGTTATTATAACACATAACAAAACATAACAACCACTGTACTACTGGGCCACGTATATAAAAAGTTGCTTTTGCTTTCTTAATTGTACACATGAATACAAATTAACAAATGCCATTATATTATTGATGTAATATTGAATAATAACAGATGTGTGTAAAACTGAGAATATCAATTAGTTCAGGAAACTGCTAATAAGAAATACTCTTTTCATCCCCAAAGTGACAAGCTGAAATCCAGCCTGTGATGTGGTAGCTGGAAGTTACACCTGCCCAATTGGTTGTACATGGCCTGTACAAAATAATACTCATTATTCTCTTTTCATTATAAAATATTTAATCACCATTCCCATTATTACCCGTCTTTGGCCACGGGTAATGCTTTCTGGATAGGCTTTCCAGTCAGTCCATTCTTCAGTCAGTGCGCAGGTTTACCTATGCAGTGTGTGTCCCCACCTGATCCTGCGCTTCACTGGTGGCTTCAAGGTGCTGCCCTAACCATGAGGATGAAGAAGGTGTTGGAGAGCACCGGCTCCCATCCTTTGCTGCTGTCACACCTCGTTGTGACATCTGGAAACAGCACACGCTGTCTTCTGCTCAGGACAGAAGGGTTATTTCTTATGCATGGGGAGCTGAAAGAGCTTGCCAAGGTACTGCTGGCCGTCTTCCTAACTCAGAGACAACATCTGAATGCCTAAAACGTGAGCTGTAACCCATACATAGCTTTTTTAGAGGACCGGGGTCTCAATGTAGTTCCCATTGCCCTGATCCCAGCTCTGTTTCAGACCCAGGTAACTCAGATGTCAGCTCTCACCCAAACCAGCTCTCTCCCTGCTCTGAGAGCTGGGACAACCCTGCCCCATCACCGGGATATGGGTGGGCAGTGCGGGACACCCAGGCGTGCCAAGGACCACGTGGGTGCTCTCTGGGCTTGCCCAGGTCTGTCCCAGGATGTGCTGTGGCCATTGTTCTCCCCAGCAGCTGGTGGTAAGGAGCTGCGCATCCAGCCACGGGCTCACCAGGAGATTGTAAAACAAGAACGATTTATTCTGCAGCCTTGGGGTTGTCACCACCTCACTGACAGGTGATGTTATACCCTGCAGAATACAGCTTTGCCATCCCCAGATAGGATGGAGCTGGATTTTGTAAATGTGGGGGAGGGAGGTGTTTAGCTTTCAAAATTGCTGTGGCTGTCAGGTGAGAAAAACATTTATTTTCATGAGGATTTTCACTGACTGTACTAGCAAAGATTTTTAAAAATTGCCTAAATAAGTATTTACACGATACTGTAACCCAGAATGGTTTCAAAGGAGCCTTTATGATCTGTCAGGTCAATAATCTGCATTTTTAAAAGTCCCTGAATACATATTTGCATGATCTGTATTTCAAAAGATCTAGTAAATATGTATTTGCACAATAGACCATAACAATCTCTTTTAAGCCATCGTGGTCTATATATAGTGTTAATCCTCATATATTCCAAAGGAGTTTTATTTTCCAAAATAGCTTTTATTAATAAGATGTTCAGATGCTGCAGTTCTGAGGGCGATAGAAGGATGTAATCAAAAGGGATGAGGACGGCTTTTCATGCAATTAAAAACTGATTTAAAAGTTAGGCCGACTGTGAGCAAGCACTTGGTTTTACCCCCCCTTTTAGCCCATGGTGTTTCCCCAGAAACCTCCCTCTTTGCAGATCGTCTTCTACCTTCTGCCCCATTGCGGGTAGACCATATCCTCCTGAGTAACTCCGTCTGGCAGGCAGCTGGCAATATTTCCCATGAAAATCTTTCTGTTGTGCTCCAGATGGGAGAAATGGGGCAGAGAGAGGCTTTGGGCCAGGGATCGAAAAGATGTATCAGAGCAATACATTTATGGACCCAAACGTTTTTACACCAGGGTTCTCCTTTGATCGAGGTCATGTTGTTGTTTCCATGCTAGCCTGGAAAGAAAGACTGGATATGTCCTTCACTAGAGGCATGGTTAGGTGTGAGATGCTAATATCTGACGTCCTCTGGCTGTTTTGCTTTGAGATCTCCTCTGCGACATGCTGGTTCTGACCGTGGATGGTCTGATACTCACATCCCTGGGTCGCAGCCAAATACAATGACCAAATTATGTGTCCATCAGTTCTCATCAGCAGTTCCAACCATGTTTCTTCATCTCCACCATAGGTGGCTTTGCAAGATGCTGCATGGCACGATCTGGTGCAGTTTTCCTCCACTTATTCTGGCTGGACATTAAGTAGCAAGTTCATAATTTTTAGTCACAGCAAGAAACAGGCATCAGAGTTGGGGATGGCAGTTGGGGTTTTCTAGAAGAAAACCAGATATATTAAAGTTAGACATTCTTCATTCCAGTTAATTTTGCTGTTGATGTATATGAGCCTCTTAAACATGGAGACTGTTTTTTTCTTTGAAAAACATTTGGAATGATTTTAAAATTTAGGGTCTTGTCCTGGCTTCATATACTTACACAGCGAGTTTTCTACCACTGTGTCAAGGCCTCAATTTTCACTTTCAATACACTGTATATGCTAATTTATGTACAATTACGTTATCAGACACAGAGCAGCAATGAATGTTGTTTTATCATTGCTAAGAACATTATTGTGAAATTATCAATATCCTGATTGTAACAATGTATTTCTTTAAATATGTGATCCTGAATTTACATTGCCTTCCGATACAATCAGAAATGATTTGATGTATAAAATTACAGCAGGTTTGATGACTTTAGTTGTCTTTGCCATGAACAGATATTCCATCTCTCCAGCTACTTGTATTATTTGTGCATTTTTAATACGCCTAGCATTGAATTAGCTTGTCTTAGTGGAATAGCTTCAATCTGAGTGTTTCAGCCCCAGCAGCCAGCAGTTTGCAGACTGCAACTTTTGGTTCGGACATGGGAGGGCAAAACCTAAATAAACAAACCTAAACAAATCCTCTGTCCCCAGATCTTAGCCACCCTGTGTCCACCTCAGCTGAGCACCCAACGCAGTTGGGAGGTTTCCCTGCCGCTCCTCCTCCTCCTCTTCCTTGCTCTGGCATATGGTGCAGGTAAGAGAAGGAGCCTCCACATATTGTTTCTGTTTGCAAAGGAAGTACACCCTGCACTTTCCCTGAACATAAATTCAGCCAAAGTGGTATGTCATTAATCAGGTGCAGAATCTGGAAAAATCATACAGAGACTTTGTGTCTTATATTAAAAGCAGCAACTTACGGCTGGTTAGTTTGTTTATTGAAAATGTTTTATTAACACTGTACCTTGCAGAATGTGAAGAATAAGACAAAATGAGATTATTTCTCCACCCACCTCCAGCTCAGATTTTCTGCATAAACTATTTAGATCATGAACTGTAAAAATACACGTGTTGGTGCCGTAGCCCACATGGAGGTAAGTCTCTCAGATCATGGGGGATGGTAAAACACAGTACCAGGTATTTCCAGACTTAGGAGGGTTCCTCGCATAAATCTGAGTCAAAGATTAAGCTCAAGCTTCATAAAGCTCACCTGGCTTTCTCTATAGTGCTGTGAAACAGCACCTTGGCTTCTATGTATTTGTCTTTGGATCACACGCGGGGGCCTCGCCATGGAGTCACAGGAGAAAGTCTCACCCGATCCAGCATCATCCCAGCCCCAGTGCTTCAGAGCAGAGCGGAGGCAGCAGCCCCCCAAACACACACACCTGCAAGATCCCTCATTTTTCCTACATTGATAATTGCCTATTAACATAAGGCAAATTGAAACCCCTTTCCTAATGCTAGAGCCCCCCCTTTGCTTGCTCCATTAAAAAGACAATTTTGCCTGTGCAGTAATGGAAAACGTCAAACTCAAATAGGAAGGTGGGTGCCTCTAAGTATTTCATATTTTACAGGAATATGTTTTAAATGAAATACTGCCTGACAGATAAATTACATTGGCTTTGCGTACGTACTCAGCTGATTTAGTGCTACCAGCAGTGCAGATGGTTGGCGACAACTTTGTAGGTGCTTAAACATCTTAGTACATGAATGCAATTTTTGCACTAATGCAAAACACTTGTGGAATGACCCCTAGTATGTAATGTTTTCCACTGAGAGAACTGATTTGGACTTACAGAGAAGAAAGTAATATACAAATTACTTCAGGTAACCTGTAGCCTTTAAAAAGAAAAGAAATGCAATTATATCTGCTCTCTGCAACCACAGTTTAATGAAAACAGAAGACTGAAATGGTCTAAGTTTCAGAACTTACAACAGGTCCCTGCTTATTAACAGAGCAGTTGTACTAGCAATTTGTTTTTGTAATTATGTTCTTTGTGGTCTACACAGTTTTCAAATAGTGATGCAAAAAGGACAGCTAGAAATACTGCTAGTTGCTTACCTAATCCCCAGTGAGAATAAAAATAGATAACAGTAAATGAGACTGTATGTAGGAAGCTAAATTAACAGTCAAAGCTAAGTTTTTTTTAAAGACACAGTATACTTCAATGTATGCATTAAAAGATGGAGATGAAATGTATTAAATATCAGTAGGAATACTCGGCCCTTTGATTACATGAATGAGGAGCAGAGCTCATTCCCTGGCTTAAAACACCCCAGTCTCGTACAAAGCAAATAATGAGCTTGACCACAAAAGTGCTGATATTTCCCATGCAAAAAGTGAACACCGAGGCAAAATGGTTACTTATGGAGTAACGCTGGTTCTCCATTCTAGGCTTATGTTTATTCTCAAAAGAAACTGCACAGATTCATGTTTAAACTCTGATTGGAATAGGCTTCAAAGACGGTCACTTTTCTAGTAGCAGCGTTTTACCTGGCACTGGGGAGCTGTGCACGCATCCTGGCTTGAGATGGCGAGGCTGCGTCTCACGGGAGGCCTGGAAATATTCAGTTTTGAAGAAACTCAGCCAACTTTAGAAAGTCTGGAAATACGTAAGTTCCAGCTTGAGGTTCGCACAGCCACACAATCGGTCTCTGCTCGAATATCCTTCCTTTGGTTTTCTAAGAGTAACTTTCCTCATTTCATTTTAATTTGTAAGAATTATGTTGGCACTTATCATCGGTATCTAAATCTCTTCAAAGCTTCAGTGTTGAAGGACCGAGGGCACCTATAGCTGCACGCTGTGGATGCACCTTCCGTCCACGGATCAAGGGCTACTAAGGCTTTGAAATTTTAGATTAACAAGGATTTTACCTGCATTTGCGCAACTAACTAGCGAGACAGTCTACTGGTGGGTATCAATCAGCATTTCATTATGCCATTTTGCATTAACTGAGGATGTGACCTGCACTATTCCCTCCTGCAAAGCAACATCTCGTAGCTGTCATTTCATTGAAGCTATAAAGGTAAATGCATGATGGAGCGGGGAGCTGACACTTGCTAGGGGAAGCTTGCAGGAGCTGTGGGCAGTTCCCAGTCCCGCACTCACAGCCGCAGCCTTCCTGCTCACAGCAGAGGAAAGCAAACCCTCAGCGCTCATGAACTTCGTTTCCTGACATCCACTTTCTTCTTGAATATTCCTCCCAGATCTGGGAGTGAAGAGCTCAGCTGCAGAAAACCCAAATGTACAAAACAGCCAAGAGGAAATTCACATTTGACTGAAAGCAAGAGCCAAGTGAGATCACAGCTCATGCTCTGGCTGCAGCGTGGGTGCAGCGGGGTTGTGCAAGGCAAACCTGGGGTCAAAGAGTGACAAGCTCCAAGGGCTGCGTTTAAGGTCCTGGTCCAGAACAAACTCAAATCAAAAGAAAGGCTCACCTTGGTCTAAGAGAGGAAGGCCCTGAAACAGTGCCTTTAAATGTATTTATTTTCTGTGTGTGTCCAAAAGATCAGTGAGAGCAGTCACCTTGGAAAATGATTCTTTGCAGTTCTGCAGTGGACAAGGTGCTTTGAGAAGTACCTACAGGACTTACCTGTTAGCTGCAGTTTTATATCCCCAGCTTTCTCTAACCAAGTGCATCCATTCCTCTTTATCCTGATAGTTAATTAACGGTCTGCTAAAATAAATAAAATCCCTCCACTTCCATCGAGACGGGAAGGAGAGTGCTTGCTCCTAGCCTGTAAAGTTTGGCTGTGTGGGAAGGGGGTCTTTTGGGTTTGGGTTTTTTTTAGTATTGAGGGAGCCAATATGAAGGGCATTGTATTTTCCTTGAGGCCAGGTAAGAAAAGAGTAAGAGGAAAGCCACTTGATTTTGTGCCTGGAGCAAAGCTAAGCAGTTCAGGGCCAGAGTAAACACGAAGCAAATGAAAAAAAGCATGAGAGAAGAGAGGTGCTGTGATTTAGCAATGAGCAAAGCTTGGAAGAGCCAGAGGCTCAGTTGCCTCCCCCCAGGGATGCCCGGGCTGCCGTACCCGCTGGCACTGCCCATCTTCCCGGCTCCAGGCAGAGCCATATCCCGAGCCAATTTTCATGTATTCCAGGGATGCTCCATCACAGGTTGTTTCCAGCTCTGTCCCGCTGCACCGTGCCGGCAGGAGCTGGGTGTTTCTGATCACCTCCACAAACCTGGCGCTGTTCCACCTCTCGGTCTGACTCCAGATGGCAGGATGAGGTTTCCTTGGTTTGATCTGTACTACAACAGACTTTTAAACAGTGTTTTGTTGTGACCATTTCCAGCCCTGAGCTGAGCTCTGCTCTCAGAAAGATCACTGCTCAGAAAAGCAAAAAAAGCCCCCAAAACTGTTGAGAATTGAATGTAAATGGCTTGGGGGAGGATACATTTGAGGTTTGGTTCTTGTTTCATCTCTGCATATTTTGGAGATATGTCTGATACAGAGATATCTGAATTAGATGTGCTGGAGATTTGCCTGGACAAGACAATCTGATCTAGTTCGATCTGCTCAGAGCGGGACTATACAACCTCTAGACGTCCCTTCCAATAAAATCAGCAAAATCTAAAAACCCAGTATTGATAGTCTTAAAAACCTGACTTGTGAGATATGAACTTCAATCATATATCTTATACCAGCAGGTATACGCAAAGCTGTAGATTATGCAGGGCAATATAAAATCCCCAAAAGGCAGGCTTACTCTGGAGATTTAGTCCACCAAGCTGAACTATTAAGAACACTTTGGGGGAAAAAAAGAAAAACCAAAAGACATAATTTTCTTTCCTCTGAACTAACATAACCAGAACAGAAACAGGCAATAGCCATAGAGGATGGTAGCTCCAGAAAAGAGGTAGTCTGGATATTCAAAGTGAAAAGGATTTTCAGGATTATAGACCTATTTCTCATTTCCTTCTTGCTTGCAGTTCCCCTGCAAAACAGTGATGGGAAACAAAGGTGGCTTCTCCTTTCCTCTGGTTAAGGAATTCATCAAAGTGCAACGACTGCCAAAGTCTCAGCACACAAAAGCTAATGCACAACCCAAATACTCTGCAGTTGGACACCAGCATAATTTTCAGGGAAACCCTTTGTTGGCAGTATTAACCGTATTTCATGCTTCTCTGTTTCAGCCTCTAGACCATGATGCTGCAAGTTCACTAAACAAAATCTGAAATCACAGTCCCGTAACAGGCAGAGCTTGCACTAAAGAGATGGAGAGCTGCTAACATGTTAGTGTGGCACTCCGCATCTTGTTGCACATGCTGCCAGCTAGTCTTATGATGCTTCTGAAGTCCTTCAGTGGCTCCAAATTTGGGGGCAGACCAAGATTTCTCAATATTTTTAAGACCGTTGTAGGAACAAGAACAATATTGCATTTGGTCTAATAGCAGAACACTGATGTAAGGACCCTTGGGGAAATTTAATGGCACACACACTTTCTACTTCTTTTACTTATAGACACTTAAAGCCAACTCACTCTGATCTTATTGGACCTGCTCTGAGCAGGAGGTGGGACTCCATTTGTTTTCCAACCCCACAAGTCACCCTCCACTTTGTCATTTCTCCTGCTATCTGCCCACAGCGTTTCATGGTTTCTCTGGCTTTCATCTTTGCATTGGAGGTCCCCGAGGCTGCAGGGCAGGAGTGATGCAGTGGTCATGGTGTAGGGTATATGCTCTGTGGACATTTCTAAGCAGAGCTCATTTGTCTACCCCCCTGAGACTTTCTTCTCCTGTGCTTTCCTGCTGTTTCTCTTGTCCATCTTCTCAGCAGTCAGGATATATAATTTTGACCCTCAGTGTCACTCTCCATGTGTGCAAGGAAAAGGCACGAGAAGTCAAGACGGGAAACATCGCCCCAGATTACTCAAAGTCCAGGCCGGACTCTTTGTAGGGAACGCAAACTTGGGTGTGGTCCTCACCCCCACAAACGAGGTCATAGTCATTATAAAAATCTTTCAAAAATGCTGCTCAGGAATAATCTGCGTGGTTGAGCTGCAGAGCGAGCCCCATAGCACTGCCTGGGGTGCTCAGCATCCTCCACCCGTTGGCAAGTGGGGAGCCACGGGTCAGGATGCACACAGCATTTCCCATAACGAATCCCCCTGGTGCTGGCAAGACCTGAGCCCTGTCCCTGCGGCTGGGACAAAATTAAAGAGATCAGATTTACAAGGAGGATAAAGCCGAAGCATCCCCTGAGGCAGTGTGCCTGCTGCTACATTGGAAAGGGCTTAGGGACTGGGATGAGCTCTGCGGCTGAACACTGGGGGGGCTGCTAGTGCTGGTGGAGGGCTCCCCCCCTTTCCCCATGCAGAAGCAGTGTGCCATCTCCCCCAAACACAGGCTAGCTGGCAAGCGTGATGCCAGCATCTGTGTGCCAGCTCTGCAGGGCTGTGTGTGCCGCTTGTGATCCATCTGTAGAAGGCAGCACGTGCCAGTGGCTGTGCGCAGGGTGGGCTGCGCTGGGGAGTCCATTACAGGAAAAAGCCCATAGCATAATTTAAAAAAACAAAAAAACATGGTTTTTCTTGTTACTCTGGTTTTTCCCTCTTCTGTTTAAAATTCCCTATTGGCTTTAATCAAACTCAGGCAAGATTCACAAGCTTGGTCAATTTAGGGATTTTTTTTTGGGGGGGAAAAAAACAGTTGTTTTTTTTTTTTTAAACCAAAGGGAAAAAAAGGAGTTTTTTGCCAAGCAGGTTTTCCCAAGTTCTCATAGCTCTACATTATGTGGCTCTGTGTCTGGAACAGGCTCCAAGCCTGACTTCCAAATGACCTGGAAGGTGTCCTAAACCAATGTGGCTGCAGGCAAGTGGGAGCTCAGCTCGGTGTATAGCTGCAGCACTGGTGGAGACAGACAGGAATCCTGAATTGCGAAATCTACTTCACCTCCAAAAGGCAGAAAAACTCACAGACTCTGGCCTTGTAGTTTTAAAGATATTTAGCAACATTGTTTTCCTGGATGTCTAAGTAAGGCTCAGCTTAAAGTCCCTACTAAAAAAAAATAAAATAAAATTGAAGTTATTCTATCATCTTGTGATCTCTGTGGGGAAAAAAAAAGAAAAGAGTGGTAAATACACGACTACAATTGCTTTTTACCTTCCCATCGCTCCAAATATTGAATCTAGCCATGGTTGAGTCCCAGATGGTGAAGCATTTAACTTCATTTTCTAACCTCTTTTGGGGCTCAGTTTAATTTATTAAGAGGTTACTCTCAGGACAGATCACGCGACACATAAGTGTAAATTGAACCAGGTATATCTGTGATTTACTAACTGAGTGACTTGCAAGCTCAAAAATAGTAATCCTCTAATAGATGCTGCAGCCGGACAGAAGTCACGAGTGTGTGTTGGATGCCTGCAGAGAGGGCAGGGAATGAGTCCCAAATCTTAAGGCTTTCCTTGCCTGCAGTGGTAGCGCATCTTATGATGCCTTGCTACCTCTCCTCTGAGCTGTACAAGCAGCGAGCTCAGATTTCATCTCTATTCATGGCCTTAGCCTTGGCCTGGAAGTGAATTTGTTCAGTAGTCACCATGAGCAACACTGTTAGCTCCTCCAAGTTCAGAACAAGCGGTATTTCCACTTTATCCTCTCCTGTTGCAATAATTCAGCATGTCGCCTGGCCTTACTGATGCCTATTCAGCTGAGTATGCACCAGAGCTGGAAAACCATCCTTATTTTGCTCCTCTTTTTGTGCTTTTTTAAGTAGTGCTTCCCATGTTAGCTTCTTCCCTCTCAACACACCATCCCCTGCATGCTGCCCCACGACCGGGAGCCACCCTCTGCCGGGCTCAGGGTCCTTGGGCATCTTTGCTGACCTGATCCTCAGGGTCATGATACCAACAGCAGCAATTGTGGTCACCCCGTTAGTTCCAAAAGCCAGAAATTTTCACCATATTGGGCCAATGCACACCGTTTGAATAGATGCCCATGGTGAAATAAACAGTAAACTCAAGGCAGCGTTGGTGTGAAAACACCATCTCTCCTTCACTGGCGCAGGGTTCATGCCTAGCAGAGCTCTGAAATAAATTCTTTCAAGAGGACATTGGGAACCTCCTAGCTGTTTGCCAGATGAAGAAAGAGTGACCAATGACTTCATTGCAAGTGAAAGAAGAGGAATGTGTGCCAGAGAGAGATGATGTACGCAATAGAGCTGTTTTCTGCTCGGCCGCTATTTTATTGTAGCTTTTGGAACGCACCAGCGTGGCGGTTATTAATTTATTATTATGTGAATTCCAGCTGTTGTTCAT
This sequence comes from Pygoscelis adeliae, assembly GCF_000699105.1. Taxonomy (NCBI): domain Eukaryota; kingdom Metazoa; phylum Chordata; class Aves; order Sphenisciformes; family Spheniscidae; genus Pygoscelis; species Pygoscelis adeliae. The sequence continues at coordinate 8,269,595 of NW_008824986.1, read as the reverse complement.
GTGTTTTACCCATGAACAGAAAAATAGCCACTTGCTGAGACTGAGAGTCAATGAATTTCAGACTTCCTTGTAGAAGACCATCCACCTGAACTGGCGCTGCCGGCAGTGCCTTGCGGCACACAGGAGGACGATGTCTATGGCATGGGGAAAGGCGATGTGCAGTTTGGCAGGGGACTGGGCTGGACTGCCACAGCTGGGGGGAGCTGAAGAGCTGCTGAAAAGGGCTTTGGTTTAAATAAACATCTTCCTCTAAGGCAGGGGTAGGGTTTTGTGTCAGGGAAGGGGGAGTGCAAAGAAACGGCCATATGTTTTAGGCCAGTCATTATAAATTACACCCACTCTTGCCTCGGTGCTGTGTCAAAGATGAAGCGAGTGTGTTTTATTAGTAACAGAGATAAACTCAGGCTCTCAGCTCCGTGGGATGGGAAAGGAGTGGCTGGCTAGTGAGGTCTTCCCAGCATCTCCCACAGATAAGCCCAGTTCTGCCACCCTTGAGCAGCACCTTGGTCTGGTATTTTGCAAGACGGCAGACCCTGCCCCTTTGGTTTTCCCTGTCCAGTGTTCATACTTGATGTTTAAATCAATTACATAGACATTTAAGTCTCTTTCACATGCCAGCACATGGCCCTTGTAAGCCTTCAGGGTTGAGGGCAAGGAGGGGGTTGTTGGCTTTTGCGAGCAGTATGTACATTAATTCCAACGTAAAGAACTGCAGTAAATCACTTAATGCCTGAATCAAGTTAGTTGTTGTTGTTTTGGTGAATTGGGACCATATTCGGGACTATAATAACCTAATAATGGACAGTGCAGGCATAGACCACACTGTAATGTATATTGTAGGGGAATATGGTAATAGTCTGAAATGGCAATTCTCCTAAATAAATAGCACATCAACTTACTTAAACCTAATCATAAATGGGACAAATTGGACCCATGTGCAAACAGAAACCTGAGCAGAACGCAGGAGTTAAAGAAGCCATTGTTTCTCAGCCTGACCCTGGGCAGAGAAAGCCTGTGTCAGGTTACATCTGTTAAAATGATTCTAATGCCAGCCCAGTATTTTAATTATAAATATATAAAACATTTAATAAGAAGACATTCTGGGCTTACTAAGCCTTTAAAAACTGGATGTGGGCGGAGTGGGTAGTATGGTATTCCATGTGCCCCAGACAGAGTGCCAGCGTATAATGATTGAATGTTTTCCTGTAATAAATTGAAAAAATCTGGTTTGTAAGAATGGATCCAAATCACTTGGCATTAGAAAGGTAATTTGTTACCTAGCTTCCTCTTGGAAACGGACTGCTTCCAAGTTTGCTGGAACTTAGTTTCTAGGGACTGCGATGTCCAAAAAGGGAAAGAAAGAACAACCAGGATGCTTATGGCTCTGATGTTAAAGCACACACACACACACACGTGCTGTTTTTTCTGCCTGCCTCTCTTTTTTTTTCCTTCTCAGTTTTTCAGTCCTCCCTCTCATGGCTCCAAACACAAGATTCAGCAGCCAAAAAAGAAAAAAAAGAGGTTACTCAGGACAAAAGCCAGATCTATAGCCACCTTCTTTGTACCTTTCCAAATCTCAAGCCTGCTTAATTATGATTAATTGCCACATGGATAATCAGATACAGTTTCAAAAGGTTGGAGATGACAGTCCAAGGACACCAGGGAAGAAGGAAGGTTCGCCTTTGTTACAAGCAAAAAAAAAAAAAAAAATGTCCCTTCTTCAGCCCATAACCTTTTCTTATTTTAACAATTCCAAACGGAATTAATACCATCAGTATATTGTTCCCGCTCCTGGGAATTGAACTTCAACTGTACAATTTCTGCAGCTGTCAGTTTTTTCAGCCCTCCTGTCAATAACGCAATGTTGGGGTGCCCTTCTTCTTGAATGAAAGCAGTTTCAAGTTTCTGCTTTATGTCTGTGCTTTCTGGGTGGTGTGACATGATGAGAAAGTATAAAAAATAATAACAGCAGTTAAAAAGCTTCCACTCTTGACTTAACTGGATCAAATGTAATAGACTACAGTCTTTTCTCCTGATTTCCTTTGCTTGTTCTAGAAAACACTGTGAAAAGTGCAGGAGATTTTGTCTTGCCAGCTCTTTCCTCCATTTAAAATCCCTTTGGCTAAGTCAAGGATCACAGTATGTCATTTCCAGCCTAACAGAAGTGCTGGGCCTTGTTCAGCTCCTATTACTAGGAGGCAAATCCCTAGGTTGCAGGCGCCAGTGTTTCTGCGTTTGGCTCCTTTCCCGGTATTGTTTCCTTCATTACATTCCAGAGTGCCTCTCAGCCAGTTAATGTTTGCACTGGGAGGTCCAAATATCCAGCAATCAGCACTGAACTTTTCTCTTTTTGTTGAGAATTGCAGGTTTCAAATGCAATCACTGGCTTTAAAGAAAAACTTACAGGTGAACACAACAGCATTAATTTCCATTTTATTCACAAACAGTTATATTTTCTGCAGTTTCTCCATATGCACTCGTAAAACAGTTTCAGAAGATGTCTGGCTTTTTCAGAGCTTGTAGGGGCTGGAGTTGTTTTATGGATTTTGGGGTAAACGCTGCGCACCTCTCCCACGCACACCATCGCACATTAACACAATAACTCCCATGCTCAGACATTATCTCTGAATGTTATTCCTAATAATGCAATTGCATTCTCATTTTTATTAAAAAAGTAGTGAGCTGAAAATGGATGCAATAATTTGGATTGCGTGAGGGGTCAAAGTGTTAGCACAGGCTTATGCCTTGCTCCTGTGAGCACGGGGTGGGAGGTTTGGTTTCTAAATTACTTTTGGTGTCATTTAATTTGTAAGAGTAAGGGCAAGTTGCAGCCTTTTGTACTGTTTGCATCCAAGGCAAAAAGGAGGCACGGAGGAGATTCATACTCTGGGTTTTCCATGGATATTGATTGACTCTGGGTTTTCCATGGATATTGATTGAAAATATCCATATTTTCCATGGATATCAGCCACACACTGACCAGGTGTGGCTTGGGGGGCTCCAGGGGCTCCACTGAGATGCACCCAGGATGGGTGGTCACCTCTGAGAGAAGCACCCCTATTCTCCTGCCACCAGAAACCCCTGTAAACAGCAAGAAAACTTTCTGTACATCGACAGAGGATAAGGTCCTTTATTTTCAGAAGCTGTACCTTAGGCAATTTGAATTGTACTATAGGAAGACTTTTGATAAGACAGCCCTGTATAGTTTGCTTTCTATGGGTTTACTATTAAGTTTCAAGAACTCAATTAAGCAGTTAAAAAAGTCCACAACATTTCCTGGTGGAGAAAGGAAAAAAAGGTACAGGTTGGGAAATCCTCAGTGTTTTCCATAAAGCCTCCAGCTACACTTCCACCCATGATCATATGTCATATGGATGGTGTCATAGCGTCCTAAGGGTGCTAGCTCAGAGCGATGATATCGAATTCGTGGAAGTGTATATGCTCAGAGAGAATACTAATGTTAACTCAGTCTAAATAACAACACTGCCAAAGGAGGAAAGCAAAAGATGAAATACAGTGGATTTCAGGAGGCAACAAGCTCTCATTTATTAAGATCACAGGCATTTTACAGGTTACAAATCATAAAGCAGAAATAACTTCATAATATACAGGTCAGGAATGTGCCTGGGATATTGAGGAACTATTTCCTTGGCAATAATCTGCCACAGATAGTCAGAAGCGTGCATTTTCTGGCACAACAAATCATTGCTGATTAATTTTGTCTGCCTTTGTCTCAGGGAAGCAACGAGACACTTCACTGTGTATTTTGTACTTACTGTACTTCCGCGCTATTCTTTCTCAATGCATAATTTTTTGCAAGATAGGCAAAACACAATACTCTTTGTTTTACCTCGTTGACATAATTTTTGCCTGAACACAGTGTGCCTGCGCTCAGGGCGGTTAAGTGTGCAAAGCCAAGGTACAGCCTCCCGTGGCAGCACAACCTGGAGGTTGACACCAGTCTGAGCCCACCAGAGGATTTGTTCAGTCCCTGGCAGGAGCAGGGGAGAGGAGCAGCCCTGGAAACATGCCCTTCCATGCAACTGCTTCTCCAGCCTGGAGGAGGGAGGTGAGGAGGTGTAGAAGGGTACCTTCATGATGGAAACAAGCAGCCACAACAAGCTGGGAACTTTTTCCTCTCTGCTGGCACTCAGGGACAAGTCCCAGTGTGGGTTGTGGAAATTACTGCAAGAAGAGAAACTGGAGTTTCTCACTTGAAGAGCAGCAAAAGCAGGGCTGGATGCAGCTGCAAAGTTGAGGGAAGGACTGTACAGCACTGCGGCATCTCCCCCCATGCTTTATTTATTGCATCCTAGAGCCAGCTGGGCTGGATGGTGGTCTGCCTCATCGGCCTTATGTAGGAACTTCACAGCATCCCCAGAAGGACAATAGATATGATAAATGCCAAAGGCAATGTCAAAACCTATAACTTTCCTAACGTTAACTTAATAGTCACAGCTATTAAACATCAACAGATCAGAAATGGAGTACCTCCAAAGCAGGTGTAAACTTCTCCAGGCTCCCTGTGTCATTGGTGTGAGACAGAGGCGTGTGCTATCATTTCTGAGTACGCTCTCTACTTTCTCAAATTTTGCACTTTTGATAGAGATTCCCAATTCCATATTGGTTATAATGAATCACTCTGAAACAGGCTGTGGGAGAGACTTTTCAAGAAGTGAGATAGGTGTGGTAAGTCAGGGGCTCAGGAGAACCCAGGCAGGCAGGATTCACTGCTGTGATAGACAAATATGGAGCAGAAACATCCAGAGGAGGGAGATTTTGGAGGTTTGTTCATCAATGAAGGGCATTCCCACAGGAGGAGGTGGGGGATGAATAGTGCCCTTGCAAAACCATATTTGCAAGGTACACAGAATGTTTTATTTAATGGTTTGTGAGCACTAAGTCAGATTTGGAGAGAAGGATGACTTCTGTTGCCCCACCATCAATGCCTCAAATCCCCTCCATAGCACACAGCCTCCTCGGTTCACAAGAAGGGTAAGTAAGATACAGATTTGGGGGAAAAAGGTGGTAGCACCAAGACTTCCTGTAGAATAAGATCCAGCACTACAAACCACCCACCATCTGCAGAGTGTGTGTGTTTAGGGCATGACGGTGCAGCCTTTTGGTCAATATAAGTGGGGACTTATACTTGCCCAGAGAGGCTCCTGGGCTTGACTGCACCTCCTTGGCTGAAGATGGATTGGTTTTGCTCATTTCAGATACGGCAACATCTCCCAAAGTCTCCCCCCACCTCCTTATCTTCCAAATGAGACAAAACTAATGAAACCTGACCCTGGGTGCTGCTGTCCTGAGAAGCGTGGGTAGGGGAAGCCTCCGCTGCTGTCGCGGGTGGCTGCAGCAATTCCCGGCGCTCCTTCTTGCATTGGGAAACTGGAGGAGATTTTCATGGAAGAGCTTCCTATCTAGGGCTGGAGAGGTGGCTTGTTTCTCTCTTTACCTGATTTATCTTCCATGGGATTGAAGTCATCACAGAAAATAGTATTGCTGTTACGGCTTCTGTTGTCAGTGCTCACCTCCTATTCACATTTCCTGAGCTCCCACCTTCATCCTCATCGCTTTCTCCCTTCAGAATTATAACCAAACCAAAAACAATGTGTTCATAACATTTCCTCCAATTCCAAAAAAAACCTGAAAGAAAACAAACAGCTAGCAGATGCTGATTTTCTCACTTAACTGCACATATTTTATAGTAATTCTCTCTGATTTTCTCCCAAGGCACCCACCTGACCTTCCTTTCTTTCTAATCTCTCCCAGTATTGGCCAAATGCTGCTAATCATGTAAGATTCAGCCCATAGAAATAGGCTGTGACTAAGAGAAATTTACCCTTTGACCTTAACGCCTTCGCGTGCATGATAGAGACCAAGAAAAGTCTTTGCTAAAAGGAATGCATTTTCCTTGGCAAAAACTGATTTTTAGACCAAACCAAATTAATGCTACGAAGAGATTTTTTTTTTTGCTGTTTCACAAAAGCAACACAAATAAAATAAAAACAATTTAGTGATTTTAGAATCAAGAATGACAAAATACATTTTCCAAGAATTTTCAAGGAACTAAAAATGGAACATCATAAATATTTTTGCTTCTCTCTACGTAACTGAAAGTGATTTACAAGCATGAATTAATTTTGAATTAATGCATTGTGATGAAGCAGGGATTAGTTTGCCCAGAATTTTTCAAAGTTTTCCATAGACAATTTAGTTGGGAGATCATCTGCAGAGCGCATCCTTTTCCATTTCTGGTGGGAGACAAAAGTCTCTATGGTAACAAACAATAATCTACGTAGAAAAAAGAAAGTTTGGAAAACTGTTCAAATGAATTTTAGCCGCCTTTATTATCTGAAAATAAGGAGGAGGCTCCACATCATCTGAGCAGTCAGTTTTTCATGCATCACCAAGTGCTTTGCAGGGTATCAGTCAGCCATGACCAGTTCAGGCACATTTTTAGCTGGACGGGCTGAGATGCAGCGAGCTGAAGTGAAGTGTCTTGCTCACTCACCAAGTCTGTTGCAAGACCTGGGAACAGAACTTTTCTGCTTTTCCCATCCACAAAGAGCAAAGCTTATATTTTTCAGTCTAGATTACTATTTTCTTTTTCAGATTAAGGAAAACAAAAATGAGAGAGAAAGAAAACTGGTGACTCATTGCAGTTTCTTTGCTGAAACACAGCTGCCCTTGTCACAGGAACATGATTCTTAGAGCCTGCATCCAAAATTTATTGCAAAATAAAACTGAAACTTTTAAAAACAACCAGGCTAAATGATGTTTCTAATTCTTTTTTAATATGTATTTGTGAGTGTAGGTCCAGGCTCCAGCCAGGATCAAGGGTAGGACTGGAAACTCAAGATAAACTAAGTTCTTGTGAAATTTTTACACAAATTTTGCAAATCCACACAGACTACATTGGCTGGACAAGCTTCAAAATCAGTATGCACTTTTTAAAGCTTCGATGCTTCTGGACCTTCTGGGATTCCTTCAGTGGCAGGTCAATACAACAGCACCCACACCACCACCCAAAGGTAATATTGCATTTTTTCTCTGGTATTGTTTTTGAAAATGTGCAATAAGTCCTAGTCCAATGATCCCAAATCAGGAAATAAAAGGACTATGTACATGTGTAAATCTACTCCAAATTTTAGTTGTGCAATCTCTCCATTTTAGGAAAAACATTCCTCGCTTTGCTGTGATCTTTCTGCTTTCAAAACACTGAGACCTTACGTCTGACTTGCTGAACTTTGAATTGCCACCTCTCTGATATTAATAATTTACTCATTAGCCTAGTGTCACACTTCTTCAGATGAACTTACACCTTGGGGATAAACCTGCTTCATTCAGGAAACCTGTTCAGAAGTGACATTCATCGCATAGAGAAGTATCTTATAAGCCTAAAGCTTGAGCTGCTTCTTAAATAAGAATAACATGGTTGGCACTGCACAGTGCCTCAAAAAAAAAGGGGAAAAAACTGTATAAGGGAATCAAGAAGAGGAGTGCTTCTGAAGCAGCTTTTACTCATCCTGAGTAAAATAGAAGGAAAATTTTGCTGTGTGAGTAAGCCAAGCATGATTGATATTTGCAACCTCCCCTTCATTTAATAAACAAGCTCAGTAAGGAAAATATGCAGAAGGAGTACAGGGAGACAGTGCAGAGGAAAGTGGGAGATGGGAGGGAGGGAAAGATGACCTGGTTTTGCTTCCAATCTAATTTTACATCACTTTAACTATATTTAGTTACATTTCTATTTATTAGGGTTGCAACTGTTGGACTGAGATTTTTATTGTTGTTTTCTGAGTAATTTAAATTTCCAAGACTTGGTGGTTGGTTTTTTTTTTTTTCCTAAGACTTTGTGACCTTCTTCCATGAGTTTATTTTAGACATAGTGGAATGTCCCAGAGAAAATTCCAACTGGTCCTTAATATATGAAATGTTTCCAGAAAGGAGAAATTCTCAGTGGACTATGAAACTATTTTTCAATCATGGTGTATGGCACACAAACCACATCTGAGTTTTTTTCAGTAGGAAACTATTGCCCAGTGGGTTAAAAGAAAATAAAGAATAATGGGCTTTTTCCGTAAGGCTGGAGCTGTTTGCAGGGGTTTCCTCCCCACTAGATGTCACTGGAACTGTTTGAAATGTTTGGAACAAACAACCCCAAATTCCCCAGGTTTTGAGCTTTCTTACAAATGTGAGACTTGGATCAAGTTGCTTTCAAGCTCTGCTCTGCCTCAATGAAGCTTGCAAGGGAATCCTGACTAATAGATGGTTAATCATGCAAAGTTCATGGTTTGGCATGGATTTGGGGAAAACACAGGTGAAACTTGTGAAGTTTGGCCTTGTGGTTGGAGGTTTTGTTCTTCTTTGGGAAACCCAAATGGAATCAAAGAAAACACCTGGACACAGTCGTCGTTTGGCTGGGAGGTCTTCAAAAAAAGAGCAGGGTTCTGCAGAAAAGGTGTCGCACCTTCTCCTGAGTCAGCAGTGGCCCAGTGCTAGGATGGCCACACCATGAAGTGCAGCTAGGGTTTGGGTCATTATCTAATCCACCATAAAAAAAAAAAAAAAAGAAATTCTGACAACTTGTGTCATGAAATTTTCCATGGCTGTCCTCCTCAGCAGTACCGGTGTTCACCCCATGCCGCTAAGGAAAGTATCTCCTTCTCAGATTATTAGGTCTACTATTTAAATTCTCCCTGTAGTTTCAATTGACTACAGGAATCTTCTTCCATTCTTATTCAAAATTCAGTTTAGTGTGATTATGTGGCTATGCATCAAATATGGCAGTATAATATGTCCTTTCATCTACTTGCCATAATACATCCCTTTTAGTGCCACATAAATCCCTGAAAATATTGCTGTCTTCTGCTCTTGAGATTCTTCGTGTGCCTCTTTGCCTTACTGCCTTCCTCTTCTATTGTTTCTCCAAGCTGAATTAATTCACTTTTTTTCCCCAACCTCACTGATATGTCGTTGCTACTGCTCCTGAGCAGACACTAGTGAAACAACAGTCCTTCCAGAGTAAGAGAGGAGTCAAGAACAGCCCAGCTGCTGGCATGGCACCCTTCCTGGCAGCACCAGTGACTTGGCTCTCCTCTTGCTGGAGGCGGCTGCTCCGAATCCCTCCATCTCCTCCTGCAAAGGTGGTGGGGAGCAGCACCTGGCTAGCAATGCCTGCTGTTGGAGCAGTGGCAGACGTCCTCGCAGAGCTGAGGAAGCTGTAATTGAGGAATTACAGGAGTCAGCATGGTGCTCCTAATCCTTCTAGACCAAGGAAGCACCCCAGAAATGGCAGCAGGTTTTCTCTTTTGCTGCAGAAGTCAGGGCGTGGGCTGCTGCTGGGAAACCCCTGAGTGTGCACAGAGGCTCTGCAGCACTGCCTTGGGGTGCTAAAGAGCTGTTGTATTTCCAGTGACAATTTAACCCACGCATGAGTTACATTACCACAGGCTGTATTTATTTTATGTAGGTAACTACAAGTGGACACCAAATACCATGAAGCTCTCTGCATCCACAAAAATGTAAGCTTTGCACCAACATTGGCATCTGCTTCTTCCTTATTGAAACTCCTTTTTGTAATACTTTCTCTAGGATTAATCATGTCTTTATCATGTTGGCTCCTCGGCTTGCTTCAGACAGGCGATGGAGGGCACCAGCCTGGCTGTGCCCCATGACAGTGACATGGTCCCACACACCTGCCCGGCTACCCTCCTGTGTTCCACAGAGCACAAACTGACTTTGACTTGTTTAATTAATTAGTAACCTAATTGTACCACTTCAGCATAACCCCCTGGTAGGCATAGTTGACTTATGTGGGGCAAGCACAACAAAAAAGGGTATATTCCCTTATACAACTTCTGTATTAAGTTGTTGTTATATTAAGCCAGCAAGCTTTCAACCTACTCAATATTCAGTAAATTTAAGAAAATGAATTGAAGAAACTTGCCTATTTTAATATGTACTCCTGAAGACATTTTCCAATTTTTTTATGGTTTAATGAAAGCCTCATGGCAATGGTATGCTTCTTTCTACCTACTATGCCAGTGGTTAAAAATTATGGGGCTTCAAGTATCCTGCATGTCTTTAATTGCTCTGCTGAAGATAAAAGAGCAGCAATATCGTTGTCACAATAGTTACAGCAGGCAAAATTAAAAATGCCCCTTACCCACATGAGTAGAGCAAGCTGTGAGGTGGGCCACAGCACCCATCCTCACCCTGCCCCTGCCCCACGCCTGCATCCTACAGCCCCACTGATGTCCAGACCTTAACTCGCGCCCTTCCATTTTACAGCTCATTTCGGGGAATATTTCATTCTGCCGCATGTCCTGACAAGCAGAGGAACTTCCCCGCCCCACTTCTTAACATTAAAAAAATAAAGTGTAGAAATGTCTAAATTAAGAAAGTACTGGAAGAGTACATTCAGTGCAGGACAATGCAGAGGAAGGTTACAAGTATATTAGGATAAGGGCACCACAATTATATGAAGAAGTCTGGAGAGAAAAGATTACATTGTTCGGACAACAACATTTTTCAAACATTTAGACCTTTAATATCATTAATTTAAAGTACAAGATTAAATATTTTATGCAAATATTCGACAACAGCAAAGACATCCGCATATTAGGATTTAAAACAAATTGAAAGCATGTAAGACATACTCATTTCTTAAGCAGTTTAGTTAAAAAATTGGTATTGTCTCTATTAGGATTAACTGACAGTAACTCTTTGTGTTCAAATGGATTTAACTTCACTGTGGTTTGTTTTCCAGATATCATTGTCCTCCAATAATCATGGATAAAGGGAAATGTAAAAGGACAGATCAAGTAAAAATATATCTTCACATCATAAACACAGAATTATGTTTAAATTTCATTACTAAATGGGATTTCAGCTTCATATACCATGCCTAATCCTGCACTATAAAAGATGTATAAAACCTCCTGACAAATTCTAACAGACTTTGTGGAAGTTGCATATATTGATTAAAACATCAAGCAGTTACATACAAACCAATAATGAATTACTTCTTGTTGGAAGATAAAACTTTGTGATATTTAAAATTACAGACTTGAAAGTAAGTAAAATTACCCCTAATTATGCAGAAGGGAGCAACACCTTAGCAGTAAACAAGATAAGCACCTCAAACAGCACTAATAATTTTAATTAACATTTTCTAGTTTCCTTTCACCTCCTTTCAAGGTCATCTGCTACCTTTTCCTGGTACAACATTACAGCGCAGTGTTAAAAACTTGCATTCCATTACTAATCACTTCGATAAGCCAAAAAAAATTACTTTCCAGGACAGATTTTTTTTTTTAAATCACTTAATTGTGTGCAAAAACAAATATTGCATTGTGCAAAACTGTCAGGAAGGTTTTTTGCGGTGAATTGCTATCAGAAGTCATATTCCAGTAGCTGGGATTCGGTTAGTCATTTGGGGCCTGATTCTGAACACTAGAGGCAAAATTTTTCCGGGAACTCTGTAGAAACCTGTTAATATTTCAGGTGTAAGTTTAAAAATTTGGATTATGCCCAAAATGTTGAATATTCAGATTGTAATCAAAGTTCAAAAGATTCCTAAATTGTGAACACTGAAAATGAAAATTTGGCAAAATGTGATAATCTACACAGTATTTGTATTATTTTTTCTTGAGCACCAATTAATAAGTGTTTGTTCAAGATTTATGATTTTGCTAAACTGTTTCTTTTCTTTGCTAAAAAGTTCCAAAATTGGTAGGAAAAGGGTTTTGTTATATCAGTGGGTTTGTTCCATGCCACAAATTTAATGTACGAGGTCACTTGGAATATAATGTGTAGTGAAAGAATCTCATTAGGCTAAAATGAATGTAAAATGTGTCAATTTGATCCAAATGAGAACTGTAGTAAAACCATGTTTGATGTTCATGTGCAATAAATCTTTAACATTTGTCTGTAAAGTATTAGAGAACCCATAGGGAAATCTCTATTTGTGATAGCTGCACATTTTCAATGATTTTTCCTATAATCCTTTGTTGACATTTAGCATACGGTAACAGAAAAGAAGATCCTAAAATGAGAATTATTACTTATTATTCTAAGGTAAACAAGATGGACACCTTGCATATAGGTTTTTGAGAAAGACAAAAATTATGAAAGCATCCCTTTATCAGTAGTGACTGCTCATCTTTTAGTCGCTCTTAGGTGAAAAAGTGTGAAATCAAAGGTGCCCTACCTGGCCGTTAGTCAATTCAGTGTTAAACGTCTGATGGCCTCATCCTGCCATTTGGGTTTTATTTTGATATATTCGTATTGTTAATTACTGTTGTATTTCAATTTTCTCTCTAGTATTTTTGTTCATTCATAATAGCTTTATGGTTCAGTGGACCGAAATGACTAAAATGAAAGATTTCCAAGATTTCTTCTGGGAGTAATTTACAAAAGACCACAATTTTTTAATTGCTCCTGATGTTTAGTTCTGGATATCTGGAAGAGGAGAAATCAGCCCAACTCTTTAAGTTGCCACACCAACCATATCGGATATGTATTTTTTGATCTCTCTCGATTGCTTCGTTCCTTGCAGCCCACCGTCCCTATTTTGCAGACTGTGTTATAGCAATGCCGTGGTGTTTATATTTCTGCAGCTCACACTTGCTTTTGCAAGAGAATTACAAGCTATTTACGTCCTTTTGAGGAGGCTCAGGGAATACTGGGTGAAATGTCAGAAACAATTAAGAAAAATGGAGGCATTTCATTTAACCAGTAGAAGAAATACGTAACTTTTGCTGAATGACTGAACTTGAAGTGCCACAAGATTGCTACAATATGAGTTCTGGTTCCCGATTATCACAAAGTTTTATAAAAAAAACCCCAACTTACAACACTCGCATGCCAAAGGTTGCAACACAGGCTTTGGCAGGAAACGTGAAAATGCTCCAGCATGGGAAAAGTCTTCGAGCAAACTTGCATCTGTGCTGATTTATGTTTTTACACCAAAGCAACAGCAGCTTTCTGAAGCCAAGGCATGACTTTATGGCTGTAGTAACAATACTCGCTGGGAAGCTGCGCAGCATCAGCCCAGCCGTGCCCTGACAAATCCTCTTCCCCATCTCCCCCCCAACCACACCAGCCGTTTTTTATAGCATTTGTCCATCTTGTTATTGCTGTGCAGCCCCTTTATCAATAAATGTGGTGTTCTCAGTTGAGTTTTCTTTGGCTTGCAGTCTGCTTTACAAAACCACTGCATACTTGACAGTTTGCCCTAGTTAAAAATTCTTTGGTCAGAGAAAGCCCGGAGAATGAAACAGTATCTGGTGTTGTAAAATCTTGACCAGATTCTGAAATATTGCTTAAGCCCCTGTCAACTCGAAGGTGATTTCTCCAGGTCATGGTTTAGAGGGGAATTGATGGTACAGTCTGCTGACTACTCGGTCTGCACTATATCTTTTTCAGGAGTACACAGAGTCACCTTTAGCATTCACCACTTTCCAATCCTCTCCATTTTTGACAGTACATTTACTTCCATACATAGATTAGAAGCTAAACACAGGAAAACGAATCCAGAAAAAAGCCTATCGGCCTACTGCTTTTTCATTTCTCTATTATCTGAGGGATTATCAATTACCTAATAACCCTGGGAAAAAAATCCACCTGAGGCTGAAGTAGAGATAATAATACCCAGTGCTATATTGAGCTGTTCATCCCAGCTCTCACAGCACTTTTCTGATGGTGTCAGGTCCATTATCCAGCTTTTACAGCTGAAGAAACTGAGGCACAGGCAAATGAAATGTCCAGCAAGCCAAAGGTAAATTTGACATAAAATACAAATTCCAGTGAAGTGCCCTCCCTGTCCAAACACCCTCAGAGGGACCAAACTCATGGTACGTCCAGCAGCTCTAAAATGAAAAGCCATCACTCATGATAGAAAGTCTGTTACAATATATATAGATAGCCTCTTCTGTTATAATTCCTAACTGAGCTCGCAAATTAAAAGGCTGTGGGTAAACATAAATTTTTTTGAATATTCTCATTATCAGACCAGAGTAATTAAAGTGCTTCCAACAACAACTGCTTCATATAGTTTTAAGCACCTGCATCATACTAAAACAAAATACAAGCTTTGCTATTTTGCCAAATAAGGGTAAGGTCTTAGGACGAGTCAGACTAGATCGTCCAGCTGTATAAATTATAAATCATTACATTAAAATAAGTTGCATATATTTATGACACAAGCTCTGACTATTGCTGTTTTGCGGGGTATTTTCCTGAAGGCAAGTTACAGCAGACCTGCACACTCCTTCCTCTGGAGAAACTGGGATGGCCCCGATAAGGCCAATAACACTTCCAGTTTGGTGGCAACTCCTATGGTCTTAATTAGAAGGAAAAAGACCTAGTTTTGCATTTTCCTTATCAACCCCAGGCTTTTCTGTACTGCATTACTACTTTTCTTAAATTCTCAGAGCTTCACCCAGTTCTGGGCAAGCTAGGAATGCCCGAAGGACAAACTGTGCAGACCTTCGGAGTAAGACGTCACTGCAGGACTTGTTGGCATGTGCTACTTCCCCAATAGTTGGGTTGGGTTGATTTGGTTTGGTTTGGCTGTTCAGGCTGGATTAAGACACTCATGATGCTTGAACTCCTGGATTGATGCTGAGGGGATTTTTGTCCTTTCTTTGGGCATTGACTCAGCAAAGCCTCTGCACTGGTGTGGCCATAGGAGGAGGGGCAGCCCACGCTGACCCACACATCCCTCCTGACACCATCTCCTGAGGGGGCTACCGGTGGAAAATTAAACCTGCATCCGCTGCACAAACTCCCCTATGGTGGTGTGATGCTGCTGTCAGGACAAGATGTTCCTAAGGGCCGAGATGTGCCTCGTTCAGCTTTCCGGGCATTGGCACTGGTAGATCAGGCACTTTGCTTTTAATATTCTTAATAGTTCTTTTTCCTTGGCCTCACTTTATTCCCCCCATTTTGAAACTCTTGACAGCCTTTCATCAAATGCTTCTGACAAACTCAAAGAATATCTAAAATGGGCACTAATAATTTAGTACTGTAATTTTATGGGTATTTTACATAAAAATTCCGAGTTCCCAAGTATTACTATTATTTTATGGAATGATTTTTCCTCCTTTTCTTTGGTCTTTCTTCCTATGTTCTTTGGTGGAATTATAGGTGAAATGTATTTCTTGGCTGCTTCTTCATCTTTTGTTCGTACAGTTAAATATTGCACTAGTTAAAGATTGCACAAGGCCCCCACATTAAAATTTTATTGTATTTTTGTATTTATTTTTGGCCCAGATCTGGGGGCCTCTCAGGCCCAGGTCTTGTGTAATTTTATTGGCTTGTGGGTGGAGGAAAGAACAAAAATGAGGTTTGTGGCCAGAATGTTATCTTTGGCCATAAGCATCTATTTGGGGGCCTGATTCTGCTCTGGTTCATAAGCATGTAAATCTCAAGCAACTTCACTGAAAATGAAAAAGTTAAAGTGATGTAAACCTGATGTAAATTAGAGGAGAATTACCTCTGTGGTGGATGCAATGTAAGTATTTTCCTATTTATGATTTAGCTGGGAGCTGTTGACTAGCCTCTCCACAGATAAGAGCCACCTATAACTCAGTTGTGGGCATAGGTTTTTTGCTTTTTGACTAATGACTGCTAGCTAAACTAAAGATTAAAACTGCTTTTTTATGAGCTCTACTGTCTACGAGTAGCAGAGCTGAGACAACAAAACTCATCAACCTGAGAACCGCAGCTGAATTTTGGTGACTTTGTCCTTGAGTGAAAAGCACTTTATTCTACCCTACTTCCATGTTAAAAAAACTGTTAAATTCAAGTACTAAACCCCATGGATTTCAGCCTTAATCACTTCTTTTTTGTAAAAGACTCTTCACGTGATCACCACTTAGTGAGTGGTTGCCCATCATCTGGAGTCTTCCCTGCATGTCCAACAGCTCACCAGCATGACCAGAGTCATGGCCATCGCATCCCGTTCTCCTTCCTGCCTGGTTCACTTCCATCACCACGACCTCTTTCCTCCCCAAAACCTGTCTTCCCCTTGCTTCTTTGCACATTTCTTCGTGTCAGGTCTTTGGCTTGGAAATTACTTCTCCTGTGAGCCAAAACTTCTTATTCTACTCTTTCAAATCCTTATGAAATTTGGCTTGCCTTCCAAAGCTAAGCCTCAGCTCCCTTGTTACTCTTCTAAATATAAAACATTTTTATTGCATTAAGCCATGTTGAAAAGGAAAAAGAAAAAAAGGCAAAGAGAAGAAAGAAAATCCCTGCAGCCAATGTGAAGGAAGCAGCCGGCATTACATAGCAATGCATCACATGTCTTTTTGTTTTGTCTCGGTATCATCTTGCTTGTATGTGCTTTGGGCTCACTGTCAGTATTCCTCCTTGAGTATCTCCCACACTGAAAAACCCCATTACAGTCATCACTAAAGAAGTTGTTTCCAGGCTGAACTGGAGAGTTTTGGAAATGGGAAAACCCATCCCACTATTGATCACGCTGCATCACTTCCTAAAGAGAAAACTGTTTTCTAGGGAACTCATTTAGCATCTTTTAATTACATTAAACTTCATTTTCCTATACAACTTAGGCAACCTTTGAAATTAGTTATTTATACTTTTAATGTGTGCATTTCATTCATTATTTCAAATGTAATTTTAATCATTTCAACAAAGAAGTGTCTTAATATTCCCAATAATGGCTCCTGTCACTTTAAATATTAAAATTCACATTAGGAATTCCCTTGACTGTTTGTGCATTATTTGCATTATAGATTATGTGCATGTCTCAGTCTATATATATATATACACATTTATACACATATACATATTTTTAGGAAAATGCAGACAGTTTTAGATGATCCTATCTGATTTGAAAACACATAGCAAATGCCAAAGTGATTAGTGATAAACAAGGTCCTAACATTCCAAAATTAAAAGCTCCTAATTTTCAACTTTAAATAAATCCTTATTGTATAGCAGAAATAATTCCTCATAAAGTGTTTCCAACATTCAGAGAATGCTTTTAGGACATACAGCATTAACATAATTTTTTCGACTGGGGTTCTCACAGGACATCTGATGAAGTCTCTACCCTTAATTCTAATTGCGTAGGCTGCATTCCTAATTAAAAACTGTACAAATGGATTTTATGCCATGCCAAAAGAAATCTGAGTTCATTAGTTATAAAACCTTTTAAAAATTGATGTAAATATGTGAATTCTTTAAAAGTTTGGACTCAGAGTCCTCATTTATGTTGAGTAGCCTTTTATCTAGAGAATAATGAAGCCAATACAAATTAAGATAGTCTAAGTTTTACTTTTTCCTTTTCCTTCTCTTTTTCTCTCTGTTTTTTTTTTTTTTTTGGTGAATGTGGGTGGTGGGATTCAAAGAGTGTGGGGGTTATGTCTTTATGTCATGATGCTTTTCCTTGAAGAACCAAATTCATTTAAATCTAAACTGTGGAGAAAATTAGAGTGGGAAACGCACTGACCCTTTTGTACTGGGTTATATAAATATAAGTTCATATATCTTTTATTAATTCTTCATATTAAAACAAAATCACATCATCTCAAGCCAATAAACTTAATGGAAATCTGTCAAACTGTAACTTTGGAGGAAAACTCTGGACATCGCTTAAAGAAATACGTGCACCTTATTGATTTTTATTTTAAAATCTGTGAGTTGTTAATTAAAATGCTTTTCCATAACTTGACAAGACTTCAAATAACAAATGGGAAACTCTGTGAGGTTTGTTTAACCTGACGTATTGCTAACCTTTCATTTCACTGGCCGTTCATCTGACTGCACAGGACCTTCTCTCTTCCATGGCTGGCAGCCGGGAGGTATCACTTCACCTTTTCCAGTCGGTGGCACCAACCTGATACCGTCTATGGTTATGCAAAATACCACGTGTGGTCTTAAAAACCGTGGGAATGAAGGGCTGAGGCTGAACTCTTCCTGCATTGTGAATTAATCTGTAGCATTTCACTATTTGCCCCAGCCTCTGTGCCTGCCGTTGGGCAGAGGCATCCAGGCTGCGGCCCGTGAGCAGCCGTGTCCAGGGGCTTTCATGCCTGGGTTTCTAGCAAAGCAAAAGTAGAAAAAGTGAAATTGAAACAATGGTATTGCCACTTAGCATTCAAATCCAGATTATATACTCATATTCTAGCAAAAATGCAAATTAAGCAATAAATAAAACAACCTGTACAAGGAACCCCTCTGTTCCTTTCCATCCTCTTCAGTGATTTGTGCTTTTGAGCATCTCTCTGCCGCTGAATCCCATCCGAGCGTGGCAGCAGGGGTGTTGAAGTACCACATGAAAAGCTGTGTAAGTGCTTGTGACATTTACAACACGAGCTGAGGCAGGAAGCATCAGAAGTCTCACAGGAGAGACATTCTCATGAGTTTCCAACCCAATTTGGCACAGTGAAGAAGTTAGATAGACTTTTGACAAACATCCGATTTCCTTTTTTTTTTTTTTAAGGAGCATAGTTCAAGCAACAAAACCACTCTACCTTTTGATATTTGCCCATGACTATCCTACGGATCGCCCACGACTATATCCTACAGATCATGAAAACAGTATTCTAATGTAACTGAACATTTTGTATTAGAAACACACCAGACTGGAAAGAACATTGGCTATCCATCAGCATTAACCTCCACCTTATCCCCCAAATTCAGCTACCTAGAAATCAGTCTGGTGCAGGAGTAAGCTTTAGGGAATAGGGTGATTCATCAGCAAATTCAGACAAACAGACTTCTCCACATACACAAACTTCTCTTATTAGACTGTTTTACTATTTGAAATTTCTGAACACATTCATAAAGCTTACCATGAGAAACGAGCCAGAAGGAATCGCTGAATTTAATGCTTTAAGGAAGCAGGCAATTGTAAATTTTCTTTAACAAGGTCCAACAGTGCTGCTGGTGTTGGAGTGAAATGTGGCATTAAGAACACCACTATGATCCACTTTGAAACTTGTGTTTTATTTTTTTATTTTTCCTAGCAGGAAGGAGAGTTTGAGCCAGGCAAATTAAGAGATGTTGCATCAGCACAAAAGGCCAAGCTGACAACCGTGGACCTGCAGCAAACACAAAGCCCTGAGAGCAGCATCCTTTAATACCCTACTTTCTAGAAAGTTAAACTAGATGGCTCAGAAAGTTGAGATGAAGGAGAGATGTAGACTGTATCGCATCCTACACATCACAGTGATTTTGGATGATTTAAACTAAAATTAATGGCACTCTGCCACTCATGAGCTCCTCTCCCACAGCACCAGAAATGTCACATGCCATCCGGTAAGCAGCTTACCATGTCCAACGTTGGCAAATGCTGGAGGAGGAATACGAGATTTCCATAGCCACATCTTTTGACTTTCACTTTATCTTATATTTTGGTGACTGTACAGAATATTGGACAATCAGCAAAATCTTTAAATGTTGGTATTTGCTTAAGTTTTTTCAGTCTAAATAGAGAAATGTCAGACACAAACCATGTCTCTTTCAAAGCACAGTAAGCTGCTTCACCCAGAGCACACTTCAGCCTGCATTTATCTCATCTAGCTTTAAGACCTCTAACTTAAATTAAATTAAGTACCATAAAAGCAGAGATGCTCTATGGTCCCAGAAGAAGAAAATCCACTTTCCTAACACTCAAAATATTGCTTCCAAAGAACAGTGAAAAGATTCATCTGCAAAATGGCAGATGGATTCATAAACTCTTGATCCATGCACCTATTTCACATCAGCCAACCCCATTTCTCCTGTGATAACTGCTCTGTGAATGAAACCACAATATGTTTGGTAAGTAGATCTTTAGCCTCTTGTTTATAGTAGCATACCAGTTTTTATGCCAGCTCCATGGTCTACCCAGAAGTAAAGGAAAACATTTGTTCTACAGAAAAATTCACAGAAATGGACACAAACAGTACTGTATAATTGATAGTTTTATGAGATTGAACTCTGTAAATTTTTTTAATCTTATCCCTCTAGATCCAGTTTATGTGCACATTTGAACAATGACTTCATATCCTTTCCAAACAGAGATTCTGGGATTCAGTCTCGTCATTTGGCCAACACAAATCCTCAAGTGCCAAGAATTTCTAGTTTTGTTTTGCTTTATGTTTGCCTTTTACTTGTTCTTTTACAGGATTCCTAGTCAAACCAGTCAGTCAGTGGAATGATTCCAGTTTGTACCACAGGAAGATGTGTAAATCCCTAAAACATTTTGAAAAATTGAGCATTTTTGTTATCTCTGTCTCTGCACTCTCATGGTGCAGTTTCCCACTCTAAGTCTTAAATCTTTATCTACTGTAAAGGAATGAGTTTACAGAAAAGTTCAATGACTGAACTGTTTGCTTTGCAGGCCATCTTCACCAGAAAACTAGGAGGAAGGCTCCTTGAATTTTCAGACACTTTTCCCTTTCTTAAGTTTAAATTAGTGCCCTGCTCTGCCTGAACCCAATGACTTCCACAGCCGTGCAGAGAGTTTACAATATTTATCGCACTTGCTAGCCAAACATTTTTTCACAAGATTATTCTTTTTGTTTGTGTTGTAAACTGCAGCCACAAATACATCTCTAATTTTTTTTTCTAGAGGCTACTTTTCCAGCTGAACAAGATCCCTGAAGATGTATGCTGACTCTGAATAGATTATATTGTATTATGTGAGATATAGTCCACTAAAACCAAAATCTCCTTTAATTTAAGGGTTTTTTTCGCTGGCTATGCAGACATACAATCACAATGCCTCATTATGAAGCTTATGGGTGAGCTTGTAGAGTAGTTTGGCCACTAGCTGGGAAATAGATGCCCTTGCAACAGTCCTCTTTCTTCCAGCATCGTGTTGGGTCAGGAAGTTGAATTGCTTAAGATGGTGCAGAGCATTTTGCAGTCAGATGGGAGGCCAGGTCTCTACTAGGGGTTAAGGATCCTTTGCAAACTCACATGAGAATTAGTATTTTGGTGCCAATTTTGTGATTAAGTCCTACCTGTTTCTCTGCCTGTGGAGAGTACCACTGAAGGGAAAGGTGATGGGGATGCACAGGGTCCAGGGGCAATATGGCCATATTAGCATGGCGCTAAGCCTGAGGTAATTAGGTTGGGGGATATGAACACATCTGGGAGGTAAAAGTAGCTTGGAAAGTATTCAGTTTGGCTCATTTGAACATGCTGGTCATTTATCCTGGTGTCTTTAACAAAGCTCAAAAGCTTCATTTTTCCTCACCAAAACCATTCCAGGCCCAACAGGGACCAACAGACTCTCCATTTTTATTCTTAAACCACTGGGTAGCATTTTGATATGCTGTTACACATCTATATTTCTCACTTTAAAATTTTATTCCCACATATATAGCTGAAAGAAAGACAGAGGAACCAAATCAGATCTCATATGATAGTATCAGCAGTTGAGCAGGCTGAACCAAGGCTTTTGCTCAGATGGATTCATGTTGCCTGAACAGGGACCGGAGAAAACGGGGAGGATTGTCGGGATGGGAAGGACCACGCGCTGACATGGTCGCCAGCAGAGCCGATGTGGTTGCCGGTGACTGTGGGGCTGCATTTTGGACACCCACCCATTGGAAACGCCCCCACTGCAGCCCAGCAGCCCATTTCATGCCGACTGCTGCAGAGGTGGTAACGGCTTCTGGTGAACATGACTAATCCCAGCAATATTTGAACCAATAACCCTGAGGTGAACAACTTTGCAGCCTCTTAACATTTTCTCAGACTGCCTGGTTTGATATTTTAGTTCCCAGACCCCCACCCCCCTCCTGGCTATAAATATATCTCTGTTTTTAAGATTTTGCTTGTTTTGCATAACGTATCTTGTCTGGAATACAATTTATATTTTATCACAAGGAGCAACTGTCCTATTAAACTAGCATGTATTTTTTCTTAGGTAATTAACGTACATGCCAATTTTGACAAGAGCTATGCAGTGTAGTTACAGGACATATCTTAATGTAATTAACTGTATTGGGTCCCAGAAATCATAAATATAGAATTTCAGTACTTATGCATCTGTAAACTGTGTGGCTTTCTAAAAAGGATGTGTTATTTATTTTCTCCCATTATTACTTTAACCAAAAATGACAATAAAAGCAAAATTATTTTTTAAGATAGGTTGAAATCCCAGTTTCGACCATGAGCATTTACAAATATTAATTGACCGATGAAGCCACAAGTTGCTTACCCTAAAAGGAACCCTGCAACTGCATAAGAAAACCCTAATTAGCAGTGGAGCGAGGACCTATCTCAGAATAAGCAAAACTTCTGTTTTCTTATATAGCCTCTTTATTCCACAGTTCAAATTGGCACAAGAGCCAGGCGGCTCAAGAGAGTTAGGAGAGCATGGCCACAAGAGGATTTTAATTTATTGACGGCTCTTGCCCTACTGTACAGTCACCGCTGCTATTTGAGTGTAATGGATGAAACAGATGTTTGACACTGCAGCACCTCTTCATAACTTCACTCTTCAAAAACAGTTTTACAAGTGCTCGCTCGCGTTGGTTCCCATTCAGCACAGGAAACTGAGGTCATGGTGAAACATGAGGCCCGGGCAGGAGCTTGAACTCATGTGCACTGCAGCTGGGCCTGCGTCTTCTGAGCACGTTAGCAATTCATGGAGCAGCCATAATTTTAAACTTACGGACAAAGAAATAAAAGTGTTGACACCCTTATTGTAACACCTGTGAAGGGAAAAATATGAGCCCGTTGCTAAATGTAGGAAGGATGGAGGGGCTTTTTATGGTTAATTTTGTTCATTATCAGATGTGATTATTTTTAATGTGAAAAATTTCTTCAGGTTTCAGTACCAACACTGAAAAGTTGCTTTCTGGACCATAGTTTTCTTAGCATTGCTTAGAAGCAATAATTTAAAAAGCAAGCAACTTTTCTGATATTCTGATTTTTTTTTTTTCCCTATATGATTATTTTAACACATGCTCATCACTGAATATTTCAAAAATCTTCCCAGGCATATAATATAGGTAATGTTGTAATTTTGTAATTTGTTTTAATAAAGGCAATCTAAGGTTCGTGCAGTTAGATATATTGGTTACCTTCTGTTACCTTCCCTGGGAAAGAAATTAAGGCATTTAGGTGCTGATATTTGGTACCCGATTTGGAAAATGATAGCAGGGTACCAGCCTGAGGAAGCTGATATGTGAGTTGTTCGAAATCCCATATCAGAAGTTTTTCTCCTACCGTAACTTCAGCTCCTTTCCAGTGCGAGTGCCCGACAGCCTCTGGGATTTCTCCAGTACTTTCATGAAAACTAATACCTGCCTGCAGCAAGCCGCTGCTCATCTCCCAGCATCAACACGTGTGCTATGAACTTCCTGCATCTTTGCTCTCTGTCTTCCATGTACCTTCATATATAATTGTATTTCTGACCTTGCTCTTAATTAAAGTCAGCCCTTTAGTGACTTAGTGGCACATTCTGAAAGGAAATGCGGTTGTATAGTATTAGTTACACAACATAAAATTATCATTTAAGATGCTAAAATAGTGTCAGCAGTGCTAAAAATGAAGGTTTCTACAGTTAGGTGATACCAGAAACTCCAAAACACAGTTTGGTCAGAGATGTTCCCGTGAGGCTGGACTAAGCAACCACCTTCCATCCACCCCTCATGCCTTTCTAATGCAAAGAGTTGGTGGATTTGTCCAGGTAAAACCATATATTTGTTATGCTGCTCTTCAGAATCACCTGTAGGAAGCGTCACAGAAAAAGAATGTTCATTTTCCTGCCCCAGCTGCTCACGTGGGCTGTACAAAGTAAAGGCCACTAATTCCTTCAGGTGGCTGTAAAAGCTTCTGTCAGTTATAACAGAAAGTAGCCTGTCACATGGTAATCCCTTAAACTCCTAGAAATGTATATTTTTGTCTTTACCTGTCTATTTCCACAGTGATAACATGCACTATTAGGAGCAAAATATCTTTTATAGTAAGATAACCTGAATATTTGCAGAAAAATGCGTGCCACCCTGCAGCAGTCATGGCTGCTCTGCACAGCAGCAGGAGCCTGGGGCAGGCGATCGCCATTGTGTTTATTCCCTCTGTATCCAGAGCCATTGGCAGGGAAACAGGAGTTGGAAAGGCAGCCACGCCAGCCCTGGCTCCACTCGATAGCACTCACGGCTGTTTGATGCTGGCCGTGAAGGAAGGACAGCCACCCACCCGTGGCAGCCCTGCAGCATCGGGGTCTGACCGTGGGCCAGAGGTTGTGCTGAGGGCTGTTTTCATTAGTCTTCACAAGAAACAGAGGAAAAAGCCACAGAAGGCTATCTCTGCCAGCTCCACCTGATCTAGTTGGAGATGTCCCTGCTCATTGCAGGAGGGTTGGACTAGATGACCTTTGAAGGTCCCTTCCAACCCAAACTATTCTATGATTCTATGATGAGCTGGCACATCCTCTGCTGTACAGTCACTCTTGTTTAACACAGTACCCACAATGGTCCTGCTTTGCAAGCAGCCTGACGTGCAGAGAAGTCTTTGCTGTGTTTTTCAGTGCTGCCACAAGCTCTCTTCCTACCATGCCCCAGCACACAGTCACGCTGCCAATATAGCTCATTTTGCCTTAAAACCCAACCATGTGGCCAGGAGAATCCTTACCTTCAACCAGTCTATACAAGAGGGGAAAAAGTCACGCGTGTGGTTTATGGCTTTGTTTTCTCAGCCTTTAGTAGTTGTTTCATTGTTCTGTGTCTAACCACAGTCCTCGGCTCTAGGACGAGCTGTGTGACGAAGGACAACCAGAAGATTTTTTCTCTTGCTCTCTCTTGTCCCTTTGCATTGATAAACCATCCTGCTGCTGGCATGGAGACAACACCAAGTGAAGTCGATGAAAAGTTTCCCTCATGTCTGGGGGTTTTCCATAGGGCTTATGCCAATTTACAACAACAGTGGCAGTTAGTTAGATTAAAACATCTATGGAGAGCTTAACAGCATCCAAAGGACAAAGCCTGCAAACCCTCACATTTCACATTAGGTGGCCTTGTTTCTCTGGAGCTGGAAAATGCGTGATAGGAAAAGTTTCACAATTAAAGACAAGCCTACATAGTTTGGTTTGTTGATAGTCTTGCAAAAGCAAATAAAATAACTCCTCACCAAGGTTTGCTAGAAGCCCATAGTTTTTTTCCTATGGGAAAATAAGGCTGTTCCATAAAACTGTGGGGAAAAATTGAGCTGACAGCCCAAGATAAAATTCACTTTTCTAATTCTGAGATGGCGACAAGTTTAACTATTCTGGCTTGGCTCAGACGACTTGGGTTGTGGGCTGTGTCTGCAGAAGACATCAGTGTGCCTGGTGTGATGCCCAGGCTTGGCTTTCAGGGGAGACCGCAGGGTCCCTCTTTCCCAGGCATAGGCAGAGCAAACATCATTGCAAGCAGCAATCCCCCCAAAAGGCAGCTTTTTATCATGTTTCTGGCAAAACCATGGAGTGGCTCATAAGCCTATTTGGAAGTGCGCTCCGCTAAGCCTGTACCCAGGCAAATGATCACAGGAGGCAGAAGATGTCCTTTCCCTGATTTTTTAAAAAACATTTTGAAATATGCATTCATTGACAACAATTTTAAAAGAAAATGGAGATGACACCTTTCTAAACTCAATTTTTCTATTGGAGGAGGGAAGGTCCCATGAAAACAGTTGCTATAGAGGCTGTAGATGCTAGAGCTGGAGTCTGAAGCAGCTTCTGGAGATACCTGGCTGCCAACATCCTTACCTCTCTCCCTCTCTGCTCACCAGCACTGGCCTGAACTATGGATAGTTACATGCTTTTTAACCATTTTTGTGTTATAATGGAAATTCTTAGATTTAGTCATGCCGTCGGACCCTGGACTCTCGCTGCTTATGGCCACTTGTGACATTACATCTTGGTTTAAGTCTTAGCACAGATGTGAAACAAGACTACTGTGCTCTTTGGAAAAGTTATTAGGTTTACAATTAGTAAACTGAACAATGTCAGGCTCCATGTAAAGACTACAAGTGTGAAACCTAGTTCTGCCAGTAAATTGCTACCTTTTCTTTAGCATTGCAAACCATACTCTCAAGTTTATTTGAACACATAAAATATGCTAAATGTTTAGCAGCACCACTGTGTAAAGAAGAGTTGGATGAAATATATATTTTTAAATACAGCAAGTAATAAAATGTTGAGTAAATTCCCAAGAATATAATTTTGGGGCAAGTACAATAGAATGCTTAATGGAATATATTCCCAGGTCTGTTGTTTTTATTCCTTTTTGTCTCCTGCTTTAATATCCTCACCCAGCCAGTGGTTGCTCTTGTGGGAGCTGCGAGGAAGAGGGTTCATCCGTAGACACTTCCAATATCGTAGCAGTGAATGAAGGGGTGTGAGGTGCTTGCAACCTGCTGGTACATCTCATCTCCACTGGTGCAGCTGTCCTGCGCGTCTGGCAGTGCCCCACACAAGACAGCACCCAGCTGTGGGAGACAGTGCAGAGCCACTTGGCACGGTGCTGGTTGGTTGTTTGCAGAAGGACCACAGAAAACAAAGAAAATTATAAAACAAATTGTAAAAAAAAGGCAAAGAAGACTCATTCTAAAATTCATTTTCTCCAAATTTATTTCCTTTTCATTTAACTTGGTTGAGAAATGTCCCTGTGGACTTCATCAGAAAATCAATCTCTCCATTTTAAGTTCTAAATGGAGTTCTAAGTAGCTAACCCCGATACGCAAAACTGCATGAGAAATCCAAATTTTCATCAAGACACTTCAGATGTTGTTCAGAGCCACTGCTGCAGGTTGAAGAGAAAAGCTGTAGTCAGTAGTGCTTCTTTCCAGACCAGTGTTTTTTGTTTGAATCAGGTGATTTTGTCTGAAGCTCTTTCTCGTATAAACCTTTCTGCAGTTGTATTTCTTTACGGATAAAACATCCAAATTTAGGATCATACCCTTCATTGAGTAGCTTCATATTTCAAGAGGTTTTTTTTTTCCCTTGCTGCAAATCAGATTTTGCCCCTTTGCAACACAATAATGCCCCAGGTAGCACAGCGTTCTCATAGACCTATTGGTTAGCGGGTTTTATATTGCTGGTTTCCAGATAACTATTTGTAAGTTACCTTAACATTAAAAACTCTCTGTTCTACGGTATTTTTGAAATGATGCTCCCAAACTGCTCTCAGTTCCTGCTGCCTTTCAGGACTATTCTGGAAATGGGAATCTATATTCCATGGACTCCCAGTAGGATAAACATACACTTACTAATCCCAGGAGACAAATTAAGGAAAAAAAAAGCCCAACCCAGACTTTGACATTAAAGTTCTCATATTTTATTTCTGTCTCTGCTTTCTAGAATGTTAATTTTTAGTTGCTATAAAGTTTTAACAGTTGTAACTCAGAGACCTGTTACTTTTGTTTTGAAGCATCAACCAAATACCATTATAAAAATTGCTCAACTAAGCCAAGTTAGTTATCTTTACTTGTGTATATATATATAAAAATTTATTGAGCAGTATATCATCTATATTGTATTTGACTTATCAGTTAATATAGTGCAGTACTAATAATATAAGAGATGTTCAAACTGCAACTATTTGGCACTGAGCAAGAAGTCTTTGGTGTACTGAGAATAACTTTCAGTGCAGTTTGCTGGATTTGCTCACCCGGTAGTATTTTTGGTGGATTTTACCTGCATATACATGTTCATCTCCTGTTAATTTCCATAGGCTGGAAGACTGCCCTTCTAAAGAGAGAAATCTCAGCATCTCTAATGAGGGGCCAATTCCCAAGCCCCACAGCATCTTCAAATGATATTTGGCAGAGATCTGTCTTTTTGGTATTTGTATTAATGGAGCTTTTTCTCCATGCAGCACAGCATTGGCAATATGCAAGGGCTGCAATACTCTTTAATACATTTTCCTTTTAGGAGTGCAGACAATTTTGGCCTACCTACCATGTACTCCTGCCTGTGAGCAAAAAGCCTCGAGGTAACACTGCCTTTCCACCTCCCCCAGCCACCTTCTACATGACTGCAGATATCAAAGAAAGTCAACAAATCTTCATTCAAAGCACAGACAGGGAAAAAAAAGTACATTCCCTGTGCTGGCTTGGCTTGCAGATTAAAGGTAATCTGGTAATGAGGACCTACCAGATGGTAATTAATAAGTGTAGTTTTCTATATCTGATTTACCTGTCACGTAAGAAGAAATTTCCCAGGGCAGGAAGGTCTGTTCTACATGAATTTAAGTGTTGCCCTTTTTAAGAGTAATCAGTTCAACTTGATGGAATCTGCAGTCTTTTGTGTGAGCAGTGCAGATGCTATGGATGGGCTTTCACCTCTTCTTCTCCACAGGAGCTTTACAATTAGCCTGAGAAAACCAAGCCAGGGTTGGTTTTCTGGTTAGCTTAACCCGCTGCTAACGTCACACCAAGGAAATAGGTGGAGCTAGACTACAAAGAACACTGAAAATCTTTGTTCTCTAAAATTCAGTAATAGATATTTTTTTTTAAGGAAAAAAAATAAGAGGAAGTCACATCTTGAAGGAACAACAGAACTGAAGAAATTAAAAATTGTTAAATGGCAGTAATGTCAGGCAGTCTCTTGAAGAAGCAGGGAAAGCCCCAGACTGGGGAGCAGGTCCCCCTGGCCTCAGCCCCTATCCACGCCAGGCAGCAGATTTCCTCGGTGAGCGTCAGATTGGGTTCTTCAAGGACTTCTCTAGCCACTCTCCTGCATGTGAACACTGACAGGGCAACAGCAGTACTAGGACACAATAAATAAATAAATAAATAGAGACATAAATAAGAACAGGGAATCTATGCAGATTTATAGACATTGTAGGGATTTATTATGTGACTGAAAAAAGCCAAAGGACAGCTGAAAATATCAACAGGCTTATTTGTTTTTACAATCATGTTGACTATGAGTTTGACTCCTCGCTTAACTAAAGAGAATTCCTAACTCTGACTGTGAACAAAAAAAAAACAACAAAAAAAGGACAAATGTGCCCCTTTCCCAAGAACAGGAAACAACTCAGAGTAATATACTTCCGTATATGAAGAAAACCCTTTGGGCTAACAGTGTTATTCATTTTGCACACAGAAATACGTATTTTTCTATATGTATTCAACAGGATCCACACAAATTGAAGATAATTTGGGAAGACTCTCTTCTTAGTAACCAAACACACTGAATTTAAATTCTAAATCCTGTGAGACCATTTCCTGAGTTCTCTATGGAAAAGCTTTCTGTAAATACATAGAAATAAAATCATTAAAATGTTA
Source organism: Pygoscelis adeliae (assembly GCF_000699105.1). Classification (NCBI taxonomy): domain Eukaryota; kingdom Metazoa; phylum Chordata; class Aves; order Sphenisciformes; family Spheniscidae; genus Pygoscelis; species Pygoscelis adeliae. The sequence continues at coordinate 8,240,342 of NW_008824986.1, read as the reverse complement.
ATATAACCTATACAATAAAACAGAAGACCTGCTGGAGACTGGGTCAAAACCAAAGCATATAAAAGACCCTTTCTTAAAACAAACTCCCAGAGATTTTCATAATTTTCCTTTTAAAATGCCAGTACAATCTTTTGGTTTGGTTCAGTTAAATCTAGAGCAATTCTACATAATGAAAGGAAAGAATGAATATAAACGTGTTTCAGTATGACTTCAGGATTCCAGATTCCCGTCTCTTTAGAGAGACTATTTTTCCTTATGGCATGGGTCTGCACTGCTAAAGACCTCTCTATGAAATAATGAGAAGTTGAGGAGAGAAGGGGAACAAGCATGGTTACCCTGGAAAATTCACTTAATTAAAGAGACACAAAACGATGTGTCCATCTAATTAATGCCACTAGCTGTGTAGCCAAATAGATTACCCAGGTAAAAAAAAGGAAAAGAAAAATAAAGGAGTCACTCCCATACGTGGAGAGCTGAGAGTGTCCTTTCACACCACTGATTTTTTATGAGAACGGGTACTTTTCAAGAGTGTCTGCTGCTTAAGGTGCTGGGAGCTCCTGCGTTCAGAAAACGTTGCTGCACCATAGTGGTGTGTACATTTAGCACACACTCATATAACAAATGTAGTGATTAATTTATAATAAATACATGTAGGTAGCTTCTAATAATTGGTGTTTCCCATGTCACAAATTCTAATTTGGCAGATATGTGTTAACCATTAATTAATTCCCTGTGATTGGGACCCCCTTCCCCTGCAGAATTTCCTGACCATGGAAAGGACTGTAAGACCTGCTCTCCACCCTGCACGAGGGCTGGGACGGCATCTGCAGCCTGGTGGCCACAAAGAGGTGGGTATTTGCCCTAAGAGTGACTCTAAATACCCACGGGTGGACAATGGCTTCGATGGCAGCAAGAAGCAGGCGCAGCTGAACCTGGCCTCCTGCAAAGCTTCAGCTGGAAGGACCGAGCTGATGGCTCGAATGCAAACATTCATGTTTATTTTTTGTGGCTTTATTCCACGGTAGGATACATTGCTATGTTGCGTGTTTTACGTGTATCTGAAAAAACTCAGGTTCTCTCCTTACACAGTATTTTGTTTGGATGTGACCCGTTCTCCAATTTTATGATAAAATGAGAACATAATTCACATATTAGCATTTCAAAACCTGTACAGCTGCAGAATGAGTAAACAGTGGAGTGAGTAATCATTACTAATCTGCACTGGAGAAAGAGAGAGAGAGAAAAAAAAGAGCACATAATTTTGTGGTGTGCTAAACCAAAAAAATATGTTTTGCACATCTTAAAACATCTCAAATTCTTTTTTTCTCTGTGTTTTAGAGGTGACAGAGAAAAATCTACCTTTTAGCTGAACTAATCTCAAATACATTAATATCCTTTTTCATATAAATTTGTTTGGGGAAACTTGAAACTGTAGCATAACCTATTGATTACATTATTTGAATTAAGTTTTAGAAATCCTACAGCTGTTTGCTGTCAAAAATTTAAACCTACTGTCTATTTTCAGCTGTGCACTTAATACACGTTTCACCTGGTGACTCAATAACATTTTAATATAAAAGTACATGATCACGGAACATATGTTCAGTGTTCATACAAAGCTTAATAGCAACAGAAGGGGTAACAATTAACAGTTCTGTTTTTCTGGGTATACAGGGTCCAAGTTTAAAGTTTTTCCTGGGCTGCTTCCAAAAAATCTTTGTTCCTAGTGCCTTGACCTTTGAGGAGTTTGGAATCAATGAGCCACGTTGCCTTCCATAAGGGTGTCAAGTGCAGAATAAAAAACTGCGTCACATCATTTTTCACCACGGCCAGATGAGGTCTGAGTGAAGGAACAAGGAACAGGAAAGCAAGAACATCTGAAAAATTGACTCTGCAAACCCCCCCCCCCCCCCCCCCCCCCGCTCTTTTAATTTTGCCAGAGTAGGCAGGTTGTAGACAGATCTGGGTCTCAGCCTCCCACCCCCGGGGCCCCCATGTCAAGGAACAGTGATAGAGCGCTGTTCATTTATGCAACATCTGTAACGCATATAGCAATGTATTAATAGCTCAATATGCCAATCTGCCACTGTGCATTTTGACCTAGCAGGGACCAGAAGCATGGAAGGTCTGTAAGGCAGATGTGGGAATGGCAGCGACGGTAGAAATTAAAGGCAGACACTAAGAATTTTACACATAGCATTGCAGAGCAGTAGTTCTTCTGGAAGAGGCTAATGCTTCCAGCTCAGTTAGGAGGTTAATAGAGCTAATCTTCTGTATCACTATTATTTATAACATGTTGTTGGACTTAATGTTTATGAAGCTCAAGCTGTATAGTGCACATCCAATTATGTTTTCTTACAGCCATGGAGGGTTTTATGAAAAGGAATATTGAGTGAATGCTTTATTGCTGAAAAATATTGTATTGGTTAGAAGGGAAGTTAATCCAATAGGAGGTAAAAACAGTAACAAAGGCTACAGCAAATACGAGATGTTTTAAATTCATTGCATGACATTCTCACCCTAATTATTAGCCCACACTGGGAATAAAAACAGCACCCTCATCTTCAAGTTATTATTTTTTTTTCCTTTCCTCATTTTTATTGCACATTTACATAAGACTTGTATGCCTTGTACTTCTTCTAGGCAGGCTTATAAGGTTTTCTTTTAACCCTTTACTTCTCTTTACATAGCCGTGCAGGAAGTCTACTTTGTACCCGCAGAGGCAGTGGAAGGCAGGTGGCAATGGTGCAGGCAGCTGGAGTGGAGGTGGCCAAGCCATGATGGGCACAGAGGTGGCTGCAGCTTGAA
>NW_008824986.1:8226717-8237521 GCF_000699105.1 Pygoscelis adeliae | reverse complement strand
CAGATGGTTATCCAGCCTCAGCCCCCACAGTCCCTTGGGTCTGGAAAGCTGGAGGAGAAAATCTTTGAGGAACAACTTTTTTTTGGTGAGATTTCCAGTATTTCCTGCTTCTAATTGGATCAGAAATATTGCAAGAGAAAATCTTTCTCATGGTATGGAGGAACAGCCCCGCACCTGGCAGCAGAAACGTCTAGTGGATGGTTGAGTAAGGAAGAAAAAACTCTTTGAAAAATGCCCTGGCTCTCATGAAAGACCATTGTTTTTACAGTTAGGGAGAGGAGAAAGAATGAAGTGGGGTTTTGTGGTTTGTACTTTATACTTAATATAAGGAGACTTAAAGAAAGTATCACTGAAGGAAAAAGAGGGAAGGAAGGAAGATTAGTCAGTTAATAAAGGAGATTTATGTTAGTGACGGTAGGTAGGCAAATTGCACTGCTAAATGGGGTATGGACTTCTTTTATGTGGACAAGAGAATTTATCAATTTTATTTAACTGAAACGGCACCATAATCATGTCTTCAGGGCCTTGGCTGGAGGAGACACCCATGTCACAGAGAAACAGGTCTGGAGGCACCCATCCTGGTTGGCGGTCCCTGGGGCAAAAAATCGAGAAGGTTAGGAATGGTGCAGTCTTCTGCATATTTTTCCAACAAACATTTTTGCTATGCAAGGGGGATTAATGGATGGTATTTTATGCTGCAGATTTGATCAAGGCTTGGGATTTTTTTTTAATCTGTATCACAAGTCGAAGGTGCACAGGGGCTGTTGCAGCAATTCCACTTTATCAATGAGCAGCTTAGGAGGACTTTGAGGGCTGAGCAAGGCCAGCTGAGATAGGTAGTCAGAAGCCTGAGATCTTGGTTGATGATGAAAGTAGTCTTTTCTGTCATCGTTGTCAAACAGACTGGACAAAAAGATGCAACCATATGAAGCATGGGCAGATAGTTGGTGTCTGACCCCATGTCCCACTGGCTTGCATAAGCATTTCTTCCCAGCATGCTGGAAGGCATCTGTGTAGCCAGTGGCTGATGAATTTCCTTGGAAGCATTCATGATTTGAGCTTGCATTATGTGTGTTACTGGTTATACATGAATTTCTAAAAACACATGGATTGTTCTGAAGTTCTGTATGCCATTATTAAATTCAGTGTTTCTAGCAGGAATTTAGCTCCTTGTGTTACAGATGATGAGACCCGATGAACTGCTATGAACGTGCTATCGGCCTGAAATTGAGAGGGGTCCTACTCCAGAATGGGATTTGCTGGAGTATGCCCAATCTAGGACAGGAGCTACAATAGGAGCCTTTTCCTTCACCGGTCACATCACTGCAGCTTCATACCTCTCTAAGACCTGACACAGGTGTAGCTACAGGATCAGTGTCTCAGACAAGAATCAAAGTAGAACAAAATATGGTTATTCCTCTATGGACAGAAATAAATAATATTCTGTGGCTGGTATTTCATTTATCATTTATGCACTTGAATCTATACTCACCTAAATCCTATACATATGTCCTTAAATGCCTGCAGAAATCTCAGATTTCTCCTCTTCAATTACAGGTACCATACAAAGCCTGTTTTCTATTAAAAAAAAAAAAAAAGTATTCAGAAAAAATGCATTCTTTCTCAATCCCTAAGCCATTTGGCGCTTCAGAAAATCATTAGAGAAGTGTGCTTTGCAAAGCCAAAAATATCTCCCTCTCAAAAACCTGTCCTCTTTTCCAGTGTCTTCTGAGAAGGTAACACAGGAAAATGCAATGGCAAGAGTAAAGGGTGGCCAAGGGGCCAGCAGGGGCTCAGATGTCTGCAGAAGGTGAAGGTGGGGCCGGAAGAACCAGGAAAAGGAATGGTGAGGATTTGGGATGGCCATAGGTTGAACACCCCATTTTCTTGTTGAATCCTGTAAATGTACAGAAGTTGGCTAAGGACCAGCAGCAGCACATGTGAACATCTTATGCTTAGTTTTGAGAGAAAATTCAGTGTCTAATCTTCAGATAAGGCTGGGGTCTGGGTTCAAAAGAGTAGGAAGTTGGCTGACTTTGTTTGTTGCTGGACTTAGGGACATTTAGTTGATCTTATTGCTAGAGCTTCTTTACCCTTGCAATGGCAAGATGTATGTTTACATTTTGTCAATGTGAAAATATTTACTTTTGAAGTAGATGTATTTGAAATGACCAAAGCTAAGATGAAAATTATGGGTAGGGTCTGGAACAAAAAGGTGAATTTAATAATTTATCTTCTTGGGCCTAGAGAGCTAAAGTGGCATGAGAATCAGCTGAAGTTGCATTGTTATTTGTGGGAGATAAGACTTGATTTGTCTCAGATTGAGTCTAATATTAAAGTTGGGATTAAGCTTTGAAAAAGAAGTGAGACAGAGCTCATATTATTACTGTATATGTCTATAATAGAAAACTGAATTGTAAACTGGCATTGGAAAGAGTTTGAAAATTTTATTTAATTTGGTGATAATTATGGAAGATCTGAAGGAAAGGATTAGAAAAAGAGATTGGGAAAAATAAAAAGGCTAGGAGACATATTTCTATTGTTATACTCACAGGTTGAGAGTCAAAGAAAAACAATACTGTTTGGATCATCAAAATCTTGCTTTGGGCATTTTACCTAACCTGACAGAGTTTGAGTCTGCTGGTAAGAATAGATTACACTTTGGAAAAAGAACAATTAAAGATCTAGTTGTATCCCTGGGTATTCTAAGGCATTGAAAGATAAACTGAATATTCTACTGAGAAGACTGGACTAGGAATAGCCTTAAACTACTTGTTTAGTTGGAGGACAAATATATTTGAAATTACTAAGAGCAGGATTAGGGCTATTTAGAGTTGCCCCCTATTTCTCCCTATCATTTACAGCATTCAAAAAAATGAGGCTTTATTATCATGATAACTCAAATTTCACACTGATTTTGAACTACCTCCATTTTGAGATGCTCAGTGAAACTAACACTGCAGGGAAATGTTGTTGCACTTTAGGATTATCCAAAGGTCAACTAATAGGAAAAAATAGGGCTCAGTTTAATGGAATAACATTTAATAGAAGAGGAAAAATATTCTAAACTGGAAGACTCTATCATAAAAAAAAAAAAAAAAATCAAGAAGAATGCCAAAACCTCAGAGTCTGTGCTGTTTCATAGCACTATATGTGGGCAACACACTGGACAAAAGGTACCAGGTGTTCAGGAGGTCCAGTGGACTCCCTTGAATCTGAGAACCTATACTCTTCTGGTTTCTGGCATAAGTCTCCGCTTGTCCATGAGTGAGCACAACATGTAGCACTTTATTTTTAATTCTGACTCCTCCTAAATCAGACTCACTTTTGCGAATTTTGGTTCTTTCACAGATCCTCTATGTGGACCCTCTTTGTCTGAAATTTGGTAAGGCAGAGAAACAAAAGAGGATTCAGAATGATTTTTTGCTTTGTCAGTAGATCATCACATTCCAGACACCGCTCCACTTCATGGCAGCCAGGCCATGGAGAACACGATCCATTAACGATCAGCAATGCCCATTGTGTTGTCTATTAAGCAATATGATCTTGTATTCAGTGCTTCCAAGTGCAGAGTAAAACACTCTGTGCTATTCTGGTGTTCCAGAACAAAATGATGAACCTGAACTGGTAAATGCTGAGTTTCAAGCTATGAGACATATGGGCCAGTTTGGAAAGTCAATGTCAACTAGAGATCCTGCTCACAGAGTAAGTGAGTTCTCTTCAAATCTTCTATAAAATGTTTGTGAAACGCAATTGTCCGAATAGCACTAACAAAGGCATTCAGGTTTACTGAAGTTTTATCAGTCTGCCAACTATTTTATATCAGGAAACGATGAAGGAACATGAATGCTTAATGCAGGGTAACATCTGCCATCCCACTACAGAACCTTATAGCTAGCTATACTTGTGCCAACCATATTACTAAACATACGAAATCTTTAAAGACAATTATCTTGATTTTCACTAGTTTTAATAAGCACTATAAGCTGAGCTGTAAAATATCTCCATTTCCCCCTCTACACACTGTGGGCTTGCTAGCTGCAAATGCATAGCAAAGATGTGGCAGATTTCTCCAACCAGCATCCATCATCCCATCCCTGAATCCCTCTCTGCTGCAGGCAGGGGTTGGAAGTCAGCAGGCAGTGTTTGGGCAGGCCCTCAGGGGAGCAGCGCCCACAGGGCCAGCGGGCAGCAGGGTCCAGCCGTCCTGGCCTCCCTCCGCATTCCTCTGCCTTACCGGAGGTAGCCAGGCAGGGGGTCTGCACCAGGGTTATGCTGGGCCACTCTCCCTGCTGCAAACAGGAACCTCCAGCAATGCTAAACAAATCAGGCTGCAAGGGGTTTTTTTCTTTTCTTTTCTTTTTTTTTTTTTGGTTCCTAACTTTCCCATAAAAAGATTCAGGTAAATGTAGCATGACGAGCCAATTTAAGCCAATTTCAAAGTTATTTGAGTAATTGGTTATTAAGATAACACTCTCAAATTTCAATTCAGCAATTATCCTCTTAAAGATACAGAATGTAAGTATAGGAGGAAAAGCGTATGCATTAAAGCTACAGAGGCCCTTTTCTAAAAAAACAGAATGTGTAGGCATTTGAAAAAAACATGTAACTTCTAATCTCATTGAACTGAGACTTATCTTCTAACATGTGCAACCCTTCTATGTTGAAAGCAAGTGTTTCTAAATTTTGGAAATGGAGTTGACTATTATTAGTGCTCATAAAGATTAAGAGACTAAGTGAAGACCCTCCTTTTAATATATGTAAGCTCCTTACCCATAACTTAAGAACCACAAGGGGACAGAACATTGTCTTCCCACAAGGCTGCACTGCAGACTGATGCAGAATGTGATGATGGAAATAATGGCTTTGGCAGAAGTACTTGGTTTGGAGCCAATTTCTCCATCCTAATGAATGGTGGAATTACCACAGAAAAGCTTTACAGTTAAAAAAAAAAAAAAAAAAAGAAAAAAGAAAAAAGAAAAAAGAAAAAAAGAAAAAAGAAAGAAAAAATGTGCAGCTTATTCCCAGTTAATCAACCCCGTAGGATGGATGGCCATGACCAATTATTATTCCCAGATACTACTGGTTAATCACAAAGCACATAGTTAAAAGGACTTGCGTTAGCTACTTGGCTGCTGAAAGCAATAGTGTAGAATCTGCAAATGTTCACCAGAAGATTAAGGTTATGCAAATGCTGGAAAGTTTCCTACACTAGCAAAGTTGCCTTTCAGGAAGGTGAAGTGGTTTTTTTTTTTTTTATTCTCAGAATGGTACTAGATGCGGTTTAGGGAAATGTTACTGACAGCAGGGTGCCGCATGTGTTCACGCCGGCTCTGGATCCTGCTTTACTATGTCCTCAGCTACTGCTCAAGGCAAATATTCTCTTGGAGGAATGGTAATATCAGCCGAGTACATACACTCAGCATACCCTTCGGCTGCAGCCAACAGCCTTCAGCTATCTCGCCTTGCATTACAATTGTCTCTGTAAACCAAAGGAAGCAATGATGCAAAACCAGGGTCTACGGCTTTTTCTGCCTTCTCACTTGAGACCCAAGTAACAGGAGACATCAGAGAAAAAGTGAAGAGAGCGAATCCTGCCAGAGCAGGGGTCAGGGTTTTATTCAGGTTCATGCACTTGGGCATGGACCAGCAAAATGAAAAGGACCAAACCAGATTGGACAGGAAAGAATATGAAGCTGGGTCTGATTTACTCCTGATGAAAGTTAACATACTTCCACTGGAAATTTCAGTGGAGCTAAGCCAACTCTCTGCAGCTGAGAATCTGGCCCTTTTGTGTTCAGATCAGTTACAATAATTAAAGATATATTAAGACAGCAGAGAGTGCAGTGTAATCAGGACTGCGAAAAATACTTCAGAATTATTTTAGCTTTAGTCTTTATGTTTATTTTTTGCGACTGAGATTGTTCAAATAATATGTCTCTAGGGGATAGAGTAAAAATATAGATTCTAATTTGAATATAGATAAACACTGGATTATATATCACAAAATATGCTGGGGTAGCATATGCAGTACATGCTACATGTTAACACCAAGTACTACGTAACCACAGCACCAAGCCAACTTACTTTTATCATGCTAATGTATTTTTTACCTCCAAACATTAATATTTTTATATGTATATATATGTACTGCTACAATGCCATATTCTCAGGTTTTACAGTTTCGCTGCATTTTTCTGGCATAGGTTATAATGGAGGAAAAACGCCAACTGGAACATGTCGAAAAACAAGATCATAAGGTTTCACTCAAGTTGCTTAAATTATTATGTAGGAGGTATATTATCGACCTTCTAATAAAAACCTTTACAGTCTCCATGGAAACATTTTTACATTGACATACAAAAGCATAAATGGAAAAAAAATGTTGTAAAAAACTGAATCTGGTCTCCTGTTCATAAATTAGAGGCTGCCTTTACTGTACAGTGCCTTATCTTCCCTCCGTTATGCAAATGCAACTGCTCGATGATGATTCCTTAGTTGAGCATCTTACTGTAACCTGTGTAGTAAGCTGAGGTATTCAAGTGGTTTAATCCTCAAATAGCACTTACTGTTTCTGTAATGCAGCTTCCTACCTACTTTTAAACCAGGACAGCACATCAGTGCATCTGGGCTCAGGTCAAATGTGCAGTAGATGGAACAACACTCGGAAGTACCGACTCATAAAAATTGAAGCTCACAAGAAAGTGCCCTCCTGGTTTTCTTTTTACTTAAAATAAGAGACTCTCATCCTGACTGGACTGAATTTCCAGGAGTATGCAGTCTTTACAGCAGAGGAAAATCCTACAGTAGCCTCAGCCTCTAGTGCTGGAGCCCAAGGAAGTTTGGGAAGGGGCAAGGAATCTCACAGCACATCATTTCAGATAAGGATCAGTCTCTCTTAATTTGAATTCCAGAGCTCTCAGCTGTGGTCTGCTGACATCTCGTCAGCATCCATGACATTTTCCAGCGATATACCGTTTATATCATTCTCAACTCCAGAGGCCAGATGACAAGATGCAAAGACATTAGAATTCTGATTATAATACAAAAAAAAGAAGTTTGTGGTGTTAAAAGACGAGTGCGATAAAAAGAGCACAGAGATTGTTTTCCAAGATGCATGAACACTTTCTCCATTTAAGCACAGTACTAAGTGTGCTTTTATTTACAGATAATTCTCTGGCATGGCTCTCTTTTACTCTAATCTTTCAATTCCCTCTTTAATCAATGCAGAATTGTGCTATCCATTTGCAGGAGCGTTCTTTACAGGAGTACACATGAAGTGGCTTTTAGAGGAGCCTGAAGAAATAAAATTGTCAACGTTTACTAAAAAAAGCAGTTCCAAAAGAAGTGCTGGTCAAATATTAACTAATGATGCATTAATCTGTCTCATATACTAAAACAAAGAAAATTCTAAAAGTGAATCATTTAGCTTTCCACCAATTTACAAGTTAAAAAAAAAAAAAGGTGATTAGCACATAGACTTAAAAAGTTAGATGAAAAGTCTTCATAGAGAGGTAGTTGTCATTTTCTGAATGCAACAGATAATACAGATGAATCATACAAGTTTAAGCTCCTTACAAAGCCCAGTGAAATTATTGCATGCCCTTGCATACACTTCAGCAGCACCAGAGAGCGTTCAGGATTAAACAACTAAATAGATATTAACTTTTAAATAGAATTTCATATCAAACCAAACAGCTGTCCTCAATCAAACCAAACAGCAACTTAGGTAGGATATTAATATATATGTACATACACACACACACACACACACACACTATATATATATACAGCCACACACTCTTTAGTTATCCAAACACATTTTTAATAGCTTTTTTGCAGTTCCTATCTAATACAGTTGATGTTATGATTTTCAGTGACCTCAATTGCTGAACCAAACTTGAAGGGGACATCCTAGATTTTCATCCCTGGATAGCTTTTGCAGTGGCTTGAGCTTTCTGTTAATAACTAACATTGCAAAGGAAACTGATTTTCACAAAGTGCTCAGCACCAATTCTGTAAATACCAGAATCTCCGGAAAGTATCTCAAATTCATCTTGGCCAGGCTCACAAGAGGAAATAGGTAAAGGGAGTAAGTCACGCTAAACTGGTAGTTGAAATGAATGCAGAAAAGTGTTGAAAATGTGGAGAATGCGTTGTCCAGTATTACTCAGGCAAAAAAAGCCATTATTCAAACCTGGAAAGATCAGAGGAATACATATATGTATATATAAAAATATGAAAAAAAGGTTATATGCACACACACACAGACATAGCAGCACAGAGCTCCTTTCCAGCATGTCACGGGGCAAACCCAAGGCCTGCCTTCAGGTTCCAACCTCCAGCAGACGCTGCAAGCAGCACTTGAGAGCTCACTTAAAATCTCTCTCTTAGATAAGATAGCGAACAATTTCTTCATTCATAGTTGTAATTATTAGTTAGAAAGATTCTACTGTGTATTTGGAAAAGGCATGGGCATAAGTTGACTCTCATGCTCAGGATGTAATCCATGAATGCCTAGTTTCCATGGTCTTTAATAAATACTACTGAAACTCGTGAGGACCTTTTTGCACATGTAAGTGGAGAGCTCTTTATTCACTTGAAGGACTGAACTGCCACATAATGAGACTCTGTCGTGGTTTAACCCCAGTTGGCAACTAAGCACCACACAGCTGCTTGCTCCCCTTCCCCCCCAGAAAACTCGTGGGTTGAGATGAGAACAGTTTAATACTTGAAATAATAAAATAATAACAACAACAATAATAAATTGTAATGGGAAGTGAGAGAGAGAGAGAGGAACAAAACCCAGGAAGGGAAAAGACAAACAAAACAAGAGGTGATGCAACTGCTCACCGCCCACCGACTGATGCCCAGTCAGTCCCTGAGCAGTGATTGTTGCCCCTGGCCAGCTCCCCCCAGTTTATATACCGAGGATGACGTCATATGGTATGGAATATCCTTTTGACCAGTCTGGGTTGACTGTCCTGGCTGTGCCCCCTCCCAGCTTCTCTCTGGCAGGGCATGGGCAGCTAAAAAGTCCTTGACTAGTGTAAGCACTACTCAGCAACAACTAAAACATCCGTGTGTTATCACATTATTCTCCTACTAAATTGAAAACACAGCACTGTACCAGCTACTAGGAAGAAAATGAACTCTATCCCAGCCAAAACCAGGATAGACTCCCATCTGGTAAAATACACCGAATTCTAGAAAGTACGGTTTAAAAGGAAAGCACGTGTATTCTGGCTGTTTTAATTAGCTGCATTTTTTCAGTTGTCCACTTATCTAAATTTTACCTTTTTATGTGTGTGTTTTATCTGGGAAATTATTAAAGATCAGTCTTGCTGTTCCCACTCACAGGGGATGACAGCTTTGCTCTTCTCCCTGCAGAGTTTGATGTCTCAGGTAATGCTGGGTGACCACCCAGTGTGGCAAGTCCTGCCGTGCTTTACAGCTATCATATTTCTCCCAATTGTATTTCACCTTTTCCTTTGCTCTTGTATGCCTAGAAACAAAATGAAAAATATTCTTCCTGCAAAACTGGCCAAGAAGTCAGAGGCTACACCAGAGGGGATAAGCTGGCACCATGCAGGCATCTATTTTGTCGTTTCAGCAGGGACAGAGCTGCAGCCCCAGGTCCCTCCCCAGGGACCCCACAGGGTTTTGTGGCCACTCGAGCCAATGGTCCCCCTAGTAGCTCTTGCAGAAGTGACACCTCACCTCCCTTGTTCTTCAGTCCCATTGTTCCCAACATGGACCATGGCTTGTATCCACAAATTGGCCCCTAGCTATGATCTTAATATGTGGTTGTGGGGCCAACAAAAATGTGCCAACACTTTTGGCAAATCTTCCTGCAGTGTTTGTGCAGATCTCTGCAGGTCATTAACCTTACATCACCGGCGATAAGAAGCTGGGCATTGTGAATGTATTTGCATGGTCTCCAAGGCTCAGCCCTTGTCAATCCAAGCATCCAGTGCCAGCGCAGCAGCAGTCAAATGAAGAATCCTCTTGCCCATCCTCCTGAATGAAGTGCAAACATTGCACTGTGATTGCAACAAAGGAAAAAAGACCAGTAAAAGGAAAAGAAAAAAAGGAAAATTGCCAAGGAAAATCGCTGTGAACTTCCAGCCCCTGCAGCACATCAGACAAGAGTGGCTGCCAGGGCTCCAGAGCTTCATGAGACTCCCCCACATCTCACATCCTGCTCCTGCCTTCCCGAGAGCTCATCACTTTCTCCTTCCCAGGACATGACAGTGCTGTCACTGCAAAGCCACTTCCTACCCTGCCAGTCTATCTGGAGATGGTTCCAGAGCTGGGGAGGAACACCCCAAAGCAGGTCAAACATCCTATTTTTTCTTATAACAGCCTGTAATTTTTCCCCTCACATTTTGCCTTCAGACACAAGGATGAACCCATTAGAGTGTCTACACTTAAATACCAGTAATCTATTAATTTCTCCCATAATCTCAACATCCATCTGGCAAAGGTTTATTCTTCATTTTGGTATCTCTGAGAAATGTAACGTGGCTTAGGGGATGAGTCCCTTGATACTTTTTTATATATATTTTTTTAAACAGATGGAATAATTCTTGAAAAAACATGTCTAAAAATCATACATGCATGTGCATTATTACCAAAAAAAAATGTTCAATTAAGTTCATGATGTGGCCACAGGGCCAAAAAAACATCCATTTGGTCTGTAACCATAGCAGGATTCCAAATGCTCCAAATGGGAGATTTTGGCTGTGCTGCTAGAGTGCCACCACGCCAGCTGAGCTACCTTCTCTCTTTCTTTCCCTCCAAA
>NW_008824986.1:8221992-8226685 GCF_000699105.1 Pygoscelis adeliae | reverse complement strand
GATGATTGTGCAGAAGGGCTGATTGATAGAAACAGCTTATAGACCTGGATGCTACTGGGTGCTGCTGGGGACAGCTATAGTATTTGAAAATTAATATGGGACAGCTGCTTCCTAATGACTCACTTTGAGGGATATTCGGTCAGCTGGTCAAGACCCATTTTCCCAGTCAGGAGGTAGCTCAGTAGCCTGGTTGACTCTCAGCTAGAACCAAGAACCAGTTCTCAACAGGTTATCAGCTGGTGGATTTTGGTTTGGGTTTTGGAGAAAGAGGGAAAAAACCTTGAACCAGATCTTTTAACTTTTTACAAATTCATTTTTTAAATAGTCCAAGGGATTTTGGTATCCCTGATAACAAGTCGATGTGAGCTTCCATGCATTTGAGACATTCTGTGAATGGTTATGGTTGTAAATTTACATCTCTGTGACTGTGTGTCTGAACCAAATATAAAAAAAAGGTAACTGAAAAAAAAATAATAATGGCAACAGTAAAAGTTTACATTAATGCTCAACAATTAATCTGATCACCACCAGCATCTCAGCCCTTTCTGACCACTAATGCAAGAAATTTTAATTTGTTATACTGTTGTAGGAAACTGCGAGGCACATGCAAGTCTGTTAACATGATCTCAGTGTGCAGTTGTCTGTTTAACTGTCTCTTACTTATAGGACATCTCCAACTTTATTTTACACCTTCTTCTGACACTGAATCTGATAGTATAAACCCTGTAGGTATTATTAAACATACTTAAGTTAGTTCCAAAAGTATCCGCTATATCGTTGTACCAGATCTGAATTTCCCTGTGAAGAAACAATATGTTTTTAACCCACTTTACCCTAGCTTGGAAGCAGTTTTTGTCCTGAGCAGCAAGCCCAATGTTCACCAGTCCTAAAGTCACAAGACTGCATATTTCTCTGCGTGTGTATGTGTTTGCATCTGCGATTTCCCAATATTCCTGGCTACTGCAGTCACAGCCATTGAACTGCTCAGCGCTTCATGTAATAAAACACTGAAGGCATCTGGGTTTTTTTGGACACATGTCTTGGCATGAAGCTGTGCTTGAAGTGTTGGATTCTCTTCGCACAGTTTGGAAACCAGCATGTTTCCAGTGGAGCTGGAAACCTGTAACCACTCATATCCTCTGCTGGGTATTTTGTTATAGTTTAGCACTGTTCGGGTTTGTTTTCAAGTTGAAAAAAAGAAATTTAAGGGGGGAAACCTAAGAAAGAACAGATGCTAATACTGGAATATTAGAGCTCAGAGTTATTATAGCAGTTTGGGGAGCTATCTAACAGGACTTTTTAGACAAAATCTGGCTTGAAAGTGGCATGAAAGCAAGTGTATTAAGTATTATAAAACCCACTTCCCCTCTCCTCACTCCTCTGACATGTGAAATCGTGTTTCTCTGATATCTTGAATGGCTCCCATTCAGGCTCCCTATCTACTGCTTCCAATGCACTGCAGTCCAGGACTGCCTGGGCTGCCTTCAGCAGAAAAATATTAGCACTTGGCCACCTGTCCAATAAGGGGATGTTTTACATTTCAGTGTTTCAAGAGTCTTAATTTATTATACATTTTCCATTGTTCAGGGAAGCAGGAAAATCCAGGAGACATTATTGCTGTATAAATATAAAACACAGATATAGATAACCATAAGACAGCTTAGCTTTATTTTGTACCCAAGGCAGGCTAGAACCTTGCACCATTTTGCAGGTCCCCACTGGCTGTTAGTCTGATTTAGTCCCAGAACCTTTTGGAGTGGTTTTTGGGTTATTCCCATGGAGGCAAGATGCCCTCCTGCTCCTCGGCTCGCTGGGAGATGATGCTCAAGCTGCAGGCGGGGAAGTCAGCAGGACAGCTGAGATTTCTTCAACGCATACAGTCCCAGCTAAACCTGCTCTATAGCACTTCTGGATTTCCAGAGCTGGAGCAAGTGGGCAAGAAAAAGACCCCCAAAGTGGCCCTCTGGTATATCAGCATCTGATTGCAATTTCTGATGGCACTGATGACAACTTCTTCCTTTTTTACACAATTTTACACTGCTGGGTAACCAAAGCCATGCAGATGACTAGAAGGAAACGCCAATTCTTTTTACTTTTGTTGAAATGACTTTCACCCTTCTGCTATCGTATTCTCTGTTACATTTAATTTGTTTTGGTTTAGCACATTTTAGCTGAGCAAACAATTTGTATGTTATGACTTGAGTCCATTTTAGAATTATTAAGGAATTTTTTTTCTTTTTCACAGTTTTTTTCTAACCTGTCTGTATTCAGCTCACATGCTGGGTTGTATTTAAACAGAAGATCAACTGATAATTGCAACACCACTGCTGGCGTTGCTCTAGCGATGAGACTGCCAGCATTTCCAGGTTGAATTTTGGCATACAACATTGCAGCCTGGAAGCCAATTTTATTAAAATGAGTAAAGGGAAAAATCTGTTTGGCCTCTTTTGCTTGATAAGAATATAAAAAGACATAATTTTAAAAGAATAAATTAATGTTGAAAATAAATCCCCTGACCTGCAGGTATTTTTGTGATGTCTGCTACTGAGCTGAGGTGCCCAGGCCAATATCTGTAAC
Source organism: Pygoscelis adeliae (assembly GCF_000699105.1). NCBI lineage: Eukaryota > Metazoa > Chordata > Aves > Sphenisciformes > Spheniscidae > Pygoscelis > Pygoscelis adeliae. The sequence continues at coordinate 8,224,108 of NW_008824986.1, read as the reverse complement.
TGGGATCACCCTCCACAGAACCACATTGTCCCAGACAAAGGCATTGACTGTGCATTAATTACAAGCTGGGGCATCAGGGATGTGCCCGACAAGTGTCTGGAGCCGGGTGCCCACTGCCCCTGCTGAGCCCAGCCTCCTGGCCCAAGCACCTCCATGAGATGTCCACTGCTACATACGAAATGGGGACGTAACTGCATTTGCCATGTTCTGTTCAAGTTTACATGCTGGAAAAGTCCCTTTTATGCCGTGTCACAAAATGATTAGTGTATGCTAAACTTGCAAAGAGTGTCAACACCATCTCTCTATTCCCAGGCACCTCAAAGGTCTGCATTTCCACATAATCCTACAACGATGCCAGCACAGCTAAAAACCGATCCCCAGTTCACCCCAGAAAATCCATATTTCTCAGTAAAAACACAGCCATCCACACTCATTATTGTTTGAGGGCCCATATCCTACCACCTCCTCTTGAAAATGTAAAACCACACACCAGCAGAATACAGATGAATATGTGCATTCATATAATTTTATATTTAAGCCTATGGGATAGTGATAATTACGGTTTTAGAATGGGATCAAAAAGCACAGATCTACAGAGACTCTTTGAAGTCAATATCTATTTATTATAATTACAAAATAGTTTCCATCAGACCTGAAAGCACTATTCAGGCATTAATAAATTAAAGTTTGCAAAAGAAAGACAAGGCTCTCCTGCCACTGTTTATACCCATTTTATAGATGGGCAACCTGAGAAACAAAGATTTTAGGTGGGTTGCCTCTGCGTTCAAGCAGCACCTGGAAATGGCTGTCTGCAGTGGGTGCATTGGACCACAGGCTTTTAAATAACGACATGTTTAGCTCATCAGAGTCACTGGATTCTCTTCAAGTTCCCTGTATTCTCACACCTGTGACTTTCCTGGTTGGAGATGCCAAAGGTGGAACATTTTGGGATCTAATGAGGCTGCTTAGTTAATAAAACTAATAGTACTTCATATTTAATATTGCCTTTATCCAACAATTGCACTCACTTAATGACTGTGAGCTGTACAGAAACTTTTATTCCACACTCTTCACATATATGAGAAGAAGACAGGAGAAGTGATAACGTGACTTGTACAAGGTGGTTTAGGGAATTGAAGGTCAAGTTGGGAGAGCTGGGAGCCAAAGCTCCCTATTACCCACTCCTCTCCTTTAATTCCTAGATTACAGCTTGTCCCTGATGGGTGAGGAAGACGTGAAGCAGCTCACAGCAACCAAACAGAAATCTGAAACAATTTGGGCAATTTTTTTAACAAGGCATAAAAGTTGGCTTAACAGTTATTTCAAGTGCAATTTGACAATGAAATATTGCAGTATTTTCATGAAATGGAAGTAAACGTGGATCTGTATGGAGTGGTGCTGAGCTATAACCAGTGTTTACTCAAAATAACTCCTCTGGCAGGAGGAATAGCTTGAGCCAGTATTTTCTGGAGAACTTTGCACTTAAGCGGCGGTGCTCCACGACAGCGTGCTCACTGCTGCTGCATTGCACTGAGCAAGAGCTGAGGACAAGAGCGCTGTGGCTGATGCACCGAGTGCTGCTTGGCTCTGGCTCCTGGCAGTGCTTGGGCACCCCTGGAGCAGCAGGGACCTGCTCTCGGCCACCCCAGCTGCAACGTCAGTGTGCAATGGCTGGGGCCAACCTTGCATGGGATTGCCTGGTGCTTGGGGAATCCATCTTGGCTCTCACATCTGGTCTTTTGCTGGTCTTAAACTAGAGGAAAGCAAGCAACGTTTTCCTCGGGTTGGCAGAGGGCAGTGTCTCTCCTCACATGCTCAGCAGGCACCCCTGTGGCAGGAGAGGCTTCGGTGCTAGCACAGGGAGCAGTGCCAGCAGAGGCACAGTGCAATAGCATCCTGCTCGCCTTGGTTTTGCTCGTGAACCAAAAGAGCCCGTACGCCCTCTGAGACAGAGACCCTTAGGAAAGGCTACCACCAAATTCCTCTGCTGTGATTTTCCCTTTTTCATTATGTTTGACATTTTTGAGACTGAGCTTTGTTACAGATTATTAGCCTATGGCAGTAGGCTGGAGAGATAAGACTTCATCAAGCTATAAATCACACAAAAGCGTGTAAA
>NW_008824986.1:8214492-8216992 GCF_000699105.1 Pygoscelis adeliae | reverse complement strand
AAATGAGAACTCGGTGAAACACAAGTCTGTAGCATGAGCCCAGAGCCATATCAGGGCCACACAATGGCCTTGACTACCATCCCGTTCGCTCGGCCCCAGCTTTCCAGCCTGGCAGGAGCCAAATGTGCTGAGCAAACTTTGTGGCACCTTTGGCTGCCGGTTCTGGTGGTCCTGTCCCATATCCTGGGACTGCGAGATCGTGAGCAGGCTGTGAGCATGGTAGGAAATGGGATGGAAAAACAAGAGAAGAAAGAAGGTTGTTAGGAAGGAGGAACAGGGAAAAAAGGAAGAATTTGGTGAAATAAGAAAAGGAAAAAAATGCTGAAGAAGATGGATGTGTTAGAGACCAGCAAAAAGTGATCCAAATGTCAGCAGTGAGGACCAGATCAAAAGAAGAAAGACTAGGAAGCCTGCAGCAGAAAATAAAGAAGGGATTAAAAAAAATCAAGAAGAAATAAGGATAAGGAAATAACATGTTATGTATAAAAGAATGCAAGGCCTTAAGGAAGACAAGGCAAGGATGCAGCAGAGCATGGAGCATGATAGGGGACACAGAGCAGCAGGAAAGATGAGAGGATGGCAATGGATGAACAGAAAAACAACATAAAAATCAGCTGCTCTCAGAAAGAGAAAAATAGACAATCTGAAATTTGGATGCCACAATTACTGGAGCCTTAGATATGTCTAAAAGAGAGATCAAGACAATATTTTTCTCCATCGGTACTCTCTCATTAATAATAGAAGGGGAATTTCTTTTTAAGCATGATGTTAGTCACCTTTCCTTCTGCTCGCACAGGCAGGTGGTACCAAGATGTAGGTGCGCTGGGAGCATCCCACGCTCTTCCATACCCCCGCGGAAAGCACACTGGGCTCTGAGCTCTTCTCATGGCCAAACAAAGATGATATCATGCTTGACTGTGATACAAAATGTCCTTGCCTTTAGTAAATACCCTTTTCACAGTGAAACTGGGGCTGACTAGCACCAACCCTCTGGCAGAAGCTGGCCAAAGAGGTTGCAATGTTGCAGGGACAGTTCCTCTGGTGACCATGGGGAAGGAGAGAAGTGGCATGGCCTCACCAAAAACCTGCTGCTTCCCTGGGGCTGGAGCAAGCTGGGAAGGCTCCTGGCAGCGTGTGCAGATCAAGCAGCCAAAATCTGGCCCAGGTTCACGGGAGCACTTTGGTATCTCACCCTCCTGCACAAACACCCTTCACAGCCTCTGTGCATTTCTGGGACATCACGGGAATCAACTCACAATTTCCTTTGTGCAAATTGTATGAAAATTTCTGTAAGGCATACAGTAGAAATGAGTAAGTCTGATTATAAGCATTCAGAAACACAACAGCTATGCAGATAAGGAGGCACTGGGTGTGTAAATGTGCATGTGTTTTTATTCTAAACAAATTGATCATTAGCCAATGTATTAAATAAGAATCTACCAGGCCGGACCTGATTTCAGAGGTGACAAACAGGCATATTTCTAATTGATGTCAGAGTATTACCAGAGTCTTTTGATGCCTCTAATGCTCCAGGCACATACCTGGAGCACCAAAACCAGGAGAGAGATAGATCTTCCACCTGCCTCACCACGTTCGTCATAGACCAAAATAACATATTATGCACTGATTCCAATATAATTAAAAAAAAAATCTCTTATATCATTGAATATGACCTCAATAATGTATTTAAAATCAGCATACTCATTACATATCAAGCTGGTCTTCGTGAGAACAAGCTGCTGGTTTCATGAGGCATTTTCAATGGAAATGAGCTCCGAAGAAGGAAACTGTGGGAGTCTGTCAAGCACGCAGTAAACTCAGGTTTGAAGCGTGGCATTTCCTGATGCAGATCCTTAATTACAACAACAGAATAGATAGTGTGGAGGAGGAACTTTTACAGCGTATTAAAGAAAGGAGTGATATGTGGTACAGCTGTCTGGATTTCCTTGGAAATATGAAGCAGTATCATTTATTAATTATGCTGAGGTAACTGGGAAGAAATTTAAATATAGAAGAAGTACCTGAAACTAATAATTGGCTGGAATGCTATCACCCTCCTTACTCTGCTGCTGTAGAAATTACCAACAAAATATATTCCGCTTCATTTCCCATGACACTAAATACTTGGAATATGGTTCTACATCTTAATATTATTGAAAGATGAAGTGACTTTATGAAAAAAACTTACGTAGATCGCCTCTCTTTGCGAATAGGCAATACTAGCTATGCGTCCTTAAATATGAAGACTCCTTACTTTAGCATCTGAGCAATGTGGAGGAACTGCTGTACAAAGCTGGCCTCAAAATCATAGAATCATAGAATCATAGAATCATAGAATCATAGAATCATTAAGGTTGGAAGAGACCTCTAAGATCATCAAGTCCAACCATCAACCCAACACCACCATGCCCACTAAACCATGTCCCTAAGCGCCTCATCTACCCGTCTTTTAAATACCTCCAGGGATGGTGACTCAATCACTTCCCTGGGCAGCCTGTTC
>NW_008824986.1:8204461-8213982 GCF_000699105.1 Pygoscelis adeliae | reverse complement strand
CACTTGGCCTTGTTGAATCTCACACAGTTGGCCTCGGCCCATCGATCCAGCCTGTCCAGGTCCCCCTGCAGAGCCTTCCTACCCTCGAGCAGGTCAACACTGCTGCCCAACTTGGTGTCGTCTGCAAACTTACTGAGGGTGCGCTCGATCCCTTTGTCCAGATCATTGATAAAGATATTGAACAAGACCGGCCCCAAAACTGAGCCCTGGGGAACACCGCTCGTGACCGGCCGCCAACTGGATTGAACTCCATTCACCACAACTCTCTGGGCCCGGCCATCCAGCCAGTTTTTGACCCAGCGAAGAGTACACCTGTCTAAGCCGTGAGCTGCCAGCTTCTCGAGGAGAATGTTAGAAGAAAATCATTCTTCCCCTCACACTTTTGTCTGACAATTGACTTGTCAAGATAAGGAATCAGTAGCTATCACTGCTTTTCAGCTTATAAGATGAACTCCTGGGCTTCAAGGTTGTATGCAAACATTTATGAAAATAAATCAAAACAGGGTAAATCTGATCTGGCATCACACAATATTGAACAGTGTGGGAATAACACTCATTTAAGTCTGATGGTCACCTGCAAAGGGCAAGCATGTACATGACACAAATGCTCCAGAATCTGTCTCCTTTTTTAAAGAAAGAAGGAATGGGGCAACTCCTCTCCTAAAACCTCATCTGGAAATACCCTGCCTGGTGCTATGCTGAGAGGTGCCTCCATCAGCCTTGCTCTTATAGAGAGCTGGATGAGCTCCCAGGCTGGGTACTGGTGTTGCAAATAGCAGTTCTTCATTCATCACATATTGACCACTAAAGTGATATGGAAATTCCCACTGAGGAAGCAGTATAGTGATGAGACAAATCGTATTGTTCTCCAGCAAAAATTGGTTTGATGGAACAAAGTTGGAAAGTAACTACCACTGCTAAGTTATGATTTTCATTTTGAGTAGAAAATTTCAGTTATTAATGGAACATATTTCTCTAGCTGTATATGCAACACCTACCTTAATTAAAATAGATAGAACGTTGTAGGTCTCAAACATCTAGATTTTAATTGTCAAAAAAAAAGTACATTCCAGGTTAAATCTGTTACTCCAGCCTTGAAATCCTGTGGGATGCAGATACTTGACAGGTGTCCGAACATCCTAGATTATATATCCAGCCCCACTCAAAAGGTCCAGTAGGGCTGGCCAACAGGTATAAGGTGAGTGTTTGACAGGATAAATTACATGCGGTACCAGGACAAATTCATACTTCCTGTAAAGACTTTATGAAAGAGATATATTTTTTTCTATTTTACAAGGCATAACAATCGAGTTTATTTTGATGGCTACCTGACCGACTCTTTTTTCTTGAAAACATGGACAAGATGTCTGCAAAATGATTCTTCAAGAACCACCATACCAGGCAATGTAGGAAACGTGCTGCAGAGTGGTTGTTAAAGATAAGTTCCTTAGAAGTTTGACTTGGCATTCTTCAATTACTAGTCTAATTATTCTTCTATTATTTAGGCAGTGAGCCAAAGGTTTCCTGGGTGCATAGGAAGTTAATAGGGGAGATGAAGCAAGATTGTGAGGCCATGTCAGCATATGTTCATTAAAGCCCAATTTCTTCAGCATTAAACTTACTCACTGCGCCAACAATGTACTACTGTGTCTATGTATTTAATGATAAAACATAGGAAAGAACAATTATTTACAATATTTCCTGACCCAGTTTTTTCAGTCATTTGTTCAGAGCTGTATCTATTAAAAAAATGGACGAATTCATTGGGAAATCTAGAGAAAAGAACGCGATGTCTCCTGTTCATTGCTAGAAGGAAATTAAGGAGTTTCCAAAAGCTTGCCAGTAATCCCCACTGCTTTCTAGTGTTCAGCACTGGATATATATAATTACATATGAAAAAATTACATTTGAAGAAAGTTATTTAAGTTGCAAAGCCAAGTACTTGAAAGTTAAGAAATGCCATTTTTACAATTGCCCATGCAATCCTGATTCTTCCCGCTTATGTATCCAACTTCTAATATTAAAAGAGAGGCAATAGGAAAATATTACGTGATTATGTAGTTAAAGATTGTATCGTAATGCATGTGCTCATGGGAGCAGAAATAATGTTGCAGACATATGTAACCGTAAATCTGGCATTCCTTAACATACAGATCTTGCCTATACAAACTAAATAACTTCCTTTTAACATAATTTTTATGTCATTTCCTGTTTTGTTTAGTTTCTAAGGAAATATATAAAACAAATCATTTTATGCACAGCTATCTAAAAAAATTTCTTGAGCCCAGGTCCTACTCTTTGTTTTTCTCTGTCTCTCACACTTGCTAACCTTCTTTTCCTTGCAAGAGATGGAGATCTCCTCCTGTGGAGGCACCCAGGGGTGTTAGGGGATGCTGGGGCAAGACGTAAGGGTGATGCTGGCCTGGTGGGGGCCACACTGTCCCCCATGACTTACCGACATCCTGCCCCAGGGTCAGCCTCTTTGGCATCTTACCAAAAACCACCTGCGACCTGGGAGCCAGAGGAGGGAAACGGGGCTTTTTAAAAAAGAGTTTATAGCTCAGTTAAACGTGAAAGACATTTTGTGGAACCTAGGAAAGGCACTTCTCTGGCCTGAAGGCTTTCTCCCTGCCAAATTTCAGGAGTCTGCTGTGAAACATGCAGCTGCTGGAACTTATCAAAAAAAAGCCCAGGAAACTCCCCCAGAATGAAGAGCTGGGCGGCCAAACGGCTCCTGCTGAGACAACATGAGGGGGTATGACAGCTCTCCTGTGATTTTTTAGTCGGAGGAGTTTGCCATTGGTGATAAAGGGAGAAGAGGCAGGTCCCCTCTGAATTTACAACACCAAGAGGTGCCCCGTGCTGCTGGTAGCAGCCCCCGAAGGCACAGCCCCAGCCCAGCCAGCACCCAGGTGTTGCCACGGGAATGGGATGGGGCATCAAAGGATGGACAGAAGGAAAAATCTATTGTAGATATTAGAAACTAATCCAAATCCTTCCTGGCAAATCTGCCTATTTAATATGTTCATTTAAATTCATTTCACAGTCAAGGAAAATGAGATTTAAAAACAAAAAAGTTTATTAATGCAAGTTGCAGGGAAAATAAATCCACTAGCTTCCCCCCGACCCCAAACTCAGTACAGAGAGAACCTGAGCTGTATTCAGCATTAAATGTAAAAATCTATATTTATTTATTTTTATAATGGGCTTAACTAAAGCAGGATTTCATGGCTTACCAATAAACAACTTTTTAAAAAACTTTCCCATTAAAATTATAAAAAGAAGAAAAAAAAGAAAAAAAAAAGGTAGCCAAATATCCAGTGTGTCTTACAGCATATTAGGAATATATCCAACCTCAAGGAATTTTTATTAACCTCTCAGTGCTTCCAAATTCAGAAAAAGTCCCCCAAATCAGAGTTGGTAGTCTGACAGCAGAAGCTGCCAAATGTTTTCTCAACTCAACTGAGCACCACAGATAGTCATTGCTGCTCTGGTTCCAGGGTAGTTTGGAGGTACGTTCATCACCTGATGGAAGCTACAACAGGGGAGGAACGCCGGCTTGCAAGTCTTGCATTTTTTACACACAGTGTGGTTATTTAGAGGGAAAGCCTTGGGCCCCATATCCCTGCTTAAATCTACAGGGAGTTGTAACAAAGGATTTGGCCCTGAACTTTATTTGGCACCTCTGCTCGCAAGTAGCTGCTTTCTGTGCAATGCACTACCAAGAGAAAACATCCTTACCAGCCGGCCCAGAACATCTCCTGCCATCAGAAACCTTTTTCCTGAGCTGTGAAGTGGCCTTTCCACACAATATTGGCAACCTGTCTTAAGCATTATTTCATGTTTTATTCTATTTGTTTTCCCACAGATCACCCTGCTTTAAACCACAGCTATGCAGAAGCTAATGGGCATACTGGGCTGGTGGGACCCAGCGGAACAGGAGCGCTTGTGCGTCACCACTGCAGCAGCCCTCACTGTTGGGGTGGGATGCTAAAGGCTGAGCATCCTTGCTGGAGGACCCGGCTCTGACTCGGGTCTTGTCAAGAGCTTTGAAATGCAGGTGTTCAAGAAGGTCACTAGAAGTGAATATAAGTGTACCCACAAACCAGAAGCCTAAAAGGAAAGAAAACTGCATCATATTAACTAAAAGCTGCTGTAGAAACCACACAGCATGTGCAAGCAACTAGATTATGTTTCACAAGAGCCTAATTCTGAGCTAATTTTTAGGGCACTGATCTCATCATGCAAAACAGGGGCTTCAACCTTCTCAAACCATGATATGAAGGGTTGAGAAAGGACTGCAGAGTGGTGCACGGTGCCATGCAGTGACCCACTTGTGAGCTTCACCCGCTCTTGCAAACCCCAGCAACATCTACTGCTCCACCTCCAAAACCTCCCAGCCTCGCAGTTGTAAAGCGGTGCAGCTGCCAACATGTCAGGGACACCTACTGGCTCCTAAAACACCTGCTCCAAAATATCTGCTCTCTGCAATTAAATATTTAGATGATGCTTCATTTATGTAAATTAGATTTTAGGAGTGAATTAGGACTAACTTAATTATTATACTAAAATATGAAAATGATAGTATATTATTAGAAACATATTTTTCTTGCAAAACTGTGTTTGCAATCTAGCCAGGAAAAAAAAAAAAAGTTATGAAATAGACTTTTTATAGAAGGTGTTAATTCTGAATAATTAGGATTAGGCACTGGGGATTTGCAACCCAAATAAAAATTACCTAATTAACCCTTATATTGGCCCTAACAGAGAAGCCAAATAGTTCAGCAATTAAAAAAAAAAAAAAAAAAAAAAAAAAAAAGCAGGCCTCCACACATATAAGTGAATATCTAATAGTCTAAAACCAAAATGGGATTTAAAGACACACCCTGGAAAATATTTACAAACGTGACAAGAGCCATCCAGACAGCTGGGATTTGGATTTGCCATGACGTGATCAATATGATCCAGACATTTTACGATCACATCCCCAATTAGGAAATGTGAAATCATCTCAGGTCATTTTTTCTTGACACTCTCCTAATGCTGCTGCTACCCTCTAATAGTGATAATAATAGTGATTTTTAGTTTTATTTGGGCTATTTTTTTTTTTTGGTCTAGATTTTCTCAAGTATCCCATGGCATGACCAGTAACCAATGCATTCATGGGAGTAAGACCGGGCAGCCTCTTGGCCAACACCCCAGCCAGGAGGGACACACAACAGCAGGGACTCAAGCCTCCTCAGCTCCTCTGGAAGTTCAGCCCTGGGCATCGCTCCTCAGGGGTGCGTTGGATTCATGGCCAAGAGCCAAGACAATCATCCCTCCCTGCAAAGATCCTCTAAAACAAACCCTGGGCAGCAGCACACCATAGGGGGGGGGGGGGGGGGGGGGGGCAGGGGAGAGGTTCTCATGGTCTCAAGCAGGAGTGCATTGTTCAAGCAGAAAAAAAATTTTCTTCTTCCGTCAAGGACAAGGGTAGATATTATAGACTGATGCAAACACTGACGGTGCTGGCGAGGCCCTCCAATTCATTTCTCTGCCCAAGGTATAATATTCAATACATAAATCCAAGGTAAAAGTACTCTGCTCCAGTTCCATATGTTTTAAAGCTTCTTGTGTTTTCATTTTGTAGACAGACTTGGCAAACTGCAGAAATGTGAGCTAGCACTATAGTTGAAACAAGAACTGGCCAAACTTTGAGGTTGCTAGGGTTTGAGATGCATGTAAAATCAAGTCAGATCCCACTAGATACAACTGTATTCTATGACTTAAGAAAACACACAGGCATCTGTCCAGCTTTTCATCACAACAGGTGAAACATGCCAAACAGGTCCCAGATTGCTACAAAAATGTGGCACCAGCCTCACTTGATATGTGCAAATTCTCCTCTCGCATTGCATGTGGAAGGATATATATCGTTTCCTAAGTTACCAGTATGAGAACGTCAGGATGCTATTGACAATCTAAGCGAACTGTGTGTCATCGCTGAGTACTGAATGATGCTGGTGTAAATGAGATGAAGTTTTATGTCTGAAGAGCTTCATCAGCCTAATATTTAGCCAACATTAATTATCACCCTTATTAAGAAGTAGCAGAAACATTGGTGAGTGTTTACAGACAGATGCAATGTACATGAACATTGATACAGTCAGGAGCAAAAGAAAGCATAAGCTTTCTAATAGCCTTTACGGGTTCCTCTCATTCAAGTAACCATGAACAGCACTGTTTAAATAACTTCTGATATACAGTGTTTTAGCTCAGAAAAATATATAGTACAATTTACTTAGTGAACACTTGCTGCCTTAACATTACAGAATTCCCATCCTCAGTCTTGTTGAAACTATGGCTCTGACATGTCCCTCCAGGAGGGGTATAAGAGGGGGGAAGCACCATCCTGGACTTGCCCTGCACCCTGAAGTGGGGAGCCCTCTGCTACAGGTATATCTCATGGATGTGTGGGAGGGATTTCATGCTGGGTCTTGTGCACGGCGAGCATCCAGCCCATCCTGCAGTCACCGGCTGGCAACTGTCAGACCTCAGGTCTTGTGAGCACTCTCCCTCCTAGGCTTCCTCCAGCAGCCATTTCAGGCAAGTCAGCAAGGTGCCCCCAATCCCTTGGAATACCCCTATAGCGCCCGCTGCTTGCCCAGGTGCCAGCCCCCGTCGCCCTGTGGCACCCGTGAGCAGAGCCTCCCTATGGGACCACCCAGTCCCACCGTGGGATCACTGCCGCGCTGCTAACCACAGACCATGCTCTGCCTCCCAGGAAAATGGGGATTTTGCTCAAGGTTTATAGATTCAATCAAACCTCCTTGAATAATTCCCATGGAAGAACTGTATATACATGAGGCTGAAGCCTTAATTTTTAAGTTTGCTTTTCCCCTGCTGTACAGATTAAATACATAATTTGATTTCATCTCATTCAATTTTAAAATTATTAATCTTCTGAAAAAACACACGAGTGGTCCCAGCCCAGTCCAGCTAGACAGGTGCATCCCAATTGCAAATCAGAGCACCATCGTTGACCTGGATCTCCCCTCCTGCCATGCACACAGGCACCAGAAGCACTGACTGAGTCCTGTACCCAAAATACTGTCCCCAACAGAAAGGAAAAGCCTGCAAAATCCAAGTCCCCAAGAGCACCGCCATACCCAATGAGAAATACAGGGCTCCATTTTCCTCTGCTGGCAGGTTGCTTCCTGCTACATAGGCTGGATTTCCTTCTTTTAAAATCTGGAAACAATATAAATGGGAGATAACTTGCAATCCTTAATGTTTTCCATCCTCTTTGCAAAATCTTTTTATAATGCTCAAATAGTTGGCTTCCAGTGATGATATTATAATGATCCTGGGGAGTACTGAGAAACTGAGAGTAAATTTAAGTCAAATACATTTTAGAAAATTAATACAATATCACAGACCTTATATTGAATAATTTTCATTACAGGATATAATTCTCTTACTGGGGAAGAGCAATAACATGGTGATTGTTGATGTTGCCAGTGCTCTTTTGTATTTTTTTTTTTTAAATCTGCAATACTTAGGCATTAAATTGTGCCGTTATAGTTGCTCGGCAACCATAACTTCTGCATACGCACCTCCCATGGTTTTGTAGCAACAACAATCTTATGATAACAAGGGGATGGGTATCTTTTTTGCAATCAAGATTCTTCTTGATATGTAAATTTATGCAACATTTTATGTATTATGTATGGAAAAAATTAAAATAATTATTTCATTTGAGTAATGAGCCTTAAGTGTTGATTTTGGGTTTAGAATTGCAGGAATGGACCTGCTGAAAATTTTATACCAATAAACAGAGGGAATCCACTGGCATATAGTAAAACAATTATATTCTCTTTGGAACACCTGCTATTTACATATTTCAAATGTGACATACAAAACAAGGGTGGAGAGAACATTCAGAGTTTGTGTAATTTTGAGTTTTGGAGAGGAAGAGTAAATGTCTATTTAATACCAAAAAAAAAAGCTAAGAAAAAAACTCAAAGTAAATTCAGTGCTTGCAGAGCAGGCCAAAGTTGAGTTAATCTTCTCAACAGAAACCTGATCCTTCTGGGTACATCTCCAGGACTCGGTTGTACACTTCAGTGTACGATTTCACTTGGAGGTTTTAGTGCCTGATAGAAACTTGGGCATCCCCAGAGAAAAAGGCAGATGCACCTGGGTGCTACACATTCACATGGAGTGCAAGCACGTGCCTTAGTGCAGTGGGGACAGGCTCAAAGGGGAAAAAAATCTCGACTTTTAAGAACAGGTTTTGGATTATGACCCTTTGGACTGAAGAAGAATTTGCTTGTGGAAATGCTATTGTTATCAGATGTTGCACCTCACCAGGACTTTCTTGAGAACTCCCAACCCTGAATGGATTTCTACCTCTGAAATATCAATGTTCACCATTTATATTTTGCCTCACTCAGAGGCTCTCTGAGCCCCCATGTGCCTGAATCTGTGGCAAGGGGCAATGGCGGAGCCAGCTGACATAGGGTTCTGCTAAGGGACAGAGCAGAAGCCCCAGGTGGCAGGGCCACCACCAGCATCACTGGTGGGCTCAGCCCACCACATGTGCCCAGCAAAGTCTCAACTCTGGTCTTCTGGCCCCAGGGGAAGCCAGGAGCAGACTGGGAGCATGGCAGAGATCCTGCAGAATGGACAAATGAAGGTGTGGGAGAACATGAAATAAATATGAAGGGTGTTTCAAACTCTATGCAGGAGATTTCTCCGGCACAAGGTGTCCAAGAGCCCCATCCAGTCTCATTAAAAAGCTTTTCTGATGCATTCACATTGATGAGCCTTCACATCCTCCTCCTCCTCATCCTCTATGGAAAACAGTGGGAACAGCCCAGTGACTTCAGTGGAAAGGGCATGGACAGCAAAAATCTGAAGTACATGTAGGTTAGTTCTCACATCCCATAGGGGCAATAATACTGTACATTAGATTGAAGTAAGTTAAATGAATTTGCTTGAAAAAGCATTTTTCAATACTTTTAATTTGGGGGGGGGGTTCTTTGTCTTCAGAATGGTCCTATACTCATAGTACATTTATTTTTATTCTCATCCTCTATACAAGAGAATAAAAAACTAAATAAAGAAGTTATTAGACCATCCTGCAAGAACATCTCTGGACCAAAATTAATTGTTTTAATTGTTATTATTTGTTTTAATTAAGGAAAAAGCAAAATTATCTAAATTTACCTTTCAATTACTAGAAGGAGAAAATAATTTGATATTGTGTACTGAATTTAGATTAATCTGTTATTGGGCAGCACCTCTGAGTAATAAAAATACAAGTTTATTTCCTTTCAGCTAGAATAGACTTCAACTTTTCATACAAACACTAAGTTAGGATTCAGCTTTATTTTCTCCTTTGACATCGCTTTCTCATTTGAACCAGATTTCTCCACCATAAACACAATCTACTTTCTTCTTTCTTAGTATCCAGGATATAACTGGCAAATTTATGTGGCACCGCACAAGAGAGAACTGCTACATAGATCAAAGAG
>NW_008824986.1:8203985-8204451 GCF_000699105.1 Pygoscelis adeliae | reverse complement strand
CTTTCCCTAATCAGGATATCCTCCAACTTCTGGAAAACCTTGTAAGTACCTGAACATCATGTCTCTTTATTAACCTACAAATACTTTAAATCGAGCCTCCTGCTTTGCAGATGCTGTTGTTGAGTGTTAACACCCCCATACCCATACAGCATGATCCATGCTGGTCTGTCTGCATTTGTATCAAACTGTGCTGCTCTAAGAATTGCACTTTTCTACTGCCCTGGGGCCACCACAAAAGTTTATCTGCCAACCAGCAAGACTAAATACAAAAATAAACAAACCTGCCCTGTACTCTTTCAAGCAATGACTTTTTTGAGCAATAGAAAGGAAGCCCCTGTTGAAAGCAGCCTCCTGGTCCTCCACCGGAATGTTTCTGTGCATCTTTCCCAGTCACCTGTAAGGAACAGAAGGGAAAGGCAGGGACTGGGAGAATGAAGAGCCACCCACTGTGGAGGAACATAAGGTT
>NW_008824986.1:8188220-8202799 GCF_000699105.1 Pygoscelis adeliae | reverse complement strand
TGAAGAAAGGCTGAGAGAGTTGGGGTTGTTCAGCCTAGAGAAGAGAAGGCTTTGGGGAGACCTTGTTGCAGCCTATCAGTACTTAAAGGGGACGTAAAAAAGATGGCGTCAAACATTTTAGCAGGGCCTGTTGCGACAGGACAAGGGGGAATGGCTTTAAACTAAAGGGGGGTAGATTTAGACTAGATATAAGGAAGAAATTTTTTACGCTGAGGGTGGTGAAAGACTGGCACAGGTTGCCCAGAGAGGTGGTGGATGCCCCATCCCTGGGAACATTCAAGGTCAGGTTGGACGGGGCTCTGAGCAACCTGATCTAGTTGAAGATGTCCCTGCCCACAGCAGGCGGGTTGGACTAGATGACCTTGAGAGGTCCCTTCCAACCCAAACTATTCTATGATTCTATGGAACCCTACCGTACCTAGTCCTCACCTTTTCCCAGAGCTGAAAGCATTTAAAAAAGCTGTTTAACTTAGATGTGCCATCAGAAGTGGCAGTGCAGGGAAGCTGCCACATCACTGCAATGCACTAAACATTTCCCCAAGGACGTTATGGTCCGGGTTCCAAATATAATTAGGAGACATTTCAAACACTGCTTTAGATTACGTATACAGTAACATGCAATACTGACATAACTATAGAGAATATTTCTTAAAGCCTTTAATCATCGAGTCATATTTTGTCTTCTTTACTTATAGGTCATTTCTTTGACAGAATAAATTATGATTAGCCTCTTAGTTTAAATGTAAAATTTAGCAGAACTATAGTGTCACTGCTCTCTGTGTTCTTTCTTTCAGTATTTCTCTTTCATTAAAACTGCCTTTGAAATCTTTTACCCTCTACTATATCTGAAGCCCAGTGAGGACACTCTAATTTCTGAATCCCTGTCTGTGCTAAAGGAAAATGTGGAGGCTTAGGCTCCCACATCATTTGTGGTTTTGCCCCCCCCCCCTTTTTTTTTTTTGTTTAGGATACTGGGATCACAGTACTTCTGGTATACAACAGGCAGGGAGAAGACAGCCAGAATATGGGATGTGCTGGGAGATTTTTCAATGGAAACTATGCATTTTATTAGAGCACAGTCTTCTCTTAATATGCGAGGAACAAGACCAAATAAAAATAACCATTTTTGTTAAGGCATATCTCTTTCCGATCCCAAAAAATTTTATATACCATGTATGTATATGCATATATAAAATATTTACTCTGAACAGAGACAACTTATGAAATTCAACAGGCTCAGCCCTTTTGAACACCATGAGCTTTGCTGGCCAGGCTTATGTATTTGTGTATAATTTTCACTGCCTCCAGAAACCTTTTTTCTGCTCGATTCTCTTTGCTGCTCAGAAGTGTTTGCAAAGTGCACAACTGCTATATGCACATCCCAAGTCGTGCCACACACCAAACCCACTGTGTAAGCACTCTGACTGTCAAAGTGCATGCAAGAGGTGCGCCAGCTTCCTGCCTGGGATCATATCAGGAATCAAATGCTCACTGAAGTTGGGACAGCACTTGGCTCGTGCTACCACACTAAACTACATCCAAACTACCGTGGATAAGCACTTTCTCAGGGTGTTTTCACAAGACCCTG
Organism: Pygoscelis adeliae; assembly: GCF_000699105.1. Classification (NCBI taxonomy): domain Eukaryota; kingdom Metazoa; phylum Chordata; class Aves; order Sphenisciformes; family Spheniscidae; genus Pygoscelis; species Pygoscelis adeliae. The sequence continues at coordinate 8,201,211 of NW_008824986.1, read as the reverse complement.
GGTGCACATTAAGAGGCACAGTATATTTGTTAAAGGTGGCACCAGTACTGAAGCAAAAAAAAATAAGAAGGCGGGGGGGGGGGGGGGGGGGGGGGGAATCACAACTTACCAAATATTACATTGCTGGAAACAGTTTCATCTACTCCTGCAGTTCTACTTTGAGCAACACAATGCCAGCAATAAGAAGGGTCATAATAAAAAGTGTTACACTTGCCAAGGCAATATTTCACTGGGCTGAAACATCTTATTACACAGCCAGCGAGATTGTTTAAGTGCTGAACATTTTGCACGTTAAATCTCTATAAATATGACTGCAATATGCAAAGAGTAACTTAACCATAATGGTTAGCAACTGCCATTCCATGTCCTGTAGAAAATTCAAATTGCATCAACATTTTATAAAAACTGGAATTTAAAGTCTTCTGGAGAGGGTGAGGTTATAATGCTGTTGGACCAATACTATAAAACATGGAAGATTTCATCCTGCTGCAATAATTCTGCTACTCTGATACAGGGTTTCCTTAAAAATGTGCATCTGCATTGCCATGTTTAGAGATGCTCATTATTCTTCTTGATGTATTCCCCCAAAATCAGAGGATTTCTTTTGGACAGTGGCTGAGTTTCAACTGGGAAAACTAAAAAAGGTTGCTACTTTCAAGCAAGGGCCCCTGTGATCCTTCACTTGGCAGGACAATAGAGCATCAACGGGAAATCTGTGCCATAAATTTGAGAGGTCCATGGGAACCGGGAAATGCAATTCTAAATCCCCGACTCCACAGCATCTCAGAGCCAGAGCAGCATCACAGTAGGGGAAAACTGGCTTGAGGTATATAAAGTTGCAGATCTACAGTTCCCACACACTTCCCCTTTCACACCTCCTGCCTGTCTCCAAATCTCTGTCCCAGAAACCCCCTGCCCAAGCAGGATTTCCAGTAAAGACAGGGTGTGCAGCCCTTGGGGGTCTAAGCCATTAATTCTGACCTCCCCATGCCATAAAACTGCAGTAGATCCCATAAAGCCCTTTAGGAAGTTAGGTGTCTAATTCCCATTACCCAAGGCCATTGCGTAGAAGAAAAAAAAAAAAAAATTAGGGACTCTAAACTCCCTCTTAAATGTTTCATATAAGATTCCTAAACCTGTTTTGAATGATCAGATCCTGTGGGAGGACTTTTATCTCTTAGAGGTTCTTACATTGTATTTTGAGATGCAGAGCAGCTAGAACATGGCTTACTGTTGTACTGCATAGCATGAAGCAGTGTATAACAGAGCAGATACAACTTCAAGTAATTTTCAAAGTCCCTTTCACGGAAAAGATCGCATTAAGAAGAGGGGTGGAGAACTTTTCCTCGAAAAAAGGCCAGAGGATGAAATTTCCATTGTAAGATCCACAGCAATTTGTAAATAAATACACCTAGTAACTAGTAATTAACATTTTATTAGATAAATGACTCATGCTTGCTAAATTACCATGCATAAATATGCCATTAATATGCAGCAGAACTTATAGTTCAAAGCTATCAGCAATGTAAACATATGTTCACACACTCCATCTCAGTGTACTCATGTATCTACATTCAAGGACTGCCGTGCAAATATATCAATGATTTAGGGGGCTTCAAACTATAAGGGAAAACTACGTCTTTCAACTGAGCTTAATCTGATGATGGGATGAATTTGCTTCAGCTCACAAGAAGGCAGATCCATCATTGTGGAGCTGTTTTGCTCTCTGCTGATTAGAAGTGTACAGAAAGCCTCATTTTCTGACCATTACAGAAATGTCAGGCTATCTAGTGACTGAAGAGGAATAGACCATTTCATACACAGATAGGAGCCTGCCTTCATCCCAGGCAGTGTACATGTAAAACCAATTAATATCATAATGTAATTGCATTAAGCAGAACTAACCTCATCCTGTACAGGTGAGGACACAGCACAACATGCGTGCCCTGCAAAGAAAAGCCTCCCTTCCTCTCGTTCATCCTTCTGCCCAGTGGTACAGGCTAAATTAAATACTTCTGACCTTCACTTCTAAGAGAAAGTCTCCTATTACTACTTGGGCCCATTTTTCTACATTGTTGTGTGTCCATATCTCCATAATACCAGAGTGTTTTGCCATCATTAATGAGCCCAGCCATGCTAAGCAGCTAAGCAGGGATGCACTGCTCCCATTTCCCAGATGGAGGGTTGAAGCAAAGCAAGATCAAGTGCTTTGCCCATGACCACACAGGACATGGTATCAGAGAGGGCAATAGTTTCAGCCAAAGTCAGCCCTTCAGCCACAACACTGTGCCTCGCTCTGAACAGGAATATGTGGTAAAGTATGACAGACTTAAAGAGATTTAAAAACACGTATGATTCCCATTTGTTACCTAGAAATATATGAAATTAATTTCCTTTATATGCTTTTCCTCCTCTCTGTTAGGAATCTCTTTTCCAGGAAATAAACAACACTACTTAGTGTTTGGCTTTTATCCTGCTGTCAGGCTCTCCAAATAGACAACTCACAGGAATTTCTGTTAGTACATAAAATATGACATATGTGAGAAAAGGTTAACCTGGACACCTTATAATACAGCTCCTGATTAATTCTAATTTTAGAACAGAACAAAACACAGCAAGTGGTATTAGGGTGACAATCAGATAGCAGAAAGCATCAGGGATCGGGAGGACATTAATGCAGAACCTCCCTTGAAAAGAGCATTTTTACCTACCTACACTTTCAGACACAAAGTTGAAAGCAACTTTACTTTCTTCAGGAGCAAACATGCATCTATTCAGACAAAATCTGTGTCCATCCAGGCTGAGAGGGCAGAGGAGGAAGCCAGGGAGCCTTACTAATTTTGGGATGGATACCAGCCCAACAGCTCTCCTTTGCATTCCAGCCAGGCAAGGGAATCTTGATGCTCCCCTCTGCCTGCAGCCATCCTGAACCTCCCCCAAAGCAAGTACTCACCTGGGCATGCATGAGCAGCCAATCATACTCAGCACCTCCTACAGCTGGTACCACTCTTTTATATCCCTTAAACACATTAATAGCTTATTAGAGGTCAAAGAAATCATGACTTGCCAATTCTTTCTCCTGGAAAGTCCTACTTTCAGCCCCTTACATGGTAAATATAAGGGCATTGAGGTGCCACTTGGTACTTTTCACTCTGCTTCTAATTTAAATACACAGTTGAACCAAAACATGTATCTTATTCTTTCCTTGGGCCATGATTAACCTTCTCATCCACTACCACTGAGCACTGATTTTGGCTGACAGGATATTTTGGCAACTAATTCCCTGTCAGGCAGAGGACAAACATTGCCCTATAGTTCAAAGCTGCCTCTACCTCTTCTCAAGGTACCTCTGGAGTGCACAATATAATTTATGAAATGTTTTAAAAGGCTACACAGAGCTATACAATGTGAGTATAAAACTTTTTGGTTAAAATATCAGACACGCTGCATGATTCAATATCCATTCCCATTTACAGAACATACAAGGATACTGCCTTTTGCTGCCACAAGTTCAATATTGTTAGATGGCCTGTACTGAAAAATTACCCTTAAAAATCTCACAAGAGCTTGTTTTTCATAAATGGGGAGGAGAAAAACACACCTGAAGTTGCCTGTGTGCTTTTTCCAAATTAAGCAGGAAATTTGGTAAATGTGTCCTATGTACAAACAACATAAAATGCATGTACCTGGGTAGATGTTTTCCATAACAATGCCCTGAGAAATTGCATTAAACCTCAGATATTATCCCTGGTTTTATAGAATTGCCCACAGAGACAGACACCAACGCACTATTAAGTATGGAGAAAGTACCAGGCTTGTTACAGGAGCTTTATGAGAGCCAAGGATCAAATATTTTTTCACAGTTTTATGTGGATAGTTTCATGAAAATTGATCAGGTCTAAAAAGTCACAGTCCAAATGAAGCTAAGGTTAAAGATAATTTATACATGATATTCCTAATTTTATTCTGAGCCCTTTTATTACTACGTAGGCCTTTATGACTTTAAAGAAAATGTCAGTGGCAGCAAATGACATTGTACTGAATAATCTAGTTATGAAGGAAAAGACATTTAAAACTATTCCGTATCAGGTTTGCTCTGTTCTGCTGAACTTACAGTTTTATCCCACACAGCTGGGCAAAACTCCTCTCTGTATTTTTAAATCCTCTTCATGGTTGCTTTACGAAGCAATGTCTATTCTTCGTCTCCTTTTAATTCTTTTGGAAGTTCATCGTTTTCCCTTTTTTCTAAGTAATTTGAGGGAATTCAGTTATGACCTCACATGCGCAGGGGTTTATCACCATGCGTGTTGCCGTCTCAGCTATCCAGCCGAGCCCTGAATGTTTACGATGTAAAAATTTGCTCGGTTCCTGATGTTTGTGCCACTTACCTGTCCTTGAGAGCAGCTACTGTATTCAGATCAGCTCCACAGTAGGGGCATCAATCGGAGACACATTTCTGCAACTCTTTAAGTGGACAGCCAAGGTATTTCTTAAATTGCTCCCTGTATGACGCTGGGAACGGGGATGGGTTTGAAGGGCATCTTAGGCCCTTCCTCAGAGTAGCCCATTTCCCAGTTTGCAGGATTTGTTCCCACCTTTCCTTTTCCTCCTTTTAGCCAATCTCCAAATATGAAACAAAAAACCTGCAAAAGATTATGGACATTTGCAGTGTTATGATAGACTTAACTTGATTGTCTTTTGGACAGACATCTGTCTCATGCCAGCAATGTTTGCATTTTTTTCTTTTTTTCCAATCAGAAAAAATGGCAGCAATGTAGAGTGACGCATCATTGTAGGGGGGTTGGACTAGATGACCTTTAGAGGTTCCTTCCAACCCAAACTGTTCTATGACTCTATGATCAGGCAGACTGCTGACACCACCATTTGATGCAGGGAGCAGGTCTGGAGGGGCATCTTTTCCCAAGGAGGTTCCCAGGGGCTTCCCAGAGGAGTGTCCAGATCAGAGCTCTGTCCCGACTGCTCTCCAGGACAAGGTCTCCTCATGATGGGACAACCTGTCATGGGATGAAAGACCTGCCAGGTGAATGATGACCAGACAAGTGCTCCCAAACACTATGGACATTTAAATTACTGACATGAACTAAAAGTACCTAAAATCCACCAGAAGGGTTCTCTGAATATTTAGGGATCTCAATGCAAACTGTGTTCCTTGAAGCATTTTGTCTTTGGTGTAACAAAAGGATGAACACATAAATCTGGCATAGGTACAGTTCTGTAATTGTTATAAATTAAGCTTATACATGAATATCAGTCATTGTGTGAATATACTGGAAGGAAACAGTGTTAATAAATGAAAACAAAGAGTATTTTCATATAACTTGTTGGGACTGTATTTCAATTGCTTTAAAAAAACCTCTGGTGTTAAACAGCTTTTTTGTGTGTGTGTGTGATTTTTTGCACAGGGAAAGAAATTAGAGTTCTTATCATTAACAGTCTTTCCAAATTTTGCCACTGTCTGAATCAACACTACCCCTGGTTTTCCAGATGCTTGTTTGAAAGGCAACTGTTATTGCATGTCATAATTGTGTTCATAGCTGAGTAAACACCTTCACAGGTGCAAAAAGATCCAAAGGCTGCAAGAGTTGTAAGGCTGAAAAAGCAGAAATTTTATAGCTATGTCACAAACAAAGAAGACATAGAAATGAAATACAATATTTTCCTGTGTCTTAAGTGTAACACTTGATTAGCTTGAAAAGCAGCTAGAGTCTTGTGTCCATGCACAAGATTTAATCGAAAATGTAGTCTTGTTTGAAAAGTGATTAGGCAAAAATGTCACTGATTTCTAAAGCAAATCTGCTCACTGAGTATTTCAGAGCCATAGGCTCCTTTTTCTTGATACTATTTATATTTTAAATAGTGGCCAAATTTAGCTATCATGGTATAATAAGAGTAGAAATTGTTAAGACAGGTGTTTTTTCTAAGTGCAAAGCCAATTCTTGGCTGCAGGATTTGGCTCTCCCTGCTTTTTTTGAGCGCATCTATCTTTCCTCATCACTATCTTCCTCCAATATTTCTTTTAATCAAAAATCAGTCCCATGAAGCAAACTTCTCTTGGGTCAACCAACCGCCCCAGTCTGCGGCAGCTTATCTGAGAAAGCAAAGGATAATAGACCTGAGACATGCAGTAACCTTTCTGTGTTGCAGAAAATAAAGTACTGTCTCCTGTCCAGTTTAATACCCTGCAGAGGAAGATGTTATGACTGTATTGCCTGGATCTCAGCATTCAAACTGCTGTGTCTCTTTCAAATGGCTGGAGAATCAGTTCTTGGTTATTCTTGCAAAAATTATGGTGTGGTGAGCCAGCGTGAGCAGGCTGGAAGATGCTGTAACCAACCCAGAAATACAGGACCTGCAGGTCTGACAAGGCAATCTCAGGGCCTTCAAAAGGCCCTGAGATTTTATTTATTTTATAAATAAAAATTAAAATGTGATTGAATATAAATACATGGTAAACTATGAACATTTTTCATAAATGTGAGTGGATCTATCTTCTGAAGTGTGCATCTTTAAAAAAAGTCATTTCCTAGTTACTGTAATTAGTGGTATTCTCAGTAACTGCCTAAATAGATATAAACACATATTAACCTCTTCATTATTGCACAGTTATTTCATCCAAGTATTGTTCAGATGAACAAATGTTTAATAAATATTGCTCCATAATGTTGAAGAAATTATCAGATTCCCCTTTACCTGAACAGGATCTTTTAATATGATTTTTAATGAGACAGAAGATATCACAGAAACGCTGGAAGGGTCTTGTAGAGATATTATTGATCTTTGGAGTTAGATCACCTTAATGATTATCTTTCATAGCAGCTGGAATATTTTGTTCCTTGTCTAGTAGAAAAACACATCCGAAGGTTAAATACAGTGGGATGCAACAAACTTTTGGCAAAAGTTTATAAATCAATCACCTGGAGGAGGAAGATAGGCTTACTACTCATTTCCTTTGCTGCAGAATTCCCCAAAGTACCTTCTTGCTCCCGTTCACAAAATGCCAGGGAGCACAGGCCCAGGGTGTGAGGCTACACATCAGTGCAAAAATCAAGTCAGTTCGTATAGCGGAAGCTGGAGCAAACGTGACTGCAGTTTTTCATTCACTTGCAAGACTGTGGCACTTTGATAGGTAATAAAAGTTCATTCGTTGAAACACTCAGCACATGATCAGAGACTTTCAAATCCATTGTGTACCCTGGGTTTCTTATTTTTAGAATCACAGTATCCTTTGTTACAGTGGTGCATCAAGGAGATTTTCCTTTATCATGTCAGAGCCTACCAAAGCCTTCCAGTGCCTCCCTAGCACCCCAGGCACACTGAGGCTCGGCACTGCTGCACACTGCTGGATGCTGGCTGAGCATCCTCACAGACATCTGATTTGATCTTTTTTTGAGCTGGACTTCACTGAAATAATTTTATAAATTCTTCCTTGGGATCCTTGAGGGTATGTTCCAGAGAAATCAGCATGTACGGTTTCATAATGATGTTCCACATTTTCATTCTGAAAAACAGTGCATGCTGCACCACAGATTAAGGGGGATACTGCCAGTAGTTTTATAGCTAAAGCCCAACCTTCCTTGACCTTATTTTTCTTTTTTTAATGTCTCTCAGTATTGACAAGGCCTTTAATTTGTGATCCAAGGCTGCAACACTTCTCAGGATTAAGCTGCAATACTGCATTAGGAAGCGGTACCTGCCGCCTGGGGAGGACAGATGTTGGGGGGGCAGCTCACACCTTCTTCCCTGAGCATCCAGACATGTGGTGGCATGCAGTGGCAAATCAGCAAATTATAATTCATGTGACAGATAAATTTATTGGGAAAAAGACCAAAAACACCCAGAGCAGAGTTAAAAGACGATAAATATACTGGAGCGAGAAGGGGCTCATGCCATGCTCCTGCTCCTGCTGTTAGGGCACACAGGGTGCCTGAGCATCCTTCCTGCACCGCCCCACACCACAGCTTCCGCAAAATCCCGGTGTAATGCATGCAGCCTTGCAGGACGGCTCTCACCCAGCCCCAACATTGGTCCCGGGGGCCAGATCTGCAATCCCTCACCAGGCACTGGCTGCAAACACAATTTAACAGATTTTGGTTCTCCTCCTAAACCAGGATGAACGTATCCCAGGGTGCTCCTGAAAGGCAGGATGTGGCACTCGCTGCCTTAGGCCCCAGAGCAGCTGCAGGCTGGGAATCACAAGGCTGCTGGACAATGGGGACCGAGCAGTCCGGGGGCTGCATGGGCACCAACGCTGTGAGGAGGGAGTCAGGAATGGGGCCAGGAGAGCCTGTGGAAGCTCTGTGCCGCTCAAGGATGGTGCGACAGTGGAGCATCCCTCCAGTGGCCCTTTAAGCCAGATTGAAAGATGCTCTGCATTGCCAGGCTGACAAAAAAGCAGCATTAGCCGAGCTGTGAAACTGGCTCTGTATGTTTAATGTCTCTCAATAGCTGGGGTGGGATAGCACAGCATAAACTGAAAGTCAAGCAGCTGAATCCTTGTGCACTGCTTTGAAAAATTAGGGGCATTTATAATGTCTAATATGTTGCAAGCCAGGATGATTTAACAGATGGTTTAAAAAGAAAATCAGCATGTCAGGCAAGGCCCATTGTGTAGCTCTCTGTAGATTTCTATAGAATGTGAGAGTGATAAAAAATGTTTTTCTTCTCTATTTCAATACTGAAAGATGTTAAAACTTGAAACCTTAGGGGAAATTGCTTAATTACCCTCGTGGTGTCAGTGGTCCAGAGCACTGGGAAATTTCAATTCCCTGCAGAAAGGGGTCAAATAGGGAACAACTAGGACACTTTTTAAACTCTTGTTAATGCCTCATAACCTTTAATGAATAATTTTCAATATCACGGCCAAGCTAGCCTCACACAAAAGATAGTAATATTTATCTCTTCGCAGCTTCTCCTTAATTCTGTGCACAAAGAGAAAAATATAAACCGCATCTGGAGGTTGTAGCTAGGTGGGTGTTGGTCTCTTCTCCCAAGTAACAAGTGATAGGACAAGAGGAAATGGCCTCAAGTTGCGCCAGAGGAGGTTTAGATCAGATATTAGGAAAAATTTCTTCACCGAAAGGGTTGTCAAGCATTGGAACAGGCTGCCCAGGGAAGTGGTTGAGTCGCCATCCCTGGAGGTATTTAAAAGACGTGTAGATGTGGTGCTTAGGGACATGGTTTAGTGGTGGACTTGGCAGTGCTAGGTTAATCGTTGGACTTGATGATCTTAAAGGTCTTTTCCAACCTAAACGATTCTATGATTCTATCTCTGCTTCCAGGCAGACAGAATACATGACAGTAAATTTGGATTTTTAAATGCCTGTGCTTCTGTTATACATTGATTTATAATTTCTGTACAATTTTAAATTTAGGATGCAAAACCAAGTTAACTTCTCTTACACAAATATGGTAAGCAGGGATTTTCCTGTACCATGCATTCAGCAATTACACTGTATTTTTATTTTAGAAAGAAGAGTTAATATTTAAAGTTGCCCTTTAATACTCATTTGGAAACATTGATTGAATAATAAGCCAAACAGCTCAGTGTATCACATCTCTATTAAATTCTCTTGCCTTTTTTAAGATAAAAAAAAAACTTTTTTCTTCCTCTAAATGCAAATCTTTCTGTGTAACACTGTGCCTAATCTACTACAACTAATTAATCTGTTTGAGCTGATGAAATGTTACCTCTGCATTTTTTGTTCCTTGTATACAATTATTGTAACAGTGGTGAATAAATCAATATTCCCAATCCAACTGTAAAAAACAATCAAGAAAAGCAGTGCTTCTCAGGGAAAAAACACCAAATAATATTTATTAACTCTGTCTCAATCCACAGCAGAGCCTAATACCATTCAAGCATTTTCTGCAAGTGTAATAAGCAAACTCAAATACATGATGAAAGTGGCACATGCCAATAATTTCACCATTTTACACTGCAGAGTAATTGAAGGATTTAATGAGAAACAAACCAATAAAAATAAATAGACCATGCGAGAGGAGGAGAAACTGATCTAAAATGGAAGTTGCTCCATTGTGAGTTTTAGGGTTTTTTGCATGGTTTGACCGGGAAAAAATGGTGTTGGGACAATTGGCTGTTTATTTCTACTTGTTTCACATTTTTCAGTTTGATTTCAAAAGAGGAAAATACTACTTGTTTTATCTAGATTCGATTCTGCATCAATATGCTATCCTTTTGCTGCCACTTCCGACAGATCTGTTATTTTCCTACTGAATTATATGATGAATAGTATCGTTCTGTCTGAAGTTAGAAACTGTTTCTGTTGTATTGGTATTTATAAATAACTCAGAGCAGCCTAGCCTTTTAAATAATGGCACAGAGTCCTTCTGCTTTTAGAAATGTCTATAAATCACAGTCTTCATGAAAGGAATTCTGATTACAAACAAACTCCTTTGTCTCAGCTGTGCCCCTAAATTTTGGCTGTGTACAAACGTCTCACTGAAGGATGCCACCAGCATCCGAGTCGATACAGAGCAGGGACCATACATGCTTGGACAGAAAGAACATTAGGGTCTCACATCTTTTTGATGCACGTTTTCAGTAACCCCAGAGCTGGATCATGGTTTCAATCGGTCTGACCTAGCAAAATCTCACAAATTGATTTAAAAAAAAAAAAAAAAAAGACTTGAGCTTAAGAATTTTGACCTCTACTTCAGCCACCTCACAGTTGGTGCCACAGTGCCAAAGCTGGGGGTAGCAGAACCGGCACAGCTCCTCCCGAGCAGGATTTTGGTAGGGGACGAGATCAGAGATGTTTCTAACTGAGCCTGGGGTAACACTTGGTGAGGAGGAGTCCAGATTAAAAAATAATACCTCCAAACCTTTGAGGGACTAAGGCAAGCACGAGGATGGTTTGTAAAGGCCAGCAAGTGACCTGTTTGTCATTTGCTGTCTCCACTTGAAATATAGATATTTAAAATCTATGTTAATTTTTGAAGAAAGCTAAATTTCTGAGAAATGTGGACCAGAACGGGCTCCTCACTTGCTAAGAGCATGAGAGAGGCAAAGACAAGCCTGCTAAACCTGTATATTCAGAGCAATCATTTTAAATATTGAGTGCTGTACACCTGCTAAAAGAAACAATAAAACATAATCTCATCTCTAAAGGGGATTATTTTCAGCTGTGTTGTTTTGGTGTTTTTCCTTGTATGCACAGTTGAAAACACTGACTTGTAATAAGTTATTGCTTTGCGTGGTGCTTTGGGAAAGAGGGAGAGGGCAGGTTCAAAGACCAAGTGAGGAGAGGGCTCTCCCTGGACAACAGAGGTCCAATCTCAGTGTACAGGTCAGCGACCCTTTTATAAAATCTTTGAAGTGCTTTCTTGAAGGGTATTGACTGACCAAAGCCTTTTATTTCATATCAAGTTCAAATGTAATGTCTTTATGAGCATAATGCACAAATCAATGAATCAGGACATTCAGATTATTTAGATAGAGCTGAGAGTGTGCAGCATACACCAAGGCGTCTTTCAAACCATTGATAGCCTTCAGACGAATATTGTATCCCACTCTGTTGTTTACTAGACAAGCATTTTACAAAATAGGGTCCACTAACAAACTATTTTCTCTCTCCTTACTTGTCAAGATAACAAGTTTTGCCCAGACAACACAACTGGAATTGCTATTTTATCTCCCTTGGCAAGCTGGAGGTTGGAAGAGTTATAAATCACATATTCCTCTGTCTTCACACCAGCAAACATCATTATTATTATTATTATTATTGTTGTTGTTGTTGTTGTTGTTGATGATGATGATGATGATGTTGTTGTTGTTGTTATTTCAGTAGTGTGGAGGACATTGACTCTTCTATACCCTGTTCTTACACAGAACAAAAAAATTCTCCTTGCCCCATAAATCTTACAGTACCTTTTCTTGCAGCAAATTTAGTCTGTATTACAAGTAGAGTTTAGCCTATGTTCCTTTCCATAGAAGCACCAGTGAATAGAAATTCCATTTTTCTGGGGTCCTCTTGCTTCTACCCGATGGACACCATGTCTCTTCTCTGCCCATGACAAGCACACATCCCAGTTTCCTACTGCAGAGCCAAACCACCTAACGTAGCAAACAAAAGCTGTCAAAATCTTGAGCAGATTCTAGTATAACTGGTGCGCTTCATCACCATTTCAGAACCCCAGTCACGACCAGTATTTCAGCATTGGTAAGGACTTGACTCACCCCACCACTAATTAAACAAGTAATTTCCAAAGAGCTGGAAGAAACGCCTGTGAGCAGAGCAGCTCCTCCAGCGCTCCTCCAAAAAGAGGGTGAGATTTCAGGCAGAAACTGGCCGGCAACTGCCAAAGCAACATTTACCCCAGCTCACCTATCGCCACCCCCATGGGACACAGTACAGCCCCTTCCCAAGCACCCACCAATGCTGCCCACGCCCTGGCAGGCTCCAAAAATCCCAAATCAGAGCTCAAAAATAGGAGTTTTTGGAGATCAACCAGCAAAATCCAGAGCAACCCCCTTGTCCTTCCCGAGCACTGCCTCTCGGTCATCACCGCTCACGGATGCCACTGTTGGGGCTGCTGGTTGCAGCTCACCCCGATTTCCAAAACCAGAGGCAATGGGCAGAGTGCTACAGGAATATTACACATTTGTTATCCTACAATCTGCCCTATGATCAGCTTGCCAGTTTATATTTTTGTTACACAAGGTGTATTTTTATTGTGAGTCTCCAACAGAAAATTTTTGGAGTTTTTAGGTTGTCTGTATAAACAAATATAAAGAATATTAGTGTGTCACACAGTGGAAGTATTCGCCGTGTTTCGGTCTGGTGTGGCAGCATTGCCTTTTGCTTGCTTGTTTTTTTATCAATGGGAATTATAAGGTAGGTATTTCCACTGCCTTAGCTATCAGCCAATCCATGTAAATTCCTGCTATTATGGGGAAAAAAAGAAGTGTCCCTTCATTACCAATCACAATGTAATTTCTGGCCTCGCCTGC
>NW_008824986.1:8168625-8188163 GCF_000699105.1 Pygoscelis adeliae | reverse complement strand
AAAATGCTCATTTTTCAGTCATACCGAGGAAGATTGGCGGGTATGTTGTGTGGTTCCAGTGTAATTAGTCTTTTTTAATGAAATGGACCCTGGATATATTCCACTGTGGAGCTTCAATAATAGAATTTAAGTGAAAGTAATTTCAAAGTGCAACAGTAGTTTACATATTAGTTATTGTATAAAGAAAAAAAAATGCTCTGCTGTTCTAGGTTAAATGCAATTAACATCCAGGCCTTCTGCAAGACTCCTGGGAGAGAATGATTGGTTTGGCAGGTTATTTCTCAGATTTTGATAAAAAGAAAAAGAAACCCCACATTATTTTAACTATATACCCTTGCTGAAAATATTACAGCGCTCTCTAGATTCAAGACCTCAAAGCAACTTAGTAGAACACATATATAACTCAAGAATTTTTACTAATTAACTATTACTCAGAAGCACAATTACCACTTTAGCTGCTGCCTGTATAATATTGCATATAAAAAAAATTTTGCAAGTCCAAGTAGATGTCAATTCCTTTCTATTTAGCATTTGCTCTGAGAGGGGTGGAAAGAGTTTTCTGTTTGGTTTTGGAAAAATACAATATCCAGGACCCTGATGCAGGAAAAAACACTGTGGTAATTACAGAAAAACACAGTCACCACCTTTCCTTGTTTCATATAGCTGTATCCTACATCCAAAGAAAAATGTGGTTTTATGAGAAATACAGAAAGTATTATTATAGAATTGTTGTAAGACTATTCAAGTGTACCAAGAAGGACTTTTTATTTTTTATTATTATCTTTCTTTGTCTCTAGTAAGCACATTTTTTAAAACCAATTTATTTTCGCATTTGAAAAGTTAAGTCTTTCACTCCCAATTGTTTCTACAAATTCTACTTTTACGGTATCTAGGAATAAAATCTAACTTTTGCAGCATCTATTAGCTAGTTTGATGGAGTCTTATTGTAAAAGACCTCACAAAAAGTTGCTCATTCTTAGTTGCATAGGAATGCTTAGGTCAAATCCCACTATTTTAATGTTTCTATAGGGGAAAAAAGAAAGATGCAGTTTAGGCCAAACACAAAACTCTGGCTGATCTAGGTTGTTTTCATTGCTTTCAGACACTTTTTGCAACGTAGATGGTCCTTCACAGGCTGTTAAACACAACCTCTGGCTCGGGAAGTCCCCGAGATGCAGATTGCTGGAGATGGGAAAACAGGCAAGGAAAGTTTCACTATGTGTCTCCCCATTCCTATATTCATCCTTATGCACCAGCTATTAGGCAATGAGACAGGGTATTGGACCAGGCGGATTATTAATATAGCCCACAACAGCTATTCCTACAGTGTAACCAGTGCATTTTACCTTTAGGAAATTGCAGCCCAACTGTGTTTGAAACCTACTAAAGTTAATAGAAATATTTTCATTGACTTCAGCGAGCTCTGGACCACTGTCAGATGCGTATTGTCACCTTGACCTTCAGTCATGTAAAAAATTTAGATTTCTAGCCAAAGCTAGTCATCTGAAACATAAAGAGAAGTAGATACCTCCACAGGACAATTAAGTTAATCTTTAAAGAGATGGATAAAATATACCCTTCCCCCCATCAACTACAGAAATATCTTGGATGTAAAGCCTAAAATAGACACCCAACTCCTAGAAGGCTGCAATAAATGAGATGTCTCCCATCCCTAGTGGCACAGCGGGTGATAGTAATGATAAAGTGAACTTTATCAGTCCAACAATAAAAGGAATAAATGCTGAAAGGGAGAAACAAAGTGCATACAAACCCAGAAAATTCTCCAGAAAAGGCTAGATCAGAAACACCGAATGCAGCATTTGTGTTTGGAGTAGTTTTAGGTGCAGTCTAAGTTATTCCAGGCCTCCAGCCTATTTCACCCCTGTTTTGGCAGACCTGTTGTGTCAGTTTTCTTTATCTTTTACTGCTTGGACACTGGGACAGAGGCAGTTGTGACCTGCACACTAGACACCACCACCGCAGACCCATTTCCCACATTCTGCTGGAGCTCATCTGAGCTGGCCTTGTCCAAAACCTCCATATGCCATCACATGTCTTGAGCTACTGAGTTTCCTCGGGAAATACTATTCAGAGGCTTGTTTATTTTGCTATTAGTATGTTTTGCTACAAGAAATTACACTTAATTATGTTATAAGATTTTCAGAACTGTTAATGTTAATATTAATGCATTGAAAATCATTTTTACTTAATTTTTACTGGGTGTTCTTGTATAATTGATAGGGAATTTGTTATTAAATCTTTTATTTGACTGATTACTTAATCATTCCCACATGGTTATTGAAGACAATCTTACATATAATTAATTTCACTAATAGAGACTCCCCATGTTTTCCTTCCTAGGCCAGTGTCTGCATGGTTATCATGTAATTTAAGGCTTTCCTGGGGCAGCTTTAAATTATGCACATATTTGTATTAATTATATATGGCCAGATTCTGCTACCTTGTATATAATGGCTAACACCCCCTTCTGTAAGTAGCTCCTCTGAAATCAATGGAGCTCCTTGCCACCAGATCAGTGTAATAAAAAGTGGTGAAAAACGAGTGCAAATCTGAAGAGAGAAAGAATTTAAGTTAGCTGCTTTCATTCACTTTCCGCCAGCGCAGGCCTCCCTGGGTATCTCCTGCCCTCTCCCTTTCATCACATCTAATCCAAACAGACGGGTTCATCCGCTACACCACCATTTCGGGATCGGAAATATGACAGCACGGGAAGTGCCAATGTGCAGGGAAGGGAGCGCACTCCTTTACCACCTATGAAATGCAAAGATACAGGGCATACAGTAAGTAACAAAGGACCACGGGCCATGTGTGCAAATGTGATAGGGAACAAATTATGTTCAATGTCATGAGAAAGCACAGAGTTATCAATCAGGTGACATGCCAAATCCATGACAGGATGCTAAGTAATGCACCTGATGCCAATTATTGACTCCCAATGACAAATTGGTTTTGCATATTGCATATTTTCCCCCAGACTGAAGCACAGAGGCAGTTCAAATAATAGCTAACTACATCATTGTACTTGTGAGGGAAAATGGAAAGAGCATGTGAGAGGCAGAGTCCCGAGGAATTAATATGAGCAGCATCACCCCGGCCGGCTGTAATTTGCATTCTGATGACAGCAGCAGCAGGCTCTGTGAAACCTCAGGCCTCCACCGAAACCAGGAAACCACAACCAGCTCCAGAACAAGGCTGCATGGGGGTTCCTGGGGAGCTGCCCCTTGGGAGTCGCAGGGAGTGTGGGCTCAGCCTGCACCAGCTCCTGCGGAGAGCAGAGCAGGGTCAGTGCCTCTCCTGCCCATGCTTGCCCCCCATCTCTGGGAGCTGAGCCCAGAGCACCCTCTGCCAGGTGCCCTGCACACCCAGTTTCCACCTACATGCTTTGCTCAGGCATGCCTATCAAAACCAGCAGCCCCAATGATGTTTGGTGATGTTGAATTCTGTTTTAAGAGCTATCCAGTCTAGTCTAAAGCTTCTCTTCAGTGAGACATGAAACATGCAAACTTCACCCATTTAAAGGGAGCTGCTGAAATTCCTCTTCCTAAACATGTTCTCAGCCACAGCAGAATTCAGTTTCAGTGCTCATGATACACGGCACAGTCCTAGTGCCTGGAGCTGGTCAACTTGTCCAAGTGATTGAGCTCTTGCAATCCAAACAAATGTTCAAAAGCTGCAATCAAGATCATCTTCTCCTGCCTTCATTCCTCCTTCCCAGATCTGCTCGTCAAACAACTACATCTAAAGATGGCGAGGGTGGAGCAAAACTCCGGCTCCTGAACCAAATCCCCACTCTGCACGCCGCATCTTGGGTCCATTTTGGCAGATGTAGGTGGATACGGACCATGATCTGAATCAATGGAAATACCAACAGCTTCTGGGGAAATTCACTGAAGTCAACGGGACAGGGCACGGCGCTCAAGTTAAGCATGAACTCAACTCTTTGCAGCATCAATGCCATAGCAAGAACTTTTTAAATCAATTTATTCTTGGGGAGCTGAGTGGAGCACGAGCTGCATACAAAAGAGTGGCCACGATAAGTTCATTTAAAATGGAGGCTCTTCCTAGCTAACATTTTACGCTGCCTTCAACCAATTCTCTGCCATGCAGCAGTATTTCTGAAAAAATGGTCCTATGAACCCAGCTCTGCACAAAATTTCCCAAACAAGCAGGGGCAGTGTTTGGTACTTGTGGAGGGATGAAATGTTTTACTCCCCAGGGACTGAGAACTGAGAGGACAGTTTAGCTGTTAAATTTAAAAAATGAAAACCATCATCAACTGAAGCCCTACCTGGTATTTTCAGTGTTTTGTTATTTCGATTAATTTAGGGGATTCCAGTGAGCAAGTGATTTTTGAAGTTGAGATTTGTGAGTGCCCATCTTACACCCTGTTACTTGAAATCTCAAACCTACCGAGATAGCATCACGCCCCCTCTGCCATGCCCACCGTTAATGTGGGCAATAACCACTATTTCTCCCCACACACTATTTAAATTCTAAGACACCAACAAACTATAACTCACAGGCAACCATTTTAAATTATTATTATTCAATGGCTTGTAAACTGTATCTCATCATTAACCAGAATAATAAATAAAAATAATGACTAGCTTTCAAGCCAGCAATGTAAAGAACATACTTTCCAGCCGAAGACTTGGTTCATTTTACTAGGTTTTAATTAAAGCAAAATCCATCCTTTAATTGTTAGGTTTAGGAAATGGTATTTGGGGTTAGGAACTGGAGGAAATCCCTTATTCTGCATTGTCTCTGTGCAGCTCTGTTGCTATATAGACCAAGATATAGGTTGCTGAAGAAAAATATAATAGCCCCACAGATGCTTTACAGAACCAAAACTTTGCTCAGGGCTACACATCCCCAGATGAAAGACAGCAGCTCCACCGAAGAAACAAGAAATTTGTCGGCACGGCCGTTTGACGCGCGCGAAGCCATCACGGAGGAGGAAGGGGTTAAAGGCAGCGGGGTGGGCAGGGAGGACCAGTGGCCCCCAGCCCAGCCCTGCCTTGCCCATGGTCAGCCGCATCGTGTAATTCCATTAGGGTGCGAGATTCAAATGCAGAATTAGCTGTTGCCTACGCAGAATTATGTTAAACATGGCCCAGACTGAAAATCAATATTCTGCTTAAGTAACTGGCCCTCCAGTAATTTAATGAAGCTAAATTGCATTACACGGAGGTAAGGTGGTGGGGGACCATTTTGTCTCAAACCTTCCATTATACAGTGACTGTACAGCTGTATGCCTAAAGAGAAATTAAACACATACACTCATTTCTTCTTGAAGTTGGAACAGTGTTTTTTACACTGGATTACTTGTCTCCTTCCTTAATTTAAAACTACAGTAAATAATTTGCAGCCCTATAATTAGGAAGGAGCCACAGTCTCATAATAAGAGGAAAAAATTGCTACCAGAGTATTAAAGGGTTTTTTTTACTTCACAAGAAAAAAATGAAAAAGGACATTAAATGTTAGATCTGTATTAAAAATGTAATTCTAAAGGGTTTAAATCTATGACATGTCTACACTGAATTAATTAAATTCATGATCTGATCAAGGACTGAAAAGCTACCTTGGAGCTATCTCTTAAAAATGCTATGTATGTACATGTCAAAATAGGAATTAAAAAAAAGCAGGCCTTTGATTTATTGGCAATTCATGCATGCATTATTGTGCTTTCTTGCCTTGTAGTAGGAGGGAAGTCAAAGTTTTATAAAGCACCTGAAACCTTCACTGCACGCCTCTTTATTAAAGGAACTTTCTCACAGAAGACGACCGTACCGAAACTCTGAGCCATCTACTATGAATATGATCATGATGACATCCACGATGACTTAACTTGTGTTAAAGCTGATTGACAAGAACAAAGAGGGTACAATTACATTATGCAGTACTTGTACTGCACCCTTTTTTATTTATTATTCAGCTACAAAACTTCAACTGGAAGAAACACTTCAGAGTTTTTTTGTCGAGGAGACAGAATTAAATTGACAATAATTCTGTGCCGTGTGGTATGAAGTTATGCTGATTAGAGATTACTTCCCCCTAAATCATTTGTCACATTGCCTTATATAAGGGTAAAACAGACTTCAACCATGTGTAGCTGCAGCGGTATCTTTGGGGAAATGCAGGCAGCAGAGTATGTATTGTTTAAAGGGAAAAGGAGTGATTTGCATGCTCAATCGCTATTTTTCTTGCCTGTCCGACTACCAGAATTTTCCTTCTGTACTTAAAAGGCAGTTAAACAGATGAGATTTATTTATGCCAAATCTAAAGTGAAAACAGAGACATTTAAAAGCACGTGTCTAACACATTAGAGGGCATCCTCGTTCCGAAAAAGATGTGCCAATATAAGTTGCAAGATGCAAAATTAGCAGGAAAAGTGGCAGCAGCAGCTCAGAAACATCGGGTCAGGCTGGTTCTTCCCAGCAAGCTGCTACAGCTGAACAAGCAACAGTACCTCACTTCTCTGGCTTCTTTTTGCCTCTGGTTTGGAAAGGTGTAAAGCTGGTGTAAAGCCACCGGTATCACTCCCCTGCCGCAGCATGGGTGTCTGAAGGTGTCAGGGTGTGCTACATTGCTCCAGTCTCACCCTTTAATACCAGATGCCATTGTCAGGCAGGAGAAGCAAACAAATCTATTTATTAGGTTATTAAAATGAAATTCCACCGCTGTTGCTGAACCAAGATTTACAGAGAACACACCAAAACCCCACAAACCACATGATGGGAGTCAAAGGGTACCCGCCTCTGTTTCCTCCTAGCTCTTAGGAGCCAAAGCATTACTGATATCTGAATATTCAGGAGATTAGCTAATAGAGAGCCAGCTCTGACTCTCCCTAACTGGTGGGTGTACCCCATGCAATAGATTTTAACGTCGAAGCAGCCCCATGAGGTGACAGGTCCGAGGAAACTCATCAGTGGCTCCCTCCCAGCCCTCCCGCAGTGACAGAGCTATGGCCCCAGCACTGATATGTGAAATTACCACCAGACTGAGGGGTTTTTTTCCCCCCTCCCAGCTATTGTTCCTGCAATGACATGGTCCTGTGCCAGATGAATGTGGAAATGCTTCACAGGTGTGTGGTGCTGCTTCCAGCCATGCAGGAGCAGAAGCATCTCCCTCGTCTCCCAGGAACGGTCAGTCTGGATTGGCATCATCATCATCACCTTTGCCAAAAGAGAGTTGCAATGTAATCTCAGGCAATGAGGGAACAAGATGAAAAATTCAGTCTCTCTCTCTCCTACGTGTTATCGATTGAAAGGGAAAAAACTTCCAGGAGAAATTATTTTTACACCCTTGAATACCAGCTAACAGATCTATATTTTGTCTCTGTTTTGCTCAAAAGATCTTTTACCCCCTTATTTCTTTTGGAATGGCAATCCAATAATGTGTAACTGAACATTTATTAATTATACCCCAGTTTAAAGAGCTATTTTGAAGGGAATAACTGCTCTCAGAAATCCTGAAACACTTTCTGTTTGATTTCTGAGCGCATTATTACTGAGACGTAGCTGTTCCCTGCAAAGCTGGGTTCCTGGCTTGTACTTGCTCCTAGGAACTGCAGGATTTCCCCCCCCTCTTACTAGTACAACATGAGTTTAAACACATATTCAACAAGGGAAACACGTCATGTATTTTATAATGCAAGGTCCTTTTAAGCAAAGTATCCAGCAATTTCTTTTTCCTTAAGAAGCACCTTTATGTTCAATGATATTTCCTTCAGGATTTTCATTAACATTCTGTCAAAAAAAAAAAAAAAATTTTGGTGAAATACCTTGACTGATGAATTTAGCGTTTTCCTTCTACTCATATTTACATTTAGTGTTTTGATGATGTTAAATTCTACAAATGAGAGCAGTTTTTAAGTGTTCCTTTCAACACTGACTGCCTTTTCTGTTTGATTTCTCTTGCTGATGGTGTGTTGTCAATGCTGAATGCTGGAATTGTTGTTGAGCAGGCACAGCTGGATGAATTAAAGTCTCTCCAGTAACTCAAACCAGAAATGACTTCATCTCTAAACTTTCCATGTAGCACAGGTCAGAGCTCTGAGTAGGGACAAAAATAATGGGGTTACCAGAGAAAGAAAAAGTCAAAAGTACAAGTCAAAATATAGAAAGCTGTTTGGAGTTGCCTTGTGCGACTGCAGTAATTTCCCTCTGTGTTACCAACGGGCCCTTTTACAGAGTGAAGCTCTGATGGAGACATTTGATAAGTAATTGCATTTTAAGTTAAAATAGAATATCTGCATGTGTGCAGATACAGAGCGTTGTACACTTATTAACTATTTATTTAAATTATCTGTTGGGTATCCTAATACATAACTATTTGCGCCTAATGATATAATCTATTAATTTATTCAAGGAATTTTGCCAAAAAACAAATAAAAGCATTGAACACAAACGTTTCTTCCCCATTTATTTAGAGCTCATCACAAACACTGAAGCATTTCAATGTGGCGAAGGCAGATTTTAAAAGGTAACATATTTAATTAACATGAAGCAATTTCTAAAATAAATACAAGATGGGTACACTGTAATTAGGCATTGCTGTGTGCTCCCTGCTAGTTCCTGCCGGGGCTAGGGTGGGCAGGGGAGGCAGGGGGTGCCCTCGCCCCAGACGTGCTTCTCCTCCTTGACCCACCGCCTCCCCAGCAAATGCTCCTGTTTCATTTAATAAAAACACTTGCCCCACTGCGGGAGCACAGGGAGCTGGAAAATTTCTTTTCATATCAAAACATTTCATAGATTTCCTTTTTTCATCGTGAAGGAAAAAAATCACCCTCAGCATTTTCATGTTTTAAAGAGGGCAAAGCAGGAGCAGCGCCTTTCTCACACACATCCTCAGGTGCCCTTTGCAGATTTTCCTGTTGAGCGTCTCATGCTCTCTGATGTACGTATATATGAATAGGGTGACGTCTCCCATCAGTGGCCACCATGCCAAAATTTTTAGTCTTTTCCTTAAGTATGTGCAAAAGGTCTTGTGTTTCCTGTAATTTCTGTGTATGTCCCAACCTGCCTAGTCTCTGTAGCTGTTCATGACAAGCTTCACACACGCATGAAGCATCAGCGTTTCTCCATCATGAAATGGAGTTGATACAACACAAGCCTAGCATCAGATGTATTTAAAAACAAAGGTTCAAAAATCTTTCAACACGTACGTGTTTGAGGGCCTCTAAAACTCAATGTTCTGTGCTGAAATCAATTCACATTATCAATAGCCAGGAATTCCCAGAGCTTAAATTGTGATCTGCTCTTTACCATTGCAGGAGAATGCTGTGGGAGACGGTGTCAAAGGCCTTACTGAAGTCCAGGTAGACCACATCCACAGCCTTTCCCTTGTCCACTAGGCGGTTTCCTGTAATTTCTGTGTATGTCCCAACCTGCCTAGTCTCTGTAGCTGTTCATGACAAGCTTCACACACGCATGAAGCATCAGCGTTTCTCCATCATGAAATGGAGTTGATACAACACAAGCCTAGCATCAGATGTATTTAAAAACAAAGGTTCAAAAATCTTTCAACACGTACGTGTTTGAGGGCCTCTAAAACTCAATGTTCTGTGCTGAAATCAATTCACATTATCAATAGCCAGGAATTCCCAGAGCTTAAATTGTGATCTGCTCCTTACCTTTGCAATTCTGAAAAGTCAGTGTCTCAAATACAGACACAGAGATGAACCTGAGAGGATGAGTGAGAGTTACTTTTTAACAGCGAGATAAAACATCCAATAGTGAGAAAGTTCACTGGTGTAATATTAAAACCATGGATGCAGGGCCATGCGGTATTCTGCATTTTTTCTGTCATACTTTTCTATATTTCAGGTGAGTTATGGTAAATTTACATGTTTGCAAAATCTTGTAGCTGGGACGTTACACAGAGTAATACAGAGCTGATGCGCAGCATTGCAAAAGCACACACAAAAGGAGTAATTGCTGGGTAGTGTTCAATGTATAAGCACAGATTAATATTCACGTGTGCAAGAAAATCTGTCAAATCCCTACCAATAATTACAATCTGCTGATCATAATAATTCCAGCTGGCTAATGGTCAGTCTGTACCTTCGACTTTCCATCCATGGCGATGGCAGAAATCGCAGGACACTCTCTCTGGTGCAGAGGTGATGACTTTGACAACAAACTTCTCCTCCTCCTCCTTGCCACAACCGGTGGCCTGTTGCAGGGAGCACGGGTGGTGGATCCTGCTTCCAAGGGGTGTGTGGCCAGGGTGTCTTCCCTGCCATGTCCCCAGGGCAAGGCAAGGCAAGGCAAGCCTCCATGGCTAGTGCAGATAGACCCAGCTGCCCCACAGAAGTCCCCCGGTCATACCAGCACTGGCACTAACGAGCTCATTTCTGCAAGCTCACACCCCAGCTCTCGGCAGTCCCTGTACCACCTGCGGTGCCTTGCATGGGCTCTGACCCAGGGAAACAATGGGACATCTTGGCAGGGAATTTGGCTGCAAGGGAGGAGGAGGGTCCATCTGCTCATGCTGGGGCTTGGCTTGGCCCATGCAGGTGTTCCCAGTCTGCCTCCAACCTGCTTAGAAGCTCTTCACCTGCGCTCCCATTGCTTCATCCCTGAAATACTAATTTCTTTTAATTCAAGGAATCGAGACACAACCCAAATTCTTGGGAAGTCTCCTTACTCAGAGGCACCATGGCCTCTGAGCCAGTGCAAAAACAGCCATGCCACCCCCTGCCCTCCTGGCTCGCATCTTGCAGGGAGACCAGCACCCCCATGGCCCCCAGCTCTCTCCCACCTCCCTTACCTTCCCACAGGGATTGCGTGGGTCCGACACAGTGCCTCCATGCCCCACATCACACCAGCTCACCCTGCCCTTCCCCAACCTGCCCTCTCCATCCCTCCCTTGCCACAGCTTGGCATGCACTGCCTGCACCCCGCACCAGCCCTCCCTCCCAGAGTGTGCCATTGCCCTGCTCATCTTCCGCTTTACTGGCCCCTCTGGCTTTCAAGCATGGTTCAAATTGCTGTTTGAACCTTTTCCAGAACTCCTCAGTGTTCACCCATAATTTTTAAGGCTGGTGGGGGATTTACATGTTGCAATTGCACCGGCGTTGCAGCAGCCATTTCTGTCTTACCTTTCTGCTTGCAGCGGCCGGCCCCGGTTTCCTCCAGCACGGGTACATTTTGCTGGCATTCGCCAGGCTCTCTTCCTTTCTGTTATTGTTTTTAGCGTTTTCAGTGATGCTTGAAGCCAATTTTAGGGTAACATTGAAAAAGCAATAAGATCTTATTTATACAGCAATCACAGGACTGATGCTACTGGGGAGAAGCCTCCGGTACCCTGTGCCTCAGCCTCTGCTCCCGCTGTCCATGTCCGGGTGTGCACGTGCTTTTAGGACTGTCTGTGGGGCCAACAGTGAGTCTTGCACCTTGCCAATCTGAAAAATGTGTGATTTTAGCTTTTACACTGAGACTCCCCCCTTCAGAGGATTGTACGGTTGCACTGAAATTTATTTTTTAATTTCAGGAGCTATTTGTGAATTAGGCTTTGCTGTACTCACCCTGCTCTGAGCCTAAATACATTTGGCTAATGTGCACGTTGCCGTGCCAGCTCGCTTGTCAGCCTGCAACTGGTTTCTGACCCAAATTGCACGTTCTTGCGATTACTGATAATCGTGGTTTCACGCAGAGACCTCAGTCTGCCCTGCCGGAGCCGAGAGCTTCCAGAGAAGCTCTGCCCATCCGTCCTCCACGTTGGCCAAGTCCATGAACCTGGGAGCACTGAGAAGTGATGTTTCATAATGAGGTTTTTAAAAAATGAGTACATTTTAGAAAGCTCCAGTGATTAAAGGAAACACTACTTTGCAAATACATTTGAAATTTATCATTTGTTTTACATATAAATAATTCTCTGCATTTCTCTCGCCTGTCACAGACACTGGAAGACCCCATGGTGCCCACTGCTGCTCCGCTGCCCTCAGCTCCACATTGCCACTCCCTTATGGCTGTCTCCAAGCTGCAGCTTGTGCAAAACAAAACAAATCCACATTTCTCCCACCATCGAAGAATAACTCACCCAGCCAGCCTCCGCTGCTCTGCACATGAGCTCCTCACTGCCACCATCATTGCTCCTGGAGCCCTGCAAGGAGGCTGGTTCCCAGCACCCAGAGACAGAGAAAGGTGGCTGACAGCTTTTGGAGCCGCCTTCCAGCCATGTATCTTCTGCCAGAGAGATACATCCTGTGTTTAATCTCAAATCTACGACCAAATTGTGGAATTTACCAGTTTCACACATGCTGAAAGTTCAGATTCATTTCTGTGGAGCAACTGCTTAGAAAAAGGACTTGAAGGATCAAAACCTGCATTCCTTCTGCGTTCCAAACATTTAATGAATGTGAATTTTAGACCTGCAAGGTTTGTGAGATCCGACTCTCTGCAGCTATGACTCTCTTGGTATTTCCACTTAAAAATTTTATTTTCAAGGCACCATAATTTTATGTAAAGTTTTTCTTGGATCTGAAAGACAAAAAGCCCTAACAAGTCAAAGGCTCAGCCTGGGAGAAACAATTGATCTGCATACAGATGGAAAGACATTTTCAGAAGGGAAATCTGAGGGTTTGACATTTTTTTCATTCTTATCCGAAACCGCTTTGGTTTTGAACTCACATTTTATCAACAGCAGAATTCACTTTGGTGTAAATCTCATTGATTTCAGCCATGTTTTATTCCAGGGATAAATGTGATTCCATTATTCTATTACAAAGCACATTAAAAATAAAACGTAGATGACAACTTTATCACTTAAGATGGCATTCATTACATATGTGTAAGGATTTTTATTTTTTTTCAAGAGGAGTTTCATTTGGCTTTCTAGCATATAGCCATGCATATATACAGCAGCCAAAGAAGCTATAGCCTGTCATTTCAATAAAACATGTATGAAAGCATCCCTAAGCACCTCCTGACATGTCAGGAATATATGGTGTAAGAGTGCGTCCATGTCAGCAGTGACAAGCTGAACCTTAATGGCTTTAAAACAGTCTTTATGGTTTACCGTACCCGTAATCCATTTTATAACGAGTGCTCAACTAGATACAATGGTTCTGCGGGTTTCATCTGCCTTTTAACTCACCCCAAGGTGCCTAGAGGAAGGAAAAAACTCCAAATTGTGGGTGATCCTTCCAGAGAAGTGTTATGTGCTGAAATACTTATGCACGACAGATAAATTAAGAATAAAGCTTTACTCTAATCCTTAAATTTCCTTCTGTGGATTTTAAGAGAGACTGGTATTGATATTTTACTGTAGTTTTGGGGGAAGGTTTTAAATTTTATCAGGCTGGCACTGCTTTGGACTTACAAAACATGGGGAAAAGGAAGAGGTGCTGTAAGACCGTGATAGACACTGGCAGTATTTAGAATTGGAACAAAAGCAGAATATGAGATTTCCTACCATGATTTCACCCTGATCCTGCACTCTTTACCCATGCAGAATAACAAGGTTGCCAGCAAAGAACAGGGCAGCTGTGGCCAACATGTAGCAGGAGCAGTAGCATCCTATTTGCAGCAGTCTCCTAGCATAACCCACTGAAACTCAAAGCTCTTTGCATACATCAGTTGAACAAGCTGTTCCTTCTTGTAGGAGGTAACGATCGGTAAGAAGTCAGGTGTAGGCACCCATTTAAAGAAAGGCAAAATAAGGTTCAGATTTCCAGTGAAGTAGCAGAATTGGAAATAAATAACAGGAATATTCAACCGAATCATCTTTCCTCAGCCATACTTGGTTTATTTATTCAGGGGAATATGTGCACACGATATGTGGGTGAAAAGAAGCCCCCATCTCTGTCAGCCCCCAACATCCCCACTACTCCCACCGGCCTCCGTGACAAATGCTTTGCTGCCTTCCCAGGCTGGTGTTTCGTGTTGGCTTCTGCCCTTGCAAATGTTTCTGTGCGTGGGTAGCCGTGCTCCTGTGCGCGGACCTGAGACTCTGGCGTTGGAATGTAAAATTTTAGAAACTGACCCCCTAGATCTGTTTCCCACTGCATGCATTGCTAACCCACAGAGGAAAGAAGCATGGGGAACCTCTGCAAGGCTGCTGCCAGGCATCAAGAGCCCAAGGAGCACAACAGGGCAAGGTGGCTGCCCCCATAACTCACATGGAGGCCAGAAACACATTTTACAAGGATGTGTGGAGTTTGGGCTTTTTTTTAAAGACAAAATCTATGTTTTAAGTCCTTTTGCCTCTTAAATAAAATAATTAAAAATTATAATAATAATAATAATAAGAAGAAGAAGAAGAAGAAGTAATAAATTCCTGCCTTGGAGGCCATAGCTCTGGAGCAAGCTGGTCTCCTCAGTCCCTACCCATGCTGCAGAGATCCCTGGGGAAATGTATCCCTCCAGGACCCTACCTGCCATCCTCAGGCACCCAGGAGACCCTTGCTGCCATTCAGATGGTCTCCCTGCACACCACCTCTTTCCAAGCCCAACTTCACACCAGTGCCTCCCCTGCACCCTGCTCAGAGCACCCGGAAAGCAAGCCCAGCTCCTCCAGCCACCCCATGCCAAGGGACACCCCCAGGCACCCATGTCCCCCCGAGGAGATCCCATCCTCCCCCAGAAAGGGAGACTGAGCATCTCTCCTGCACACAGGAGGTGCCCGGGTGCCACCGGGAGGTTGCCCCGCGGGTCCCAGGCCCAGGGGCTGGGTGCATGGCCAGCGCCCAAGGGGGAGAGGGAGGGAAGCAACTAGAAACAGGCACTTAACGTCTATTTAGAGCCTGGGAGCATTTGTGAAAGCCATCCCCATTACTGTTGAAAAGATGCAAATTTGGTGAAATAATCAGCTGTATGGCTGCAGGCTGTTTCTCAAGTACCCTGATTCCTTACAGGAGTGAAGGCATTAGTGTAAGACACACAGCAAGGCCAAGTTCATGTTGCTCAGAGGTAGCCCCTAACCAAACTCCACCAAGTGCGATAAAACAAGATTTGTTATCCTGGAAAGCATTGACAGTTCATCCAATAAAGCCCCCAAAAAAAGAACCCTTAAGGCTGGTTGCAGGGGTGCAAAAAGCACCGCTCACAGGCATGTCTGACAGAGAAAACATGTGTTGGTTGACACCGCGCAGAGCTCCTCGCCTGTCCCGCGCTGGATACCCATCAATTAAGGCAATCACCTTGCATCAGATTTTTCATCAAAAATCCCTTCACATGTTTAAGGATCCATTTATCTACTGCAATAAAGTACATAAAGCAATCTATGCACAGGGCACAGCATTTGCTTTGTATTTAAACCTGGTGAACAACTGAGGAGGAGCTCTGCTTTAAAATCATTGGAAAACAGCTAAATGAATGACTTAATGCAAGGTGCTAATCTACTGCATGTCTGCAGACTTCCCTCTTTGCCTCCCTCTCCACCTCCCAGCTTTATCTGGCTAAACTTTGGGAAAAAATAATGATGTATTTAAGAAGAGGATAATATTTAATACCAAACCCCTATTCTCCTAGTATTTATTATTTTAAATATAGTACTAACAAGCTTAAAATGCTGTAAAGCTTAAACTATATATTCAATTTCAGGAATATCAAATATATTCTTAAACCACCAGTGTCTTCAACACAGAGAGAAGGTGAGCTTTCAGTCAAGTAGTTTAATTATTACAATTCTAGCCCTCCCTGAAATCGTTTTTACAGTCAATGACTTAAAATAGCATAATGGAAACAAAAATATATATACTATCATCAGACTGTGTTTATGCTGTGCATAGTAGTACAGAAGACAACAATGTAAGGCATCATTTCAAGATCTAAAATATTATTTTAATGTATAGCATAAGGAAAAAACAGTTCAAGTTGCTTTATAGCACAGTAATGGAATAAACTGGAGTTGGAGAGGGTGTGTTTGTGTGCACAACAGAGTTTACACTACAATATGCATCTTTATGTATTATGTATTCAGTTTTCTCACATTTTTCTCAGTGGACAGCTATTGTGCTGTAGTTCTCAGAATACCTGAGAAAAACATTTCAACAAATTCCATTACTTGTCTATACAGACACTATAAGGAGCACAAAATAGGCAAGGAGAGTCTTCATCATATAAAGTCTTTTTTGATTCCTCCCCCCCCACCTTCTGTAACAACATAAAAGATACTGTTATGACAAGTACTCTGGTAGTTCGTTCTTTCATTTATAATTTAACCACAACCTATATAACCTAATCAGAAAAACGTGGAGCATGATTAGTACCACAATTGAATACAGTTGGGCTCCTTGAACAACTCAAAGAACAATACAAAAGAAAGCAAAAAAAGAAAGAGGGGAAAAAAGCAAGGAAAAACATCGCAGGCATATCAGAAAATATGTGGTATTTCTTTAATATTTCATTTTAAACTACCTAATTGTGTTTTTAAGCTTCGGTTCCTGTAATTTTGCAAGACGAGGCATTCCAGTGAGAAAACATATGGTAAGGGATTTTTAAACCACATAGCTAGAGTGCATCATAGACTTATCTGCTGCTTTAGTGTCACAAAAATCCACCACTGAATTTATCCAGTCACCCATTAAAGAAAGAAAAGAATTAAAGGAAAAGGAGTTTAAAAATCCCCAAATGCTACAAAAACTACTGGAAAGTGACATCGGGTTCAAGCCAGAAGCTAGGTAGATCTGCAAGACTTCCCATGGCAGGAAAAGTGGCAATTAGCTCTCTCAAGGCTGCTGGTTATTTCAGGATACTGCATAGTAAATATTGCATTCGGTTGTGACAAACTGTCATTAGCAACAACTTGTAACGGCGACTTGGCGAAAATGAGTTTTAATGAACCTCGTGCCTGGGATTGAGGCGAACTTTAAATTGTGGCTCTTCTCAAAGCTTTTACGAGGCACACACCCACAGCGTTGTCTGTATCCGTAAGGAGCAAACTGAAGTGTGTTTAGTTCGGCACGTAGGAGCAGGCAAGGAGACATTTTCCAGGAAAGACACTGAATCAGCACTTTATATGGCACTTTCTGAGGGGATGTCAAGACATGATAGCGACAAACTTCGACATTTGCATGCGGCAGGGAGAGCTGGGTACTCTGAGATGATGCTCCTGCTCCCAGAGATGCGGGCTCCAGCCATCAGGCTGGGCAGAGGGTGCTGCTCCCACCTGAGCAGCCTTCTCCCGAAGCCCTGGCGCTGTCTGGAGCGGGAAAGGTTTCCTTGAGCTGAGCTTAAGGTAAGAGGAGGACACGGCCAGGCTCGGCTGAAGGGGAATTTCAGGCAACGCCTCGAACAATGTCACTGCCGCAAACACCAAAGGAAAGCACAATGCCTTGGCACTAACATAAAGTCTTCTGGTTCTGTGGGAAGCGGAGTTAAAAGAAACTTCTAAAGGCCGGTGGTTAACTCTTGGTGCGAAGAAAGGGAAATGCTGCAGCAGGGCTGCATCACGTAACCGTTTAGCCCAGGCTGAATATAGCGTTTTGTAATCAGTGTGAGAAAGCAGAGAGCTTCCAGTTAGTTGTTCAGAAATGCTGCAACACAAATTAGCTCCTTGAAAACCTTTCCTTCACACATACATGAAAAGTAGTGAATGTCGCTGCATACATATCTGTGCAAGCTTCTGCCTCCCCATCCTGTTATTATCTAAATTTACCTGGAATTGGTCTTTCCTTTTTTGCTGCTCGTCTTGTTTTTAAAAGACAAACTCTTAACCCCTTGCACTTAAAGGATTCCCCCAAGGTTGTCTGCTTTTTTCCACTGGGAATTTCTAAGTGTAAGGACTGAGAAAAGTGTAAGGTGTTAATCTTGATAATTAGTGCACAAAACCAATTAGAGGTCCAAAAAACCTTAAGGCACAGAAAGTGATTTTTTTGTTTATTTGCTTACCTTATTAAGTTAAATATCTGTCTGAATTAATCACTAATGAATGTGAAGAAGGCTCAATAGCACTGGCTTAATGAACAGCAGTGTCAAATGCATTTTACAGGGCACCAAATCACTGGGTATAGTAAGCCAAGTTGCTATTCAAAATTACTTTTCTGCCCAATCTTCTGTTTGCAAAGCAGTAAATTATTTATATTTATTGTTCTTATTTAAGCACTTAAACAGTATGAATGGAGTACAGGCACTTTTTAAAAATATAGAATCATTACGCAACCCTGCTGCTGGAAATTCATGCCGTTTTCCCCTAAAGGCTGCCTCCCCCCGCCCCAAGCTTTCTTTTACAACAATCCTTGCAACACCCCATTATTAGATTAAACATATTTTTCTCCGCAATTTATTATTTTGCATACTTTCAGAGAAGTGCTGTAGGACTTAAATTATGCACACTAAGAACAGTCCCTTTCATAGTTGTGTAGTGGCTTTAGCAAAGTTCTTATGTTTTCTGGATAAAACTGTACTATATTTCACCAAAACAACTGCATTTTCACTCTCTTTCCATCTATTATTCACATCATAAACATCTGCATTGTAAACGTCAGATGTACTAATTCTCATGTCTCCAGCTCTGGGTATTAAGTGAATGTGTTCAACATTACTCTTTGGCTAAAAAAACCCCCTCTTTTTTCTATTAATATCCCAAAATGCATATCCCTTTATTTTTTGAGCAGACACAGAGGCTTTTGCAGCTTGCTCTTACCCTGTTTTGTTTTGGTTGGGGTTTTTTTCTGCTTTGGAAAGCCTTAATGAAATCTTTTCCTGCTGCAGATTTTGGCTGCACAGACATACAGGAGGAAGGTGAGCTGATTCATCAGCCCTGCGTAAGAGACACATAATGGAATATAATGGAAAGGAAAAGACTGATAACAGAGGAGCAGAAAAAGTGGAAATCCACAGCTTTCTAGGACCTCCTTAAAGGTGATTTTTTTTTTTTTTAATTGCAGCTTACAGAACAATCAAGTAAATGTTTTTTAGTAAATATGTAGCCAAATGTTTGCAGGAGAAAAACTTTGTTCATTATTTTAGCGATGAAATGCTTTGTAAGAGCACACAAGCTGCATGAAAGCTCATGCACATAACCTAGCGTGGATACACACGGATTCTGACTTCGTGTGTTAGTCCTTTCCTACCTTGCCTTAATAAAATAAACAGTAATAACCCTTTGAAAGATATGTTGTGGGAACATTTAAAGGGGGAGAAATTGCAAACTGCATCCTGCAGTTTTAACTATTTCAGTGATTTGTTCTAAATGCTAGTAATGCAACATTAATGTTAAAAAGTCCCATGCTATTCATAAGAGATTATACAGAGGTAAACATTACAATGTCTGTAATGATCTAATTAAAAGAATCAGGCGCACTTGAAAGAATCCCGCTTAAAAATAATAGTAATATTAAAATCGATGGTACAATCCACAGTCCAGAATGGGACAGAACATTGTGCTGATCAGACGCAGCCTACCTCGTACATATCTAAAGTCCTCTGGTCTTTGTTACTTAATGCGATGCAGAAGATCAAAGATCCCTACAGTATGTGCTGGGGTGTTGCTGCAGTCCTTGTCACACGTTAAGATTTTTTTTTTTCCTTTTTTTTACCTTTTTTTGCCCCCCCCCGGAAAAAAAACCA
>NW_008824986.1:8158778-8164343 GCF_000699105.1 Pygoscelis adeliae | reverse complement strand
TGGTGTCTATAAGAAGGAAAATCTGTCGGAATTGGTGGGGGGTCGCGGGGGGGAAGGGCTTTTAACATTTTAAAAGAAAGTCATTTTCTGCAGAAAAAGGTGCTTTTCTGAGAAAAGGAATCCAAACTAAATAAAATGTCATCATCTGTGCCTGAAAGCTGCATCTCCACAGTGCCTTCTCTTCTAAAGGCATGTACAGCAGTTAGGGATGTCATCTTTGGTCATATTTAATAATTGACGAGGAGGCCTTGCAGGTCTCAAAAGCTTATACAACCGTACAATATTTATTTTTTTTACCTTTTTTTTTTTTTTTTCCGCACGGGAATCACCCGCTGAGAATGAGACTCTAATTTACGGGAGTCCCGTTGGCAGGGAAATCAGACAACCAGGGCTTGGCTGGGCGGGCGGATGAGCGGCATGCTGCAGCCGGTGCAGCAGCAGCGACGTCCATCCCCGAGGCATCAGGCACCCTCCAGCACCCGGAGGGGTGCTGCCAGTGCCCCCTCTGCTACCTCCCGGCAACTTTGCTGCCGTACCTCCAAGTTCTGCCTGCACTACCTTCGCTGCTATATTTGTTATCCTAATAAAAGTTTCTCGGCTCTGCCATAAAGTTGTCACTTTAAAGGCACATTATGAAAAACAACTGCTGGCATGTTGGCCTGTGGGGTGAATATGTATAAAGGGGGTGAGGGGGAGGATTTAATAAAAGGTATTGAGGAATTAAGCTAGGCGGAGGCGATCTTCTGCATTCCAGCCCCGGGAAGGTCGGCTGCGAGGAAAATATTAATATTCCCTCTTAAGCCCCAATCCGGCAAGCGCTTCGCAGCGGGAAAACTTCACACCCCACAGAAACCAGGGGAGCTGAGCTGAGCCCAGGGTCCGTCTCTGCGGGGCCGTTTGCAGGATCCGGGCCTCAGATTTCAGGGGAGGGTGGCCTTCATCCCGCACGCAGCATCTTCCCACCCCGCTGACGGCTGGCTTCTCTCCGGAGGGAGAAGACTTTGCAAGGGAGGATGCTGCAAATCAGGAGAAAGGTGTGCGAGCAAGGCTGGGTGATGGAGTGCCTGCCTGCGCCGCTGCCGCCAGCCCTCCACCCTGGAGAGCCCATTCCTGGGAAATAAAGGAAAAACAAAAATCATTTCAAAATCCTCTGTTAAAGGCAGTGGGGTTTTTCTAATTAAGCAAAGTAACCAGATTATATAGCAAATCCTTTTGTGTGGATGCGTAAACTTCAGCCTGTGCATTTAGGAGAATACATGTTGTGCTGTTTTTCAAAAGCCTTTTAAAAAGAGCTCGTAGGTCTGCAGACTCCAAAAACATCATTAGATTTGGAATGAACCTTGTCATATTATATGAACCAACATAATAAAACCTGCAAGCCTTACAAAGAGTCAGGAAAGTTCAGACATTAACCAAGTTAACATAAAAATTGCTAGAAAACACAGGAATAGTAATTTGGGGATAAGAAAGGAGGTAGAATTCATGTTATAAGTGCAAGTGATCTGGAAATAGATGTTTGTCTTGGACATTTCCAGGGAAGTGACATCATGTAGTATGTCTATTGGGATATTAGTTCTGCATTTTTCAGTCCAGATTCTGGCACTAAAGTTGGCAAAATTAGACCATTTTGTTAAACTGATCTTCTAGCCGCCCACCTCCGCCACACATTACAGCACACCTATGACATGACCCAAGAACAATGGGTGAAAAATGGGCTATAAAAACATGAATGGCCTGCTTCATATAAAGCAGATTTTATAGTGCAGGTGTGCCTTCATTTATCGATACTGTAAAGCAGTGAGATCATACTGGCAGTAAAACACAACATTTGTAAAACAACAACAAAAAAAATTCTATTAATTAAAAATGTAATGGCACAGATAAAAACTCAACAGGGTGTTTTATAAATATATTTGATATTTTGTCATCAGATGCTTTACTTCATCTCACACAGAATTCAGCCAGCTCTGAGAAGGATATCTGGAAAGGAAAAAAAAAAAAAAACTTAATTGAACTGTAAAACTATATACCACATTTAGGAAAAACCAGGCATGTAAAAATATCTATTTAATAAGTGCCGTTTAAGTTGTTAAAGCTGGGGTTTTTTTTTTCCTTCACCCATTAGGATATGAATGGGAAAAATTATGAATAGGAAATCCTGCTGGAGTTTTTATTGCCTATTTCCTTTCGGGAAGATGGCATTGTTCCTCTTTTAAAAAAGGGAAGGGGCGTAAAATAAGCCTAGGCGTATGACAGACATCCTTCAAAGCTCAGATGGCAGAAGTATGTTGTTATGTGTTTTTGTTACTTACAAGGCAAAGGCTGTTCTATTTTTAAGCAGGGCTGTGCTGCTGTGTACGTTTCACTTCCCTCGAAAGGGGTTTTGGCATAATGTTGTTTTGATTAAGGGAGATTTCTGTTCTATTCTATTTAGGTTCTTATATGTTTTTTTCAACACAATGCAGGGGGAGAGGAGGGAGCGGGGGATTTTTGGGTTTGGGGGTTGGTTTTTTTTGTTGGGTTTTTCTTTTTTTTTCTTTCCTGAGCTCACTCCAGGACAGAGAATAAATTTTTTCTGCCCACATCAACAGCTCCAGAAATCCTTACCTGTGCAGCAGGGCTTTGCAAAACCCACCTGTCGAGCTGCACTTTAAGGAGGCTTCAAGGTCTTCCCTGTCTTGTTTTATTTTTTTTGAATGGGGAAAAAAAAATTTAAAAACTGCCAAATTTTCTTGGCAGAGGTCTCACCTTCCAAACCCTCAATTGCCTTAAACACCCTGAATTAAATAACGTAGGCTGGCAGAGCCGGCACTGGAAGTTGAAGGATCTGCCTCATTTCACCCTACGGCAGTTTTGGCCGTGCAGAGGCAAGGGGAGGAGGCAGACAGGCAAAGCAAAGTGGGATTTGGGGGGCTTTGCCCCAGAGCAGGCAGAGGTGCCAAGGCGCCCAAAAGGTGGGGGCACCCTCCCTCCGCCCCAGCCCAGGGCTCCTGCAGGCAGAGCCCCGCATGGGACTCTCCACTCAGGGACTGCGCTTAGCCTCTTCTTTAACCTCTCCTTATTGCCTCCCCCTCCCCAACTGCCACGATTACAGCTTGTGTCATCATGTTCGGCACAGATGTTTCAGCAGCTGTACATGTTGAGCATGTTTTAAAAGATTTTTTTTTTTTTTTCTTTTCTGACACATCCTAGTGGCCTGATAACAATTCCCAACCACTGCCATGGGAGAGCACGCTGGGGACCACAGGGACCTCCACTGTGCCCAAAGCTTCCTACACTCACCAGCTTTCCCTAAATTCACTGACTTTCCTTAGTCTTTTATTTTGCAGTGCCTGGGCTACTGGGGTTGGCTGGTTGCTCACTCAGTGGCTGGGGCACCAAGTTATTTTTTTATATATTTGTACTGCCATAGCACTTAAAGTCCTAGCGATGTCCCAGAGCACGGCTGTGGTGGCATCACTGGCATGGTGTGTGGCAGGCACGGCATACCATTGGGCAGGGGCCACAAGGCTGCTTGGCCAGCAAGCCTCCACAGAGGCATGGGGAGCCATTTTTGGGGCTCCTCCACACCAAGCACTGTACCTATTTCCCAGACGTAGCAAAGTCATGAAGATACCTGGGATAAAGTCTCCAATCAATGTGCTGAAGTTGCGAAGCTGAACAACCTGGTTGCTGTATCCTTACTTTCTTCAGAAGTTAGGTTGGTGATTGGGGTCTTAACCAAAACAGAAAAACAAAAAAACCAACCAAATCCTATAAAACTCACAAGATCTAGATGCGGTCAAAATTTTGATAGGTCAAACTGGGGTTTAGGCTTACTGTTATTATGGTTATAGCAAAGAGCCTTTGACATAACGGCTGCCAAGGCTTGCTGCGTTCCTGTCCACGGGCAGTGGCTGTCCAACAGGGATGGTTGAAGGCTGTGGCACAAGTGCTCTTAGATAAACTACCTGTACCATGACTGTTTTGTTTAATTTTTTTTTTTAATGTAATTTTTCTTGTGTCACAGTACACAACGCTCCAGCATGGTGTGCTTTGATTCATCGTAAGGAATTTATCCTGGAGATTCCCATGATGGATCCTGTTTATACAACCGGGGATGTTTCAGGGGCTGGTGCCATGACTTATTGCTGAGTCTAGCTGCCAGTTCTTAAGTATTTTGTGTTTCTTTTTTGTTCTTTATGTATGAGCTGGTTCTTTAATAATTAAATAAGTGGAGGAG
The DNA here is from genome assembly GCF_000699105.1 of Pygoscelis adeliae. Lineage (NCBI taxonomy): Eukaryota > Metazoa > Chordata > Aves > Sphenisciformes > Spheniscidae > Pygoscelis > Pygoscelis adeliae. Next base: position 8,160,121 of record NW_008824986.1, on the reverse strand, counting down.
GAAATGGAGTGGCTTTTGATGCCGGCTGTCCCCACCACTCATTTTTCGGATACTGGCAACAAGTGCGAGCAGCCTCACTGTGTGCCAACATGGATGGCAGAGCTGGCTGGCTCCCCGCGGCATGTGGCCAAGCCCCATCAGCCATCCTTCTCTCCCGAAACCTTCGCAGTTTCACAGATTTACTGGAAGGTCATTCAGGTTTCTTTGATGACTCGGAATTAAGCATTTCTACCCACACCTGAGCTCCTCCCCGACTCACAAGGGAGAGGCAAAAGGGGTTTTACTCTGTGTTTATGTTCTCCCAACAGAAGTCAGAGCTGGCCAGGGCTCACATCATGCGAGCACCTCTGCACAGTCCAAAAACTGCACCCGAGGGGGCTTCCATCGACTCAGCTGCTGGAGCGTGGTAGTGCCCTGGCCTTGCCCTGCTCCCCTCTCCTCCAGGGAAGGAGCTGGGTAAGTGGTGGTGGCATCTCCTCCACCCCAGCTGGGGCTTTCCTTTCACATGAGGAATTTGTGGCCGTTGAGAGGGCTGCGTGGGCTTTGCATGGCAAACGGGACAGCCAGGCTCTGCCCCTGGACCCTGTTTTCATCCTTCACTAGGTGTGGGAATAGGAATGTGCATTTTTTTTAAATCAAGGGAATAAAGACAAGCCTGGCTTCTCGAGTTCGGCACACGACCTTTGCACCTTTGCCTTTGAAATCCTTTTGGGATTATTTCTGTTCCAGTATTAAATACAGTATTTTCTTTCAACCATCAGTACCATCATCACATACAGAGTCTCCCAGAGCCCAGGAGAGCACGGTTTGGCACCCACCTCTGCTCCTTCTGCTCCTCTCCCACACAGCTACAGAAGAGGGTTTGCTCCATACAGCAGTCCCTCCTGCCATGCTCCCTGTGATCTGCAAAACTCACAGGCATTTTCAGGGGGTGAATCAATACTGAAGCTCATTCACCAGCATTGACAATTTAAGACTTTTTTTTTTTTTGGCTGTTAAATTCACTTAAAAGTAAAATAAAAAGGGCTTTCCTGGTGGTGGGACTAACCCGTTCCTTCCCTCCCTCCTTCCGTCAGTCTCTCTGACATCGAGTGATACCATAGCAGGCTCAGTTCATTTTTAGATTTCATTGGGAATCCAAACTAAATCACAATTTTCCATGTGCTCCAAAAAGTCAAATGTAACACTATAAGTGAATTTGCATTAAAAAGACAAAATAAAAGACTGAACATGGGATTTTTAAATTTAACAAGCCAACCAACCCAGCTGCTCCACTGGGACCACTGTGGAGTTTTCCTGCTGCTTTTCTGTGTTTCTTAAAACCCAAAGAAAGGTGCTGGACT
>NW_008824986.1:8151940-8153733 GCF_000699105.1 Pygoscelis adeliae | reverse complement strand
GTCTATATTCTCTCATTTTCAGCTCTCACCTTCTATTTCTGAGCACTAATGCCCATTAATATCCAGAAAGTGTCAGTTGTATCCAAAGTTTCAGTCTATTAAATCAATGAAAAATATATTGGATTTAATATGTTTGGCTTAGAAAATTTGTTTTGTCTGCTGCAGCCTACTGCAGCTTGCTCTGAGCTTACCTCTGTTTGAATTAGAGGGTGCCGGCTCATGTGCAGCTCAGACACTGGCCCATAAGACCGTGAAGCGTAGCTGATTTTTGGAGAAACTACTAAGTAGTTTCTATAGTGATAATGATGTACTATGTGCACCTATTGGGAATATATAAAATTAGAGAGACTTTCTGTTTGCTTTGGTCCTCTTTCTAGAATAATTACAGTAACTGCCATTCATTCCCATTCTGTTACCCTGATTATTCTAGAATAACCTGGTTATTAAGGTTTAGTCGTGTTTAAGAACATACTGCAAAGTGACAACTTGTCATGTTGGTATTTTCAATACTTTAAAATTTCCATATTAGTGACCCAATTTCTCAAGATTCCTGAGTGTTTAATTTGGTGGGGAGGAGGAGGGAGGGAAGTAAATGATGCCTCTTGCTTTTCTCTATTCAAAGTAACCATAATTTTCCATTCCTGAATAGAAAGCTTTCCTTTAGCAACTAAAAAAGGAGTCAAAACAATTACATCTCAGAACCCTAAACACATTCTCAGGTTGGAAATCCTTCTGCTTCCATCCAATGTGGTGGGAAACACTTTTAAGATTTCCCCCTGCCAGTGGCAGAAGTACCATTGCTAAATTCAGGGAATTATGGAAACAAGAAGTGCTGAGTGGCCGACTCCAAACCCATTTCCCAGAATAGCACTTTGCAGCCTCAAAAAGCCACCATGTTTAATGGAACATATTACCTTAAATAGCACTTTCCCTCTGAGGCAAGATATCCTCCACAGGGCAGGTGTACAATAGTGGGTATTTTCACTGTTATTTGAAATTTCCTTTGTTATGAGAAATTTCTCCTCTGAAAGGACTGAAGTTTAACCAAATGAAGCACAGGAAAAGCTCCGCACTCGTGAAGGTGCGTATAAAGCTGTCCAGAAGCACACTTAGCTGACGTACTGACAGATTGTGCAATTTTGCTGTGGTAATTACTCAATGGTTCAGCAAATGGTAACTAAATACTTTGGAAATCAAAATGTCTAATTGCAGACGCACATATGGTATATCCCCATCCATTCCACAGAAGGTAATGTAACAAGCACACCCAAACCTTCCCTTAATTCCCCCAGCTCAGAAGCCACCAGTGACACAAAACAGTTGTAATTTGGAAGAGTATTTGGGGAAACAAGATATAAATAAAAGAGCCTTTGGAAAGCGTGGTATGCTACATGCAAAGCTGGGTTACAAAAGCAAGATTAAGCTAATTTTGTCAATAAGGAGGAAAATGTTAATGCTGTAGCGTTGCTACTCTAGTGTTTATATAGAAACCTCTTTACTGCCATAGATGGCTGTATTGGGTTTGCATGGCAAGGTTTTGTTAGCGGGGGGGCTACAGGGGTGCTTTCTGTGAGAAGCTGCTAGAAGCTTCCCCCTTGTCTGATAGAGCCAATGCCAGCCGGCTCCAAGACAGACCCACTGCTGGCCAAGGCCAAGCCCATTGGCGATGGTGGTAGCCCCTCTGAGATAACACATTTAAGAAGGGGGAAAGGCTGCTGTGCAACAGCAACTGGGAGAGAGGAGTGAGAATACGTGAGAGAAACAACTCTGCAGACACCAAGGTCAGTGAAGAA
>NW_008824986.1:8150950-8151576 GCF_000699105.1 Pygoscelis adeliae | reverse complement strand
TGTGAGGAGTCCTCCCCCTGAGGAGGAAGGAGAAGCAGAGACAGTGTGTGATGAACTGAATGCAACCCCCATTCCCCGTCCCCCTGTGCTGCTGGCAGGGAGAAGGTAGAGAATTTGGGAGTGAAGTTGAGCCCGGGAAGAAGGAAGGGGTGGGGAGAAAATGTTTTAAGGTTTAGTTTTTATTTCTCATTATCCTACTCTGATTTGATTGGTAATAAATTAAATTAATTTTCCCCAAGTCGAGTCTATTTTGCCCCTGACGGTAATTGGTGAATGATCTCTCCCTGTACTTATCTTGACCCGTGAGCCTTTCGTTATATATTCTCTCCCCTATCTAGCTGAGGAGGGGAGTGATAGAGTAGCTTTGGTGGGCACCTGGCATCCAGCCAAGCTCAACCCACCACAATGGGCCAATTGCAAAGATGGGTTCGATAGTTGGTCTTTATAGGAGGTGCTAGACAGGTGGATGCAGACACACAAGGTTCATAACACAGATAATGTCTGTGCTACACCATGCTAGAGGAGCACGGAGGAGCACGGGGCAGCAGCTCACCCACACCAGATCAACCAGCGCCCATGACCCCGGGGGGACACATTCCCCAAGCCCTCCAGTCAGTACCAAATCC
>NW_008824986.1:8144545-8150927 GCF_000699105.1 Pygoscelis adeliae | reverse complement strand
AAGAGCCTGGCCCACCTTCCCCCTACCCCAGCCCAACCCGCCTCCCACCAACCTGCACACTGAAGGAGAAGCCAGGCAAGAAAAGGAGAGGGCAGGACTTTGTCCAAGAGCATTGCCCAGGGCAAACAACGGTGACAGATGATGCTCTGGGGTAGAGGACAACAAATCAGGCCCTTGTGTCCCCTTAAAGCCAGAAATGTGGAACACCACTCTTAAACTGGGATTTAAGTCCTTGGTCCCTTTTGCCCCTGATGAGGAGTTCAAAGTCAGGCAACTCAAAGGAAACCCAAAAGGGCAACACCCCTTGTGGGGGCTAAATGAACATTTTCCAATGTTTCTTTTAGAAGTGCTTAATCTGAAGAATTACTAAAATCTGACCTGTGTATATATCTGTCCGTCCAACCATTCCTATTGTTCCTCTACCAGGTTTTAAGGTCTTAAGCTTTCCATAGCTTAAGAGAAATTTTATCCCACTCCATACCTAGCGTTGTGCTACTCCACATCATGAAGCTTCCACATCTCCTTTAATTTCCAAAGAGGGAAGCAGTTATCTCGGTGGTGCATCAGAGTTATGCTCAACCACACATGCACCGCACATCAGCCATTAGGGTTTACTGCTTTGGGCCGTCCCTTTATAAAGTCAGAGGCAGGCAAAACCCTACTTCTTATTTCAAGTAACACCTTAATTTACAAAGGTTCAGATAGCTTTACTATAGGAGGACTAAATGGAATTAATTATTAATTAGGGTTTCTGAACCGGCTTCAGCCCCTTTTTCTAAAAAAGATATTCATATGTTCTACATTTTGTAATAACTAGGCTGAAAACCTGCATTACTTACCTCTTTTCTTCTCAGAAGAAACCCAGCCCCCAGTTATTGTGACTCTCCTCGGGATTAAGAGTTCTTCTTTTTATTTCTTGCTATTAATGTTTAGAAACTATGAGGATGTATGATTAATGCAGGTAGTGTGACTTTGATATAGGACAAAGTAGCATTAATTGTGTGATATACATTATTTTTAAAACAACTACATTGTCTTCATCTTGCATAATTATCTCTTTGTTGCTGTTAATCAGGATTTCCCAAAGTGGCACACAATAAAAAGCATTAAGGTTTATGTCAGCAGATCCAAATCTGGAATCAAATCTATCTGTACCATCAGGTGCCCATTAGGCCAGTGGAATTGCACATTAAAGACACTCAGACAATACAGACGGTTTTCTCTTGCAGTAACAGGGAGAAAGGAGAAACTGGAGCTCTTGGGCACTGAAAACATATGTAGGAAAAGACAGTTCCTGCCCAATCCATTACAGGCAAGTAAACAGAGGGAAAAAGAGACGAAATATTCACCCATTGATGTTTTTGACCATTGGCCTAGCAAATTTTCAGAATATCCTGCCAGCATGAAAATATCTTCAAGATTTTTCTTGCTCAAATTTTAGCCACAATTCTGTGAAATTTTAAAATAAAGAAGTCAGGTGCCACTGCACAGAAGGGGCTTCCAGGGGGGCAGCTGCTGCTGGTTTCTGGCAGGGCTGAGCAGTACTTGTGTGATGTGTCTCATGCCAGCATGGGGACAGCAGTGGCCACTGCCCCACTTCCACATGTGAGAGATGGGATGAGTATGGAACAGAGAGGTCCCAGACAGGGGCAGAGCCGAGGCCAAGGGATGCAGAAAACCACCAGATAATTGAGGCAGCCTGAGGAACTGCTGCTCTGGTGCCACCAAACAGGGCTTGGCCGTTGCTCTAGGCAAGACCCATTTCCTAGAGGAAGAATGAACTGGACACAGATGTCCACATGGACACACCCGGAGTTGGTATGCAGGGTGTGGGTATAATCAAACCTCACCAACTGTAGAAGTTTAAATGGCTTTATAGCAAAATGTTTTCTGTGTATGCTACGAGCTCCCCTGACCATCTTCATGATGGAGCTAGGTGGGATTTTTTTCCAATAAGTGTATTTCAAGGCGGCAGCAACACACAGGCTTTGGCCTTTCCTTTCTCTCCTGTTCTCCCCCACCTTTTCCTTCTTTCTCCCTTTCTTTCTCTTTGTTTCTTTTTAAGAAAAGATAAAAAGAACAACAAGGGACCATGCAGTCTGCACACCATGCCAACTGCCTATCTGCAGTGTGTGCCAACTGCACACCTATCCACTGCCTGCCTGGCCTGCCTGTTGCTTTTGTAAGAAACACTGTTGATGGGGTGGAAGGAGAACCTGAGTGACCATTTCCATCGCTTCAGCCACACGAGCCCCCTGCAAATGCTGGGCTGTGTTTCTCTTAGAGTGAACAGGAGGAGGAAGGGTGCAAGTGCTGGCCCTTGTCCTTCTGCAGATGTTCTGCAGACCCAAAGGCCACGCAAGGAGCGTGCAAAGCATGCAGTGAGGCAGGGCAAGGGCATGACACAGGAGGGCTAAGACAAGATGAAGAGCTTTTAACAAAGCAGGAACGCACATCAGGCCAAAGGAGAAAATGAGCCTGGAGCAGTGAAGTAAGAATGATAATACCAAGCACTTATGTTCAAAGCACTGTACAAATATTAACTAATTAATCCTCAAAGCCCGCTCTGGAGTAGATAAGCAAGTGTTATTATCCCCTTCTTGACGGGGAATCTGAGGCAGCAAGGTTAAGTGTCACGTCCAAGGCTACAGAGAAAGGCTTCAGAAGATGGTTTTAAGGGCATAAACACTCCAAACCCAGTCCTGTGCTTACTCCAGGATTTGAAGCCATGCTGGCAGGCAGTTAACAGCAGGCAGCAAAGAGAAAGGGTCTGAAGAGGAGCCACCATCTTGGAGAAAGCCTAAACACTTCTCTGCTATCACCTTATAACACGATTTTCACTCTTAGTGCTCACAGTCTGGAGCAGCCTTTTAACTTGGCCAAAGATGATCTGGTAAAAGACCAGGAGGAAAAGAGTCAGATGTTGCCTGGGGTCACACTTGGCGGCTCCCATCCACCACCTCTCCTTGCTGTCACCTTGAGGGTGTTCAGTTCCTCCTGCAATACTGTGAAGGTAATGGTTGCGGTTAGCTTAAAGATAAACCGGGAAGGAAAATGAATAGATAAATAAAGTTGAGTTGATAACAAATTAAGAAAGAGGCTAACTCTGACTCGCCCATGATGCTTTTGGAGGCTGTGGCCCGAAAAGAGGGAACTCCACCATCTAGGGAAGAATAACAGTTGTGTTTCTTATGAAATTCCAACCATCTTGTGCAGGTTTCCCAGCAGAAAATTAATTCTTGAGTGTTTTCCATCCGAAGCAAAAGAGGAAGAAGGGGTCTTTCTGGAACCTGACCCAGAAATTAAGTAACAATGGATCAAGGAACTCCAGTTTGACCCACTCCCCCTGAAACAGACTCGAGCTGGAAATGTTTCAGGTTTTGGCCAATCTCTCAAAAGTAATGAAGATTCAGAAAAAGTGTATATAAAAAGGAGATTAGGAATATGCAGCCAGGAAAACACTTTTCTTACAAAAAGAGTTTATACATCAAAAGTGTTTACTGTTCACAATATGGATTAGAGTGGGATTTCAGTGTATTCTGGAGGGAGCTGGGGGGAGGGAGCAAGAAAAGGAATTGTCTATGGTCTGTATTTGTTTCTCCAGTTCCTGTACTGACAGCAAAGGACCTTTGATTGTAAGATGAATTGTAGAGCAGGAGTTGCGGCTCTGTTTTTGGACATCGGTATTTTCACTAGCGCTTTTGACTTCAGGGAGCCCTTTCAGAGATGAGAATAGTGAGGTGGATGTAGAGCTCCCAGAAACAATAACAGGAACATTTGCCAATTAATCTATCACACGCTGTAGCACAATTTACCTTTTACCCTTCCAATTCTGAAGAGTTACTATACAATTCAAATATCAAATTGTTACTGGATACAGCAAAAATGAGAGGATGTGGGGGTAAAAAAGGGACACATCAATAACAGGACAATGCTTCTAATTTCCTGTACAGCTTGTTATATGTGACCTCGTTGGTAAATCTGGTCGCTATTTTCCCAATACTCCTTTTAAATACCCATTTGCATAACCCCTTCTCAGACAGTCTCACACACGCTCATTGGGACGCCACGGGAAACAGCACAAGTACTGGGACTGGTTGTGCCCAGTGCCCCCTGGATCCCCTTGCTCCCCCAGGCTCTGGCTCCCCTATGTCACATGCCCAGGGCAAGCACCACGTGCCTTTTCTCTGTGCCCACCTTCCAACAGCACCAAAAACCTTTTTGGTAGAAGACTTGGGATGGAAAGTCTTCTAAGTTATTATTTAACCCTACCCTTCATTTTCCTTAGCCTTCATAAACATGGGCAAAAAAGAGATGTGTTTCCAGGTTTAACGAGCCATTTATAACTAATTACTGAAGCTTATTAAGTACAGCTTTGGCTTAGGCATTTTATCCCTACCTTTTCTCTACAGTATTCACCAAAATTTGGCTTCCTAAGAGGAACTAATTGAATTTCATGGTTTACACATTACTTGCACACTCTTTTTAATCCCCAGCTCTAGTTTTTCTTTTACAGATTGTCCCGGAAGAAAGCCAAAACATTAACTTTGTATTCATTGTATAAATAAGCGTATTTTTTTAAAATTCTATCTACAGGCACACACGCACACTGGGTTGGAGCCTTTTCTAATTCTTCAGTGCACTGGTGCAACTCCATTATATCAGCAGCCACACGCCAGTATGGAAACTAATGTAAGATCTTCTACGGGTGATTATGGACAAATAGAATCAGATCAGCCAGATATTTGCAAGCTTTCAGGGAAATTGGCTTCCATCTAAAGATTCGGCTTGTTCTTTTTTATAGCAAATTTTTGGGTGAGTTAACTGTTCAGGGCACTTTGGAAAGCTTTCCTCCTCCAACTCCTTCTCTGCGATCTCCTCAAAGAAGTTGACAGGTCCAACCAATGTCTTTGTAGCTGGAGACAGCATCTCCTCCCAAATGCTGGGGGGAGTCCTGGGTCCAGTGATGTCAAAGGGAATTTGTCTTTAATATCAGGAGAATCAATGTCTCACCTTAAACTTGTGCCCCTGTAAGTACTCTCTTAACATCTGGTTTAGCACCTTGTATTGTCCAGGCAAAACCCCACCCAAGCAGAGGGACCAAGAAGTGGTGTAATATAACAGCTATCTACATTAAATGTGAATATTTGCATATCATGAAGCGCGCAGCTTGTGCTTGCAAGTGTATTTTTAAGGCATGGTGAGGGAAGACACAAGCTGCAGTCCAGCTATTTGAAGAAGCAGCGCAAGAAGGAATGTTCCAGGCAATTTTTTAGTAAATGTGTGTGCAATGAAGTGGTTCCAGTCCAAGGCATTTTTAGCAAGTCACAGCAGCATGCTGCTTGATCTTTACCACAACGTTTCCTACAGAAACAGTGTGAGGAAGCTTGCCCGGACTTTCCAGAGGGGCTGGGGAATGAAGATGACCTATTGAAAAGTTCAAGTAACAATTTCCAACACAACTGGAAACTTTTCCAATGATCTTCCTCTCTTTTGTTAACTGCATCTTCAAGACTAGAAAAGGGGTCTCCAAATGTTATGAATTATATTAAAAAGCCATCTAGAGTTCACATTATTAGAAGTCTTAAGGAGAGAAATGTTAAAAGAAACAACCCTCCCTTCAGTGATAACACAGCTCACTATGACTCAAACTGCAAAATCATAACATCGAATTAAATTCTACTAACAACTATATATGTGTCTGTGTTTGTTTGTTTTTTTCACAAGGACAACCTGTGGGCTGGTGTTGTGCAAATCAGCTTTCCTAGTGTAAAAGAAAGCCATCACCACAGCCACTACTGGCAGAAAAAAGAGTCTCAGAAATTTTTTAAAAAGTGCAAAATAACATTTTTTCTATCCACTCCTGTCCGAATAGCTGAGATACACCACAATTCAAAAATAAATTTCAAAGCAAACAAACAAAGCTGAAGCAGCTACTCAGGCCTGGGAAAAATCAGCACTTCCAGTTAGATCTTGGCAAACGTGGAAGCAACAGAAGCTGAAGTCTCAAAGGAGGGAGTCTCAGGTTACCGCAGAGCTGGGGCGCTGCTACCAATCCCACCTCCAGTAAAAGACTTACATGGGATTTAAGTGCATGGGGCTTGTATTTGCCATCTGCACACGGGTGAATTGTATCCCAAGTGATTGCCAAAACAATGAATGGGAAAAAAAGAGAAAAAAATATTCGACTGCTTTCAATTCTACGAATGCTATGACATTTCTAAGGTTAGGATGTACCATATTTCCTGGGGAAATAAACTTTTCAAGCGCATGGCCTCCTGATGTCTCCTTTGCGGACAGAACTTGCTATCTTTGATAATCCTGCTCCTGATTATGTTGTTTTAATCTGACTGTCATTTTACACCCTGCTGGGCAGGGAAAG
>NW_008824986.1:8127372-8144520 GCF_000699105.1 Pygoscelis adeliae | reverse complement strand
ATCAACTTTAAGTTTGCTTTCCATGCATGTGTTATAATAAACAACAATGTATGCAGAGAATCAACTGCTAAAATTGGGTCCTGTGTTACAAATTGATTCTCTAAGAATTGTTCTAAGGTTAATTTAAATAATATACTTGAAAAACACATAATCCAACACATTCTATTTTTAATACTATGTTATAAATATACTCTGGTATGTTATGAAAGTTGCAAATAAAATATGCTTTCGTTTGCACTTACAGTCTTAAGCTAAATTAAAGCCTCAACTTTAATTAATTAAAAACCAACTCATTGCTCTCACTGCCTGATCTGTTTGGGGCAGGCAGCAATGATTTTGCCTAATCTTCTCACTTAATATCAATCCCATCTCTGCAGAAAAAACAAGGTGTGTGCACTAAAAAGTGTTGCAGAGAAGCAGAAAGAAATGTTCCTTGAAATTCTTTAAACGTTCTCTAGAGCTAAGAAGATTTGAGACACAACAAAGAGAACAGTTTAGCCAAAACCCTGCCTTCCACATAGAAAATTCACCCCAAAAGTACACAGCAAGAAAACATGGTTGTAATTAATGGGGTTTGTGAATGGGATTTGGTGGGGAGGGCAGCAGCCTGTGCAACGTTGAGCTATACTTTTTTACATACCCTACAGATAGCCATCTCCAAGTGTGAGAAGTGCATAATGGAAGAATAAAACTTTATTAAGTATGGCCTTAGGCAGTAGTGCAAGGTTCACTGAGTGGCTTAATCATGCTTATTCTGAAAAGCAGCTGAGTTGGAGAGGAGAGGTCAACGTTGGAGAGCCCGAGCAGCATGTGGTCCTGCCCCTTCACTACAGGGTTTGCGTTCACCACACGCCTGTTTGTACTGGTTGTTCTGCAAGAAAAGGATGCACGGAAATATTGCAGTGACACTCAGCCATGCCAGCACTGTTGTTGCTGTCCAGGTTGCAGAAGCAGACGCATGGGCATGGGGGCTGCAAGTCTTGCTTGGAGGTCCTTTGCTGAAGGACGGCAACCACACACCCTAAGTCACCCAGGAGTATTTAAAAAACTAATACTTGTTACAATTTTCCCCTGTGGCTCCTGAGAGCATTGAAAGTCCCACCACTGACCACACTATTGAAACGCTGACCAAGAGCCAGACCTGGTGACCACCAGCAACCTGGATCCTTCCCTTCATGCTGCGTGGTCAGGCATGGAGCAGGGATGCTGCAAGAGGATTTCTGTTTTGCCGCAGGCAAGATGTATTCAAGCTATACGCATAGTTTTCCCTGCTTGCCTAAAATCAACCACAAACACAGTTTTTCCTGTCTCACACAGGGTCATTTAAAGACAGTTTCAATGATCCTGTTAAGGACTGTCCATATGTTCAACCGTCTCCTGGTGCTGGAGACACACAACGTGAGTTACATACCTGGCCTTACCTGGCTACATCTCTATGTGAGAGAAATAAGAACTTGATAGTCAGGAACAACACCAAAGCCAATAATTCTGGATAAAAGACAAATTTTATGAATTCAAATGCTGTAACAAACTAATGTAATGACATCCTGCCAGGGGCTGGCGAGCATCCCCTTGCACAGCTTCATTGCTTACCATGCACTCGGCAGCCAAGGGAAGGGTCTTTTTTCATCCAAGACATGGACTGTTCGCTTGATCCCAGGAGATGTAGGACTAGAAAACATCTCTGCTCTGTTTTCTGCTTTTTCAACCCCCAACTTTGGTATAGTTACAGAACCAAAATGAAATAAAATAGTAAAAGAAGCCGATAAAAAGGCAACTTTGCTCCTTGACAAAAGGCCAGAAAGCACTGCCCATTCAGACCTCTCTAGTCTGCTCCTGTAGGACAAGACAGCCTTAATCATTGCCTTAGAAAGGATAAAATGGTCACCAAAGTTCTTCCTAGAGGTGGGAAATAAAATAGAGCAGAAACCTCAGAAAAGCGTTGTTTTCACTGTTTTAAACCCACTATATTCAGAAAAGTTTTTTTTAAAAAAAACAACAAAATATTCTGATGTAATTTCTTCTATCCCCAAGAATAAGCAATGAAATAAAAAACCAAACCCCAAACCAAACAAAACAAAAACCCCCAAAATCAAGCTGAGCTTAATTGCTGCTTTGTATCCAAGTCGTAATGACGCACAGAGAAGGACATTAGGAAGGGGGGAGCCAGTTCAGGAACAGTGTGGGGCCACAGCCTTCTTCCCTCCTCCTTCCCCCTGCCCTCCCCTGTACCAAGGTATAAGATGTGATCTTAATTTTGTAGCAATGAAAGAGGAAAGGCTTTTTTTAAATAGCTTCGTAGCACTTAGAGATTGCTGATACCAATATTCTACTATAAACCTCTGCCACGTCCCCCCCTTCACTAAGGCAACCTTTCATTAATTTAGAAAGTATGAGCTCATTAAGCAATTCTGTTCCAAAGTTTCTGTAGTTGAAAAGCCAGTGAATTTCCCCAGGTTCTCAAAACCTTTTTCAAAAAAAGCCAAGTTACTCTATATTCCTCTTTAAACAAATAAGGTTAGCTACCCTTTTGCCATTCACAATTCAACATTCACACTAAATTAATTTTTCCAAAAGTAATTCAGATAAAAGCTTTGCTGCTGATACCCTTTTCAGAGCTACAAGATTGAATAAGGCATCTGAATAAAATTGTGTATTACAGCCTTCTTTAATATTTAAGCATGACATTCATTGATTTGTTTCTTGTTTTCTGCAAACCTTGACAACATGATAAAATAAATCATAAGAAGAAAATATAGTGGTAACATCTTTTATGGACTTCACATAGTCATCAATCTCAAGCTGTGAGTGAATTATCAGTGCAGCAAAAAGATCTATGTTTTAAGAGCTCCAATAGCATACTAGCTAGAGGTTTTTCACAAGCAAACTCAAGGCGAGTGACTGATAAGCATCATTATTGTTTTCTGAGAGTCTAGTTTATAGTGTGTTGTGGAGGTGTTGGCATATATGTTTCAGAAGCAAAGGTTTGATCAATTCTAAGTAGACATCTACTAACATATAAAAAATATAACATAGTATTAAAGTACCTATTGCACCATGTCAGCATGACAGGCCCCATGTTGTGTTTTTGATTATATTTAATATAGAATTAACCTTTCTTAATGTAACATATTGTGCATGCAATGCAAGTGAAAAATATTTATTTTGACCAAAACAAATATCATCCTTATTTAGGTTTTAAGAAATACTTCTTTATTTTCAATTTATAAAACTTCCCATCATAAAATCGTCAGAGCCCCAAACTGACAGGAAGGAATAAAAGCTTTTTTTTTCCTTGCAGTTTGTGAGCCATAGAGAGAGGAAGCCATTCAGGGCATCGGGAGCAGCCTGGAACAACAAGCATGGGGCAGCGAACGGGGAAGGGAGGACTGCGGGTAACACAGCTTTATAAACCGTTAATTTGGCAAAATGCAAGGAGAGATCCCATCGGCAACACCAGAAACACACAAACCCCCACGCCACCGTGCTGTGCTGGCAGTTTCGGAGGTCAGCGCGATGATGGGGAGGTGTGTACTCGGAAAGTGGGATCCTTCTGCACGGGAAATAATAGGACTGAGGGAATGGTCTGGAATAATCAGAGGCTGTGAAGAGAAATGTGGAAATAGTGAATTAATTCAATGGGATAAGCCAGCTCACTTGCAGGAGCTGACACTGCTGCATAATGAGGTTATGTAAAGGTATCATCGTTTTGCTGTGAAAAATGCCGCTCCTGAAAGTAACTCTTTCAACAGACTTACAAATGTTTTATATCTGGTAAATGGGCTAATGAAAGCTTTAGGTTTAGAAAGCAGTAGCCTAGGGATTGTAAGAGTAAATATTAAGATGTTTTCTGACAAGCTGAATATATGTGGTTTCCCACAAAATCCCACAGTGCTTTGCACTCCATAAATATCACTCCTCTTCCCTCACAACTTTTACTATATGAAATATGATGCCGCAGTCCACTAAAACATAGCTGTACTTTCACTGGGCTTGAATCTCCAGCACACATTTATTTACATAGGTTGAACACTATTCATCACCCTTGTAATTAATGCAGTCAATCGTGAGGGTGTGAAGTATTTCCTTTGCCATCCCCTGGTGAAGCAGGACACTGTACTTCTCACAGAAACGACCACTGCAATCTCCTCAATTAAAAAAAAAAATAGCTTTTAGAGGCCTTTGTACTTTTGTGTTGATCATAGCTAGCCAAATTCATTGGGTCAAATCTTCAAACAAATTTACAGGGCAATATAAGAGGATAATTTGTGGCAAGATTTGGTCAGGCAAGGGTCATCTGAATTAATTATATTCCAGGGTGAAATTGTTGTCACTTTAGGGCTCAGTCCTGTAGACTCTATCTGGGCAATGCTATGGACTGGAGGAGGAGACACGTTGACTTTCTCCTTGTGATTAAAGACTGGGGAAGAATCGTAAAAAAGGTAGGTATTACTCACATCTATTTTCTTCTTTTGTTAAAGAAGCTGCCTAAAAGTTAAGCTTGAAGCAGTGCTCTGGCTGCTAGGTTATCAGAGCAAGGCCTGCTCAGTAGCAAAATTCAGAATCTCAAATGATGTCCAAGCTCTGCAAAATGCTTAACTTGGTAAGTAGGGAGATTTTCTTGTAAATTCAATTTTTCGTGTAATTCAATACTGCACCAGAGGTCTCACTTGATGGAAAAGAGGCTCTGTGCTCCGGGAGTGTTTTACAAATATGTAAATATTATACCTAAGCTACCCCCGTTAATTAAATATGGCACTTTACAGAAGCATATTGTTTCCAGTCTCAATGTTCTGGCTTAAATCCATCATCAGTAATTATGTTCTGTCCTTTTAAATTCTTTGCTGGTTTAATTAGTTAAATTACTCTATTTCACTTCCTGTCCCAAACTTCCACACAGTGCTGGTGACCTATCTCTGTGGCTCCAGAGTTTTGTCCACTTGTAGCAGTAGTGGCATCATCATTCGTCTGGGAGGAGGTGATGACTCCGCCAGTGATGCCATGGCTCCCAAGTCCTGTTGCTGGGTTACTGCAATGTACTGAACAAGTAGTAACAGCATATCTTTACATTTTTTACATGTTTTTCAAAGTAATTTTATATCATCTGTGTTTTCCTCAAATGTCTGTAATTCATCATGAAGGTAATTCATAGTGTTAAATCTGGAAAATACTCTGTTCCCAATTCTCATCATACCTACTTTAGATGAAGGAACTAACGACCTGACAGAAGTAAGCAAAAAGATCATTGAAACCATCAGGCTATGCAAAAGAAGCATAAGAAATTAATAGCTGTTAAATCCGAAGATGTTTAACCAAAAGATCATGCTCGAGGCACTGGACAGTTCAGAAGATCCAGGTCTGCTAACCTAAGAGCTCAAAATTATTAACTTCCAGTTATTTGGAAATTAAATTAAAATGGGTCAACCGTCTCAGTCCAGATCTTAGGAACACACAACAGCACCACAGACGAGACAAACTCTGTTCAACTCCAAGAGGGGTCCCACTATTAATGAATATAAAGTAGGGGCAAGGTAGGAAGGGAGTGAGCTGCAGTTTAATATACTTATCCTATGAATATTTCTATAAAATCTGTTCAAGATTTTTAGTAAAACATAGTATTGAATAGAAATGGAATATTTATTTTCAATACCAGCTTTTAGCTACCAAGATTCTATTAAAATTAAACTGAAGAAAAAAATTAAAGATATGTATCTTGCTAATAAAAATGCACTTTTGTGATAGATGTTGTGGAAGCAAAACCTCCTGTAAATTAGGTCACTTCTACAGTAAACCATCTCCTGAACTCCTTTGTGAGAATTATGTAGGAAACAGGTTTTCTTTTCAAATCTTAATATAAAACTTGGAAAAAGAACAAGTATTCTACCTTATTCACATTCATAAAAAAAAAAATCATAATGTAGCATCAATATTCACTTAATAAAGAGACCATTTACACTGCTGGTCTACTGTTCTTTTGTTTGCCAGGGTTGATTTTTTTTTTTTTTTAATCATATGGAAGAGTCAGTGCAGCAACATCTGTGACTTGTCAGTCATTTAATTAACCAAAGAAAAGCTAGCTATTCATTTTATTTCTGTATACGTTAATGCTAAAAACTAATAGAAAACAGCTAGTAAATTGTCCTCTGCATATATTGGACACAGCAACAATTACTCTGGCAGAGAAGATATAATAAAAGAGGAAATTTTAATAGTATTCTTATTCTATTTATTCTCAGGGGCTTCTGTTTCAAGGTACTGTAGAAATTAACAATTATTTCTTTTCATTGTTTTTGATGATCTTTTTCTATTATGGCCCTATCCAACTTAAAATAAAATATAATTTGAACTTTCATTTTTGTATTAAATTCTATGGCATCTTGAGATTTACTTTCTGGTTGGTTACGGGGAGGTCCTGAGAAGGTTCAGAAAAATAAGCAGAAGCCGTTTCTTTCTGCCATTCAGATATCTGGTTAAGGCATGTCAGTTATTAGTACAATCAAGATAACTCGGCTTAAACCAAGAACTTTCACATAATAAAATAATTTGTTTTTCCAGCATTCATTTTATTGACAAATATGTTCTTTCCCATATTTTCTGAATGTCTGTCATATGTGTCTAAATACTTGCTATTGCTCTGCTATATAAAGCAATTAACTGACTTTATACAGCAAATTGTCAAAGGATTTCCCCAGAAAGCTTGGGGAAATCTAACATACGGAACTATTCTCCAATTTATTGACATGCTACGATGGTGAAAAAAGTAGGACATCAATAAACAGCTTTAGCTGGAAAACTGGAATCTGATTATAAGTATTGGGAGCTGGAGACCAGAGTCTCAATTGAAATACATGGCATAGCTTTATTTTAAAATAGATAGGTGCTATATTTTAATGGGGAAAACACAAGGCTTACTAAAGTGTATGCATGCAGCAATGCAGAGTTTTACATCCAAAGTTTCCCACTAGTCTATTTGAACTGGATCCAGGTTCAGATCCTCGTCCCAGACCGTTCCTCTGGCTCTGGGAAGCTTAAACACAGTGCAGGGAAAGTCTTTTTAGGCTTTTGTGTAGGTAGCAATCTCGCCTCTCTTTCAAGGGCACATCAGTGAGAGTGATGGTGTGAGAGGAAAGCTGGAGCACAGGTGGAAATAAAACAGCTCAGGACTGGCCCTGGGCGGACTCCCCACCCATAAGGACAGGCCTTCTACTTACTGCAGAGTCCAAATTCCCTAAAATTACAGCAGGTTTTGACATTTTGGCCGAAGAAAAGCAATCAAGGCTTAACTATCTCGGTTTTACGCAGTAGATATTGATTAGTATTGAAATAACCTGCACAAGAAAGTAGATTAAATAGTTCAGTGAGTTGTGGATCACTCGAAGGAATCTACAAAAGCAGCCTGAAATCCCCCAAGCATACAAATAGCATATCAGAATCCTAAAAAAATGCAGTAACAGGCTAAAAATAAAGCAAATCACAGATTCTACAAGATCAACCAGAAAAAGGAAAATTTCCAGAAAAATAAAAGATGGTTTATAGTCATTAAAGACATATGAGATGTTTCAAGAAGTTAATTTTTTATAAAGTGAAGAAAAGTTTCCTTCCTGAATCTTAGCTTCACTATTTTTTTACAAAAACCAGCTTGTGCTATGACACCAGTGGTATCTCACCTACAGCGCTGAGACGACAAGGAAGGACTGCTGAGCTTTGCTGGTTATAACCGTTTTATTAACAAATCGTCTACCTGCACACAGTTCTTACGCCTGTGCAACTTTGTTTTTTCAACACCTTTTGCTTATCTTTCCTTTCTTGTCATCACTGATCTTTACATTCATTTGTACCTTATATTTGTCTGTATTTTTACATCCCATCTGCATGGAAGGAGCAGTAGGGGCTGGATCTTGTGTTGTGGTTTAACCCAGCAGGCAGCTAAACACCACACAGCCGCTTGCTCAATCCCCGACCCCCAGTGGGATGGGGGAGAGAATCGGGGAAAAAAAAGTAAGATTCGTGGGGGAGATAAAGACAGTTTAATAGGACAGAAAAGGAAGGGACAATAATAATAATAGTAATGATAAAAGAACATACAAAACAAGTGATGCACAGTACAATTGCTCACCACCCGCTGACTGATGCCCAGCCAGTCCCCGAGCAGCGGCCCCCCCGGCCAGCTTTCCCCAGTTTATATACTGAGCGTGACGTCGTATGGTATGGAATGTCCCTTTGGCCAGTCTGGGTCAGCTGTCCTGGCTGTGCCCCCTCCCAGCTTCTCGCTGGCAGAGTATGAGAAGCTGAAAAGTCCTTGACCAGTGTAAGCACTACTTAGCAACAACTAAAACATCAGTGTGTTATCAACATTATTCTCAACCTAAATCCAAAACACAGCACTGTGCCAGCTATTAGGAAGGAAATTAACTCTATTCCAGCTGAAACCAGGACATCTGGGTATAATACACACAGCAACAAATAAAGAGGGAAAAAGAAGAGGAAGAAATACTGAAATTATCTGCAGATCTTCCTTTGCAAGTATACATCTTTGGTGAAATGCATTTGTATGTGTCAGGAGCCTGGTGCCACCTCCAATGTATTGTTAATATTCTGGTTATCATGCAAGAAGTCATTGCTGAACAAGTTTAAGCAGTGTGCAAACAACGTTACCTGCTGAGAAGTGTTAAGGTACCTATCATACCATGTCAACTTGACAGGCCTCATGTTGTGTTTCTGATTATATTTAGTCATATAAAATTAACTTTTCCTAATGTAACGTGTTGGGTATGCAACGTGGACAAAACAATATTTATTTAGGCTAAAACCTATTTGTATTCAGATTTACTAATGAGAATCACAATATGATCAAAATCCCCGACTCATTTAATGCATTTATGGAGTGACAGGACTGGAGTGCCTCAAGCCTTAATCCATGTAATAGGTGATAAAGCAGGAGGGTTTTGCTGATATTCACGTTGTCCAGCAGTGCTGGCTCTGGGCTCCGCACAGCTCCTGCCTGTCCACGGCAATACTGAAGCTGTCTCTGTCTTACTTGGTACTGTGCTCACTTCCATGTGGATTTTTTAAGAGGTATTTAGAGCATTTTTTAGGAAATGACAAAGGCTGCTTTCTCCCTGTCTTTTCTTTTTTTTGGTTTTTTTTTTTTTTTTTCTTTTTCTTTTTTTTTTTTATATTTTACTTCTTTTTTCAGGTCAGCAATAACATTCATATGCTCCTTGGGGTGTGTTACTGTGAGAGATAATATCCCAGTGACACAGGCCAAAGCAAAAACCATAGCAGTGGAGTTGGTAATACACTCCCTTTGCCTGAATGTAGTGGCTATACCAGTCTGATATCCATCAAAACAGCTTTGATTAAGTTAAAAGAAGAAAAATGTAAAATGCTTAAACCAACCAGCAAAAGATATCAGCAATCACAGGCAGAAGCTTTGGTGTCCTTTGGTTCTTTGCCATTGCAAACTTAAGGTTCAGTGACCCATTCCTACCCCACTGGCTGTTGGGCAAAGGATCAGAATTTATTATTATAAAAGCTGGGAAGGGGGCCTTCATAATTAAAATCTCAGAATGTAACTCAACATTTTCAACTGTTTTCCAGCTTGCTGTACCTATTTCTGCTCCGATGAAGTTCAACCCTTAGCTTGAAACTGGATTCTCAGAAGAATTTAGGGAGGGGGAACAGAAAAAAAAAAAAAAAAGCTTCAGCTGTTTGTGCAAAAAATGGGGAGGTAAAAAGGAGGGCAATTATCCAATTCACTAAAAGGGGGAGGACACAAAAATGCCTTTTTTATTAATGTTCCTACCAGCAAAAGTGTTGAGACTTAAAAGCTGAAATTTGGCATGGAACGCCTCCTAAGCCTTATGTTAGAGGAAACAAAATGACTGATTTATGAAAATTGCTTCCCATACTAGCTCATTAATGGCTAAATTGTGCTTAGTCCTTATGCAACAACACTCCATTGGCGCAGGATGCCCTGGCTGTCCTGCCACGTGGCCCCTCTGAATTTCTAGCATCACCCAAGGCTGTGATCAAACACAATTATTAGAAAAACAAAATATTTAAATACATTATAAGAATACTATTGATGCGAGATGTAGGCAGCATAAGTAAGCCTGGTACTTGATGAGGGGCTATGGCAGACAACATTTTTCTTTCTGGCCAAGACCCCCAGCACTAGTTTTCTAAGAAAAAGTTCTATTTCTTCTTATTGTTGGATTGCAGTGACAGCAAAATGACAGGTTTTTGTCACTTGAAATGATTTTGAAATTAAGTAATCCCCAATTTACAAAAGTTTAAAACATTACTGGGAATAAAAGGTTCTGCTGTTAAATTAAAATGTACTTCATGGATTGAAATCAGCATTCAAAGTGCCGAGAACTTACAAGAGCAGTGACATACAAGTTTGTGTTTTGTGTTGCAATTACTGCATACAACTCTGCTTTCAGCGTGGCTTGTGATGTTGCACGGAATGGGTTGGAAATTAAATCCATGCCTAATATGCCTAACTTCTGAAGTCAAATGAAAGAGCACACGCTGTATTCTCCAGTCGCTGCTACCCTGCATTAGCTGTGTGCTGCCAAGGAGCGTACATGTGCAAAATGCACCATTTTGTTCAGGGCAGACAAAATTGCTTATTTTAACATATAATGTCTCTAATTTGCCCTGAATAGAAGAATATCTGAACAGGTCGGAGGAAAGGAAAGGAAAGGAAAGGAAAGGAAAGGAAAGGAAAGGAAAGGAAAGGAAAGGAAAGGAAAGGAAAGGAAAGGAAAGGGGGAAAGAAGGAAAAGGGAAAGGAAAAGGGAAAGGAAAAATGAGAGCAAACTCTTAAAAAATATAATATCAAGAAGAGAAACCAGAAACAGTATTGCGAGCAGTCAGTGCTGAGGAGGAAAGGAAAGGAAAGGAAAGGAAAGGAAAGGAAAGGAAAGGAAAGGAAAGGAAAGGAAAGGAAAGGAAAGGAAAGGAAAGGAAAGGAAAGGAAAGGAAAGGAAAGGAAAGGAAAGGAAAGGAAAGGAAAGGAAAGGAAAGGAAAGGAAAGGAAAGGAAAGGAAAGGAAAGGAAAGGAAAGGGGAAAGGGAAAGAAGGAAAAGGGAAAGGAAAAGGGAAAGGAAAAATGAGAGCAAACTCTTAAAAAATATCAAGAAGAGAAACCAGAAACAGTATTGCGAGCAGTCAGTGCTGAGGAGCACTTGGCTTCTCCATAAGGCTTGATGAGTGCATCTCTCTCCTGCCCTGTGGTAGCTTGGGTGCTCTGAGCTTGGACCTCTCCAGATCAAAGTACCTATCAGTTTGGTTGAGTTTTGCAAAGTTACATGTTACATGTTAAAGAAAAAACATTAACTATTCCAAACTTTGCAAAGTAGATTTTAGAAGTCCATAATCGGTGAAACTGACACTCTCTGCAAAGTTACCTATTTCTAGTCTTGAAAATAGAACTATGCAAATTAGAGTGTTTTGAGTAATATTGGGATAGGTGTATGGCAAGAGCAGAGATCTTTGGCTCATCAGGAGAGATACCATGGTTATGTTATGATGTTGATTCCAGTCATGAGGAAAAAGATGAAGATGTGACTCAGATTCACAGATGAGTAGAAAACTCATATCCTGCATTACCATATTCAACGAAGTGACCCACTAGTGGGAGTTAGGGCAATATCAATGGGTAAGGAAAGGTGTTTGAATTCAGGGCTGCAGGATAATAACAAGCAAATGCCATAAAAGTATTCGCTTCTGTAGTCTCATGCCAGAGAGGGGATGCTGCTAGAGCACTACTTCAAAGGACTTGGCAATTTAGCAAGTCAAATAAACAATTTTTTGAAACTTTCACATGGGATGGTAGTGAATAGGAACCCATCTGCATTCAGCTTACCTTTATCTTTGTTTGGTGTTTGGTGGAAGCATACGAAAACACACAGCGACATTACCTGTACTAATGTGAACAGAGCTCAATTCACAAGAGAATAGGTGCACAAACGTGGGTGCACACAAGTGTAAGCCCCAATTCAAGAATGTGTCCCTGGTTGCCTGAAGGAAAAAAAAAACCACTCCTGGCAAGTTGAGAACACATTATCTCAGTATTATAGCTGGGAGATACTGGAGGAATTTTCAGTATCAAATATTTGTACACAGATCCAATTTATTAACAACAAATATTGACCATTCAGTTCTTAAATATTTTAAATAATTTATTCTAAAAATTTTGATACCGAAGTAAATTAATGCTAGAGCATTTCTTTGTTTGTGCCAAATCAGTGCTTCCCAGTAGGAAGTTAGTCCATCTTTGCAAGCAAGCTTTCATTCTCAGTAGGCAGTCCATTTCTGTAGAGTGCCATTAAGTTAATTTCAAAAAGAACCAGTAAAGGTATATGGAGCAGGCAGTAATAGCATGGAAAATATCCAAAATTACTAGACCCCAGCAACAGAACTTAGATGCCATTTTCATGCACTAATAATTTGTAGTTTACATATTGAAGGTAACTATAAACTGACTACTTCCTTGGTTAAGTCTTGCAGGTAATTGCAAATATGTTGTTAGTGCTGTACCTTTCCCCATCTGAGAACAGCATCTCTAGGAATAGGAACAAAAAGCACAATTTTCATGTTATTATCAAGAAGTGATATAAAGTTTCTGTGTCACCAAGAATATTAAATTTACTTGTGATTAAACTATAAAAGTGCCGCAATTTTAAAGATAGATTTCATAACTAGAAATTGTAACATTCTGCGTACTATTGTCTTTGATTTAAGTCAAATCTTGTCTTAATGCATATTTGATAAATATGCTTAAGTACATACATGGAAAATTATATGTTTCAAATCAGAAAAATCTTTCAGAACTACTCTTTATTTTGGTTGAGAAATTTAGTGCATGGAAAGAACAGCATACACACAACATTATTTACTCTTGGGTGTAATCCAAAGTAATTTGTGTTAGAAGTGGAACACAGAATTTCCTGTTGTTTCAAAGGTTTTCATGAAGAATTCTGTATTTTCACATTACTACAGCCCCAAGAGCTGCTGGTTGCATTGCTTTCATATGAAAACCAGTTGTAGCAAGTAGGCTGGATTTAGACAGAAGATTAAACAAGGTGGTCTTTCATTACCCTAAGGCTACCGATAGCCTAGTGCTCAAACCACTGGTACTGTTCAATCTGGTAATGGTGGTGGACTTTCAGACCATGTACCCAGCAGTTTTGCTCCAGCGAAGCCAAGGGAGAGCCAGCTGCCTTGGAAGGTGAAGGGAGGACCTGGTCCCATCTGGTTAAAGCCAAACAAAAGGCTCCTGCTGGTTTCACTGCTCTTTGCATCAGGATCTACATTTGGGATGGGAGTTTTCTAAGCGGGGCTAGTAACAGAAAATCCTGGTGGAGGCTTCCAACCACAAAAGTTCACATGCCTCATTTATGCCAATCAGCTGGTGTTTTCTTTGCTCACAGAATCTACTTTTCACAGTTCAACTCATAATTTTAAAATTTTCAAGATATGGGTCTGCAATGTTCTTTAAACTTATCTATCTATGTCCCCATGGACATTTAGGTGCCCTGGAATCACTTTTGTTGCAAATCACTTACAATGTTTGTTGCAAAAAATTACCATGCCTCCTCTAAGGGATCACAATAATTTTTTCTGATAGACACAATCATGGACCAAGATCAACAATGAAATGTGTTAATTCTTCATCTTTTGTGGAAGCCATTGGGATCTGGTAAACCAAAAAACTGCCTCAGGACCACTGAAGTGGCATTGCTTGAAATATTCAGAAAGAAAAGTTAGAAAGTGCGTGAGACACTGAGATCACCACTTGCAAAATGAGCAGTTTCCACCCATTTAACTGTAGCCCAGGTTTCACCAGCCGTGCCAAGCGGACATCTTACAGTTGGCATAACAGGCAGGTGGTGGTAATTGCAACATTGGGCCAGCTCGCCTGCTAGGAACATTACAAACTCAATTTTTGTCATGAGAGCAGAAGCCAGCACAACAAATTAGGAAATGTGGTCTGTAAACCACAGGACAGCATTGCTGCCCTCAAAAAAGACATCCGGTGAGATTATTCGGTGAGAAGAGAGGATATTAATAAACCAACCTATTTGTCCTTTGACCATCTAAGAAGAGTTCTCAACAAAAGGCAATTTTTGCCCAATATTCTAATAAGCCAGATACATTGACTTGCAGTGGGCAAAAGGTTTATACCAAGGATCTCAAACTGTGTAACTGCCTTTGTTCACCTTCCCATATAGCAGCCTTGATGATCTCAATAAGTCTGGCCATTACAAGGAAGTTAAGGGCTTTTGACTTTTGGAGGTATCTAATACCTCTGTATCTAATGCCCAGTTAAAGAAAAGCTCACTCCTTTCCAAACCTAAGGAAAGGGCTTTTTGCAGCTGGACGCTGGACACGGACTCGTTCCCTCTTCCATGAAGGCAAGGAAAGGTGTCCCAGTGCCTTCCTGTGGGCACACTGACCCACACTGACCCTGCTCTTCCCCAGCTCTGTCTGCCTCTCCCCAGGGCACTGGGAGGGTAAAAGGATGTAAAGACTGAGAACAGAAGCACTAAGTCATAACCCTCCCATAGGGATGCCCTGTAGGCAGCAGAGGAAATGTAGTAAGTACAACTAAAATTGGATTTAATAATTGCCACTAATAAAGGGGCAAGCGCATACAGCCAGTTACTATGCTGTCGGCAAAATGAATTGCTCAAGGCACATTAACAGTATATTAGTTAACACATACACAGTGAATAAATTGTAATTAAACTAAGTAAATAGTAAATATGTAGACAATGTATGACAATTGCTCCTTTTAAAAATCCTTTACATACTAGTGATTATTATTGACTTACACAATTTAAACAAAAAATCAAAATTAATGCATATATCTTTTAGTCTTTAAAATGTTTTTGATTGGTCTTTTTATTTTTTCTATTGCTAAATGAAAGAATGATGTCATACAGCAGCATTAAGTACTATTAAACAGACCATAACTAACATTAGCTGCATAAATTATACATAAACTGACACTTTTATGCACTTTGTGAAGAATTGCTTCATAGGTTATGCAATCTTTTCCAAAACAAGTTCCAAAGAATAACATCACTCGTTATGTTTCATAGCTACAAATTGGTAACTGAATTAACATTCATTTATTAAGTTTACATGGAGAACTCCTCTAATTCAAATACTTGCAGATTATAATTTATTTTTATCTGAGGTATAATTTTTCATATCTTGTTTTTGCCAAAGTCAATATAACCTGAGCCAAACTCTGTTTCCAGTTCTCCATTTTTACCCTCCCGTTCTTGGCTACTTACCTAGATGAGTCTTTTCTAGCTGGGAAGGTAAATAAATGAGCTTCGTTCACCAGACAAGTCTTTTGCAAAATTCTGTTTTTCAGACTATGATTCCTGAGTTAATATTGACAGCTTTAGGATCCTATTCTTGCAACTTCAAAAAAAAAAAAAAAAAGAAAAGAGAATCACTTTTGCACATATGGAAGTTGAGCAACTTATCTGTCAGGAGGGAGAGGTTGAATACAGTATTTTTTAATAATCTGTTTTATTTCTCCTATCCCAATATAAGCTCAAGTCAAATACTGGAGCAGGTGTTGAGTGGGACAATATGAAAAGACTCTTTTCCATGAATAGGCTCCATGAAAGTACCAAAAAGTGATTGCCTTCTGGGACACGGGCTGCTGTAGCTCTTGAGAGGTTTACACTAGCATAGAGGAGATTATAAGAGAATGGCGTAATGATCACATATAATGTTAATAAACATGGAAAAGAAAGTGAGGAAGGAGAACATAGATACAGAGATAAAAGAGCAGTAGACATGGTAACAAATGTTGTGGTAGACCTTGCACAAACCAGAAGACAATTAGGGAAGAAGGAACCACTGGGGTAACCAAGAGACTTGCTGCAGGCACGACAGTCAGATTTAGGTAAGGATTCAACAGTTCAATGATGATAGAGAAACATTACTATGAGGGATTTTTGTGGGAACCTTTGCATTGCTGGCTCAAAAATAAATACTATTACGAACAGATGTAGTAAGTGAAAGAGGTCTTCACTAAATAGAGGGTGAAACAATAGGAGGTGACACGAATATAAATTTGTCCTTGATAGATGGTTAAAGACTTTATAGAACTAGTCATAGAAAATAACCTCAGATCGAGTTGATTCATTTAAAATTAAATGGAAAGACAAATAAAGTCATGTAAGCTTAGATTTCCTATTGCAAAAGGGGAAATGCTGTTAAACACCAAGGCATGAAGTTAGCTGGACTGCAGAGATCAGAGACCAGGAGGTTACACCACCTACACCATTGGCAAGGTGGACAAGTTTGGTGGAGTGGCATAGGGACAGGGACATCCCTGAGGCAGAGGTCCCCATGGATCCTGCTGTCCCAGGGTCCTATGAGGTACAGACACAGATTGTTCTGATACAAGATTATACCATCAGTCATATTGAACAATCCTTCCCTGCACAGGGCTGTACAGTCCATTTTCTACTTGTTCCAGATTCTTCCAGATGCTTTATCTTGCCAAACTCTGAAAATTAATTCTTTCTTAAAATTGGAGGGAAAAAAAAAGTATTAGAGACTAAATCCATCCTATCTCATTGCAAAAGCATTTAACCTTTTTTTTTTCTTTGTCTGCGAGTCTATCTTACCATATTTCATGTGTCTACATGCTGATTTCTGAATGCCTTGAACAAGGTTAGAGCAAGTGAGACTAAGGTGAAGAAATAACCAGGTGAGGTTCTTTGACCTGTGGTATGCAGGAAGCTAGGCTGTATAGCCAGGAATGGTTAAACACTTTTTAGTTAAACACTAAAAACATCTATTAAATCTGTAAAACATGGCTGAAGTCTGAACTTCACTGATAAAATCATTACAGAGCATGTCTTACATGGATTGAAGGGAGAGGGAAGTGAAATACATAAAAAAGCCATCATGACTGAAATTATTCTTTAACCTCCATAGCCTTTAAAGTTTTTCACAAAACCTAATGATACCTTGTCATTTTTTCTTATTTAATGCACATTCGTTCAGATTGGCCTGGGCCAGGGAGGTCCTGATTCTTCCCGGACAATTTCCATAAACGGGATAAGGATGTTTCAATCAAATCTAAACAACCTTCTTCTGAGC
>NW_008824986.1:8109717-8127322 GCF_000699105.1 Pygoscelis adeliae | reverse complement strand
AAGACTTCATTTTTATAAATACCTAGCTTAGCCTAAAAAAGCTGGAGTTTTATATAAAAAGTTGATTTCATGCCTTCTTTCTGTTGATTTTTACCTTCTTTCCATTGCAAAATCAGAGCTGTCACAGTAAAGATGTGTTGATGCCTTTTAGGCTGTTGCTGGAAAAAATAATTATAAATCTGCCAAATACCACAAGAAGTTGAATTTAACTATTCTGCTTCTCTATTTCACTAATTCAGGGTTGAACTCCAAAACCTTGTGGGACTATTTATAGAAGGCAGTAGAAATTTTTTTCCTTTAAAAAGAAAACCAAGAGCATAAAATATAACAAAGTTATGTTGAGAGGACTTCAAGATATGAGATGGGAAAAGCTATATAATACTGCTCCAGAAATGAGTGCTTATAAAAGGGGGGTTGCATTTTTGGGGGGTTTTTTGTTTGTTTTGGGTTTTTTTTTTTTTCATTGTCTCTTGTAGCTGCTGTCTAATCCAATGGATTAGATCATTCAGGGCTCTAAATGAAACACAGAAATTCCTCTCTTTGTCAGCGCTGGAGAACATACCACACAGGGTCCCAGCTGGGTCTGTCCTGGATCTGATGCTATTCAATATTTCATTAACAACTTGGATGACAGAATAGAGAGTAATCTTTGGATGACACCAAACTGGGAAAGATCGCAAGTATTAAAATTCCAAATTATTTTGGAGCAAGCATCCTAATGATGACATTTAATAAAGATGAGCGTAAGGCACTATATATAGAAAGAAAAATCAAATCCGCACAAATACAATGGTGGAAGTATGCAGAAAGTGACCTGGAGGCTACAGAAGACCTCAAAGTGTTTATGAGTCAACAAACACAGTGCTGTTACAAAAAGACAAATAACTTTCTGGGATCTCTGCAGAGCACCATTAAAGCCTTAACAAAAATAAAATGAAAATGTCCATTTCTTGGCAAAAAGAGATGAAGAAATACTGGAAAAAAGTGCGGAGGAAAATAATAGGAAATTATAAACATTTTAGAAAAGTTGTGATGTGTTTGCTTAGTCTAGAAAGCAGTCTAGAAAGAGGAAGGGGACACTCAATACTATTTTTATTTTAAATATATATATGTACATATGTATGAAAGCATATATATGTAAATCATTATTTTAAATAAGGTGATAACCACTTTTTGTCCATGTCCAAACAAGGCTGGACAAGAAGTAACTTGCAGGAAGGGAGGTTTTCTATGTGAAAGAATAAGTAGGCACTGGAGCAAATTACCAAGGGAGTGTCGTGGTTTAACCTCAGCCAGCAACTGAGCACCACGCAGCCACTCACTCACTCCCCCCGCCCTGGTGGGATGGGGGAGAGAATCGGAGGCATAAAGAGTAAAAGTGAGAAAACTTGTGGGTTGAGATAAAAACAGTTTAATAATTGAAATAAAATACAATACTACTACTACTACTAATAGTAATAATAATATACAAAGCATGTGATGCACAATGCAGTTGCTCACCACCCACCGACCGATGCCCAGTCCCTGAGAAGCAGCCCCCCCCAGCCAGCTTTCCCTTAGTTTATATACTGAGCATGACATCACATGGTATGGAATGTCCCTTTGGCCAGTTTGGGTCAGCTGTCCTGGCTGTGCCCCCTCCCGGCTTCTTGTGCACCTCCAGCCTTCTCAGTCGGTAGAGCATGGGAAGCTGAGAAGTCCTTGACTAGTGTAAGCACTACTTAGCAACAACCAAAACATCGGTGTGTTATCAACATTATTCTCATACTAAATCTAAAACACAGCACTGTACCAGCTGCTAGGAAGAAAATTAACTCTATCCCAGATGAAACCAGGACAGGGAGGTTGTGAAACTCACTGGCAATTTGTAAGAACAGATTAGACATACATTAGACATAGCCATGTAATTTTAGTTGGTCCAGGTCCAGGGCACAGAAGGAAAAGGGCCAAGGTCCATCTTGGCTGATGGAAGAGACACCTCACTCTGGGAACTGACTGTCCTGGGAACCTCCAAAGGGCCATTTTAAGGGCAGAGGTGATAATGTCTATATACTACAGAGCCAGAGGTGACTGCATTCCTCATCTACTTGCTGGAGTTAGCTAGAATCAAGCTGGACATTGGGTATCTTCCATCACGGGATCCAGCTTAACATCCCCTCTACCCCACCAGCTTCTCAGGGCTTCTCTATATATTGCATCATATATCCTGAATTGGAATCAACCCCTAACATGGAGCATAAGACAGGCATCCAGGATATACCGGTCTTAATTTTGCATATGTCCTTTTAGCTGAATGCACCACTTCTGCACCCAAAAACACAAGTCCCAGGCCAGTACAGTCACATAGGCCACGGTTTAAAAATCAAGACTTTCAGGTTCAATCCCAGCCATCTGCACGATATTCAGCGATCAACTAAAAACAAGGGTATAAAAAATAAAGTGGTTATACACCTGAAAATATGTGTTTTATCATAGCAGCTGTATCTAGGTATGTACACCATCTATAGTCATCCGGCAACATCACCGCTAAGCAATCCCTGTAGGATTCCTTGGCAGGATGCCATCAAGAAATAGAAACTTTCAAATCTTTCCTCCTTCTTTTATAATTTTGCATCTACTGCACTGCCACCCAAAGTAGCGTGCGTCAGGGGCGTATCCCCTAAATAACATCCTGGGCTTAAAACGGCTGTCTAGGAATTCTGCCCTTTGCTAACAGACTAAATGCTCCTACACGGCCTCCTCTCTGGCCACGCTTGCGCCCATCTGCTCGGATGGCTTGGTGCCCGCGGCAGGGCGGCATGCCAGCTTCGTTAGGTCAGGGATGCCAAGCTATGACAGCAGTAGATGGACAACCTGCCTTGTGCTGCCATGCTCTCCTTTCCAAAATCAGCCCTCTTCAGACTGGTTTCGTGCATCAAGTATCAGGTAGCAAACTGAAAGTACCTGAAGGATGGAGAAGGGAAAACATAAAAGGTTTGGGGATATTTGCTCTTTCCAAAAAATCAGGCTTCTAGGAAACATATAAAGCCCATTTGGGATATAAGATATTATAAAAATATTGCCCATAGGAATGCTCTGAAAGCAAACCTTTGGCAGTGTTTCAGTAGCTACATTAGGCAACTCTTAGGCAAAAGTATTACTCCCAGCTCTTCCAGGCAAGGAGTCTCATTTGTGTGTGAAGTGCCTCTCTTCCTTTAGGCTAATTAATAAACAAACAGTATCGATAAACAGACCATGTCACCCAGAATGGGGTCAACGCATGGGGATCCACCACATGCAAAGTACATGCTCGTGATTAAGGATGCCCAGCTCCATCTGGCTCCAGGCACACCTCCCGCAGGGATGCTGCCGAAGCACAGGCAGGACGGGTGCTTTAGCTTTTGCACAAACCCTGGTATCTCAGAGTGTGTTTGGACATGAATTCGGGGGCAACCTCACACGAGTGAGGTTAGTAAAGGTGAGGTGAACATCTATTAGACAAAACTGCGTCGGAAAACTTCTGTCCCCGCTGTGAGATGGGATGGGTGAGAAGGAGGAGCTCTCCTGTCCTGGTCCTTCATCCCTTCCTCTCCAGAGAGCTCCTGCCAGCCACGAAGCCTCTCAAAACATGCAGCCACAGCTGGGGCTCACATGGGATTTCATGGGGGACAGAGGAGCAAAACCATTTTGTCATTAACACCTTTTTTATTTACGGAGAGAAAAAACACATGTGGTGTAAGTGGTCTTCACCAGTACGGAAAGGGGCACTCAGTATCAGCGTGAGTATAAATTACCCCGGCTGAGAGCACAATAGCTCTGCCTACGCTATCAGAAAAGAGAGCCAATAAAGACATTTTGAGATTTCAGAGCATAAATCACTGTCAGGAAGCAAGGCCATGTTTTTTTTGGTGTAAACACCAGGAGTAGTTTAGTGTTTAGTTATTTCCTACACCTGAAAATCAGCTGATTTTACATGCTAAATGCTATCGGTACGAGAAGATTTTAGGCTGAAAGAGCAGCTCAGACACTAGAGGTTTTACCTCCAGGACAAAACATGCAAATGTGGAAGTCTTGGAGGAGGTGCCAGAGACTGAACAGGCATGTGGACCAAATTCTGCAAAGCATTTATCAGTTGTAGAGGCAGTGCCTCCACAGGCAACTCTGGGAAAGTATAGTCTTTCCCCCCACCCAGCCATTTTCTGCATATAAATGAAATGTTTTAGTCTGACATTCAAAGCTTTTCCACAAGTATTAAAAGGTGATGCACATTAAAGGCAAGTCAAAATGATGAAAAAAAAAAGATATTTTTCTCACTCATGAGAAATTCATGTCCCTAGAAAAGGAGCCGGTGCAATGACATTTTACTGGGTGCTCATTTGGTCGAGATAATCGGTAGCTGTGAAAGTCACAAAGTTAGGGCTAACTTAATTGATAAAATAAAGAAGAAATGAACCAACAAGTGTTTGTTTCTCTTTGTTGCAATGCTATTGCAAAAGCCTGAGATGAGTACAATATCCATTATCAAGCTATGAGAAAAACCCAAAGATTTCCTGGTAAAGAACAAGGGAAAAAAAATATAAATTTAGAGAAAGGATTATCATAAATGGCACCTGAATGCATGGTGTCCAGTGACCAAATAAAGATGAAAAGGGCAAGGAAGTAGACATGTTTTAGAAGATCACAGCTCTCCATGTAATGATGCTGTCCTCTGGATGCAGCACCTGGTGCCTTCCCATCCATGCCACCTCCACGGCATGTCAGGCCACTGAAAATCAAACTGAATTCAGTTGGTTATTTCACTGCTGAAAATGGACTGCGTGTAAAATGCCAGCTCATGGCCAGCATTTTCTCCCTAAGCCAAGGGGAGGCACAGCACAGGTCATCACATCTCTTCACATTTGAACTCTAACAACCCTTGCACTTTCCCCTGGCAGTGACAGCTCTTCTGGAGGATACCGATCTTCCCCCACAAAAAGCAGAGAATGGTAAATCAGCGCAAGAAGAGTCATGCTGAAATAGTGTTAAAATCATCTCCAGGAGTGAATGCCTTCCTGAGGAACCATGTAAAAAATGCACCTGGTCTAGGACTACAGGGCACAGGCTATGCTTCAGTCCCAAAGACTGCATGTGTGCATTCTCAGCCATGTAGAAAATTATCCCCAGCAAAGCTGGTCACGTATTAAACACCACACTTCACGCTGTTTTCAGGAGTCAGCTTGCGGCATCTGGTGTGCAGGAAGGTGGACACACAGAAAGACAGAATGAGTGTAGATCATTACAGGAACCACAAAGGGCGAAACAGTGAGTGATAGCACCATAATGGAAAGCCAGGAGTGTGACAGTGGGGATGCCGCTCGTCTGATCCGCAGCTTTGAACAATCCTGCACAATTTATGGAAACAAACTCATCTAATAATTCATCATTGATCCCACTTTTGATTTGACCTCTGAACATGTCTGCTTACCTTTTAGATTCACTACCTGTGACAGTCATTGAAAATTAAGAGGACAAGGAAAAGTGTAAACCAATAAAAACTAAATAGGGATTGAATATACCCCTCTGTGTTTCTTGCATCCATATCTTCCCCTGCAGTCACCTCCCTTTATACCATTGGTTATTATCTATATTTCCATAGCACAAGAGCTTGAAGCTGGGATCAAAGCTCCACTGTGCCAAACTCTGGCTCAGCACCATTGCAGGAACAGAGTGCTGCCTCGAAGAGAAACAAAACCAGGGGTTGGGGGAGAAATTTGTGGACCGGGGTGAGTTGCTGTGCTGGTTTTGGCTGGGATAGAGTTAATTTTCTTTATAGTAGATAGTATGGGACTATGTTTTGGATTTGTGCTGAAAACAGTGTTGATAACACAGGGACGTTTTCGTTACTGCTGAGCAGTGCTTACACACAGTCAAGGCCTTTTCTGCCTCTCACACCACCCCACCAGCAAGTAGGCTGGGGGTGCACAAGAAGTTGGGAGGGGACACAGCCAGGACAGCTGACCCCAACTGACCAAAGGGATATTCCATGCCATGTGATGTCATGCTCAGCATATAAAGCTGGGGGAAGAAGAAGGAAGGGGGGGACGTTTGGAATGATGGCGTTTGTCTTCCCAAGTCACCGTTACGTGTGATGGAGCCCTGCTTTCCTGGAGATGGCTGAACACCTGCCTGCCGATGGGAAGGAGTGAATGAATTCCTGGTTTTGCTTTGCTTGCGTGCGCGGCTTTTGCTTTACCTATTAAACTGTCTTTATCTCAACCCATGAGTTTTCTCACTTTTACCCTTCCGATTCTCTCCCCCATCCCATTGAGGGGGGAGTGAGCGAGCAGCTGTGCAGTGCTCAGTTGCCGGCTGGGGTTTAACCACACAGTTGCCCAAGGTGACATCTGTGCCTGGGTGCCTGGTCCCGTGAGTCTCCATCCAGCCAGGTCTGGATGGCACTGCAGCTGAGGGCACGGTAATGGTTTCAATTCTTTTCAGCGATACAAGTAAAGCAAGCCATCCTGCTTTATTTTATTAAAGTCATATGTTATTCTGGAATTCTGTGTTGCTGTTATTCTGCCTGCTTAGTCTGGCAGTCTAAGTATATTTGAAAACCAATAAAATAAAATATTACCAAAAACCATAATACTCTAGAAATCCACTCCCTTCTGTAATTACAGTTTAACGTCTAACATACTTTGTGCTTCACATTCAGCAAACTTTGATACAGTACTTAGACTGAAATTATGGTGCACCAGAGTAACATACATTTGCTGGCAATGAAAATGGGAAATAATTTCTCTTTTATAATTAGGGGATGTCTGCAGGATGGAGGTGCTATTTGTTTGTCATCACAGAATATGCCTGCCTTGTGTCAGGCAATCAGTTTGACATGTGGAGTTAACTTTAGGTTATCCAGACCAGGCACATGCATTTGTTCTCCATTTTCTCTACTGTCTCACAGCAAGTCAAAACGCAAACATTTCCTAGGCATGTTATATAGAAGGGCAGTGTTTTCTTGTAAGGAATGTTTATTTGTTATTTTTTCAATCTCTTGTTCTCTAAATACACTGTTAGCAAAACCACAAAGAGACACATTCCTTATCCACATGAACTAGGAGACCGCAGGCTTTAAGAATCAAAATAATAAAAAATGCTAAAAAGACATGTGCTGCTGTATAATGATGGGGAAATGCTTGGGTTTTGCTTTTTTGCCAGCATTTGTGGCATATTTCTAGACATGATGTTAGTAATATACACCATGTGAACGAAGTTTGGAAAGCAACATCTTTTAATTGAATGGCTCCAGCAGTAATTATTATTTGCTCTCTTGTTAATTAACAATTTACAAATGGCAGTCAGAACAGTATGGTTAAATTACTTCTTCAAGATGACTTAAAGCTGGAAAAGGGTTGCAATTACCTTCTATCAGAATTTTGCCTTTTTTTACTGGCAATTTCTCTTTGACCCTGTAAGAGAAATCAGGGATTGAAATGGAAAAAAAAAAAAAAGAAATCGTGTAATCTGTGTTGTTTCCACCAAAGTTTGCTAGTCTGTTCACAGGCAATTTTCTATCTCCAGGAGCAGACACGAATCACAGCTGAACAGTGCTTTGAAATCCAGTCTCCCTCACTTGTTCAGGTCTAGAAAAATAAGTTTAACTCTCATACCGGGCGGTTTCTCTTCTTTACACAGCCCAGGTAGATAGCACACGCCTTCCTTCAATACAGCCATTCCCATCGATTTCAATAAAATACCAGTACCAGCACAGGTGGTCAATCCCTGGCTCTTACCCTGCTGAATTCAGTCAACAATTCAATTATGAATTCAGCAGATGTCTCAGCTCTTTGGGCCACCGGGAATTTCTCAGCTCTAGCACTCCGGTGAGGCCAAATTTTTAAAAGTGGCCTCAAAAGTGGAAGGAGCTCTCCAGGGACATGGTGGAAGAACCACTGCTCGGGACATTTAAAACCAGAGACAAAACAGCGGTAATTATCCATCAGGGAGCACTCTTTCTGGGAAGGTAAGGTATAGGGAACGTA
This sequence comes from Pygoscelis adeliae, assembly GCF_000699105.1. Lineage (NCBI taxonomy): Eukaryota > Metazoa > Chordata > Aves > Sphenisciformes > Spheniscidae > Pygoscelis > Pygoscelis adeliae. The sequence continues at coordinate 8,119,322 of NW_008824986.1, read as the reverse complement.
GTAGGTCTTATTCATCTCTAGTTGCTGTGATCATAGGAAAAACCGAGCACGAAGAACTGGAGCTCACTGTCTACTTATGTATGCAAATTGTCGTCTTTGTGCCTACATTAAACAACAGCCCGTGCGGGAGTAAACTGGATAGGTAATTATCTAGTCTGAATGTGCACATGGTCTTGCACATGGAGATGTGATGAGATGAGATGAGAACATGCACATATTTAGTATGCAACCTTTTACAGGCTGCTTTTGAAAACTTGATCCTTAGACAGGTATACAAAGAGATTATCATGATTATCTGGCATTTCCTCAAGATCAAGAAATACAGTCACAAGAATCATACATTCGCCTTCATAATTTAGGAGTATGATCATAACTCAAATGTCATTTAACAAAATAATACAAAAAGCAGTATGTATTCCGGCCATTATACCGCGCATCTGCGGAGCGGGAGAGCATTGCCTGAGCACTGCGTCTCTCCCAAAGTCATTTTAACCTATCAAGCTCTACACAAACTTTTATGTAGGAAAGTAAAGCCATTTTATTTTCTGAATGATCTTATTAATTCCTATGCAGGATATTTTCTATTTCACAGAATGTACTGAAAATTTCTTCCCAAGGAAAAGGAGGGACTGGCAAGCAGAGGCCACTGCTTTGGTCAGGGTGCAGCTGCAGTTCACTGCTCCTTTTTGAAAGCGTGTCCTGCAATTTTACCCATTTTTCCCTGAAGATTAAAGTGAAAAATAATACAAGACCTCACCATTGTCACAAACCCAGAAGGAAATAAGACATTGTGGGAGCTGAAACAAAGTGGTTCATGTGTTCTACCTCAAAAGGTAGGGCCAGGTTGCAAGGACTTCCCAACAAGGTCTCCAGTCTTCGGTTTACTTGAGACTGACAATATTTATCCATTTACTAATTTATTTAATATTTATAAATGTGCTGGAACTAGCTATTCTCTCCTAGAAAATCTGTACAGTTAATCCTGGCAGTGGTTGCCCATGTGATGGTGACAGCAGCTTGTCTCTGTAAAACAGCATACTAGTCTGGGTCTATTTCAACTGGAAAAGAAAATATTTGAGAGTGGCAATTTTTTTGCAGATGATACAGTATTATTACGTGCTAGCAACAGCAAACCAAGCAACAAAGTTTAGGGCAATAATCAAAATAACTGGCAAGGGGAGTACGTTTATTTCATTGATTTTAACACCTTAAAATCAGGTTCTAACTCAATGAAATCCAGCAAAAACAAACGATGGACACAAAGACCTTGGTGAAGAACAGCCAAGCTGAGAATACCACACCATGCCGCTGACTTTTGGGGGTGAGGGCTCCAAATATTTAAGGGGAGCTTTGGGTAAAGTCACATGGGGTAAAGCAGAGTCCAGCCGCCCCATCCTGCCATGGCGCTTAGCTCCAAACGGCAATTAAGCATCTCCTCATGGTCCTCCGCTGAAGGATGCAGACGTTCAGGCTCCCTCCCTTCCCGCCATCCACTTTCCAGCATGTGAACAGCCTGGGAAAAGCGTTAGACTGACAATACTGAAAGGCGAAGTTGTCACTTTTTCTCCTGCACAGAAGTGAAATAAGAAATCAGACTTCCATAAATCGTGCTGACAGCCTCCCTGATCGGAGACACACTGTCCATTTTCAGTCTCGGATTTCTCTGTGCTGGGTGATAACACGGGGTACAAATAAATGCCAACTGTTGCCTTGGTTTTCAAGGTATCAGTGCAATCAAACTGGCAGGAGGGCAACCCCCCTGCTTCCCAAGGAATACCCAGGGACCCCTGAGCGGTGGCTTGAAGCACAGCTGGACACAGCTGGAGCTACTCGCTGGGGACAGGCTGGGCACCCCTTTGGCAGTCTCTCCCCTCAGCTCAATGCCACTCAGATCCTCTAGATCAGCTTATTGGGGTTTTTTTTGGTTTGGGGGTTTTTTTTGTAAGCCACTTTTTTTTATTTCTTTTTTTTTTTTTACATGGCTACCAATATCACATAGCTCATGGCATTCAGAAAGCTATGGGATCTATTCATTGAGGAGTGCAGAATACGTCCCATCTTGTGGGATCACAAGAGAGACATCCCTGGATAAGAGGTATTGTAACAAATGTGTGAAATACAGACAATGAAACTCCCAGCTCTCAGCTAAAGCAAGGGGCAAGGTCTCATTTGGTTCAGCATGGGCTCACCGAGAGCAAACCAAAAGACTTCATGGTGGAAAAAGACATTTAAAGCTTTACTATCCAGTAGAGGGTTAAATACTCTTCATGCTGGCCGAGACCTTCTCTGCATGCCTGTGTCCTGCTCTGCAGAGCAGCTGGCAGACCCTGCACCTCTCGTGCCCGGGAGCTATGCACGCAGTGGTCCTTACATCAGCTCATCCCTGCATAAACTATTTAGTTGCACGACAAAAATAAGCCAAGGCAATCATGTCCCTCAAAGATCACTCGGTGCCGAGGAACCGGCGGCAAGGGGGGAATGCTTAGAAATTCACACTAGGGACTCATGCTTTACTTTTACTGAGAAGCAAGGAATTGTCGCACTGGAGGAGACCAGTGATGGAGCCCGCGCCGTGCCGGTGGGCAGCACCCGCCTCTTCAAAGAAAGGTGAAGCCCCCTGTAAGGACCCATCCAGCTCGTTTGGGGCGGCACAGAGGGCAAGGCTCCTTTCCCATGCCTCCAACGATCATCTCACAGGCTGCAGCACAGGGTTTGATTACTCTTATCATTATCTGAGCTTGCAGGGCTACATATTTTAATAACAGTCATAAAATTATCCAGTCCACTCTGAAACTCAGCCACAGCATTTGTTTCAATGACCCCCTGTGGTAGTGAATTCAGCAGATTGACTATGTATTGTATGAAGAAGGATTTCCTTTTGTTTGTTCACAAAGCATTGCCCTTTAATTTAATCATATGTCCCTTTGCTCTTGTACAGTTAGCTGTACTCTACCCATTCTCCCTGCCTTTTTTTTTATACAATATGGACATCTCTGACCCATTCCAGTGCTAGCTAGAATTATTTCTCTTAATTCAGTTATTAAAAAATATCTGCTTGTGGCAGAGGCATTGCGGATCTTTAGTAAAATTGATACAAATATTTTATTAGGATAATTAACAACGTTCAACACAAGCTTGTTTGGGAGAGCATTTGAGAAACTGAATGGGTCTGAAATTTGAAACAGATGCAAGACATATTCATAAATAAAACCAGACCAAGTCAAACTGTGGCCTGCATAATAAGACATCACTCACTCTGTTTGCTATATATTTGCAGACATGTTGTTAGCTGCATTTATTATAAAAGTTAGGTGCTTATTTGGAAGCTTTCACTTCTGTGAGCTTGTGATACTTTCTGTAAAACAAGAACCATAAATCATAGCACGCCAGTTTGAAAACCATGTACCTCCAGATAACTAGCACTTGTCATTAGATTGTCTAAAACAGAGGATTAGCCAAAATACAGATGGAGAGGAAACACAGACTGTTTACGTTGAGTATTTTGGACAAGAGCCCAAAGAAATTACAATCGATATGGATATAGCATTTCTGAAGAGTTATGTAGCAAAAAGTGCAAGAAAATACTCTGACAGAGAAAATAAATAAAGCTGACAGAGGTTTAATTCTCTAGATCCTGTACTGTGGATAAAAATTAGAAACATTAAGCCATTAAATCATTTCACCAGTACTTTAAACAATGGGAGCAGACTTGCATGTTACTGTACAAGCTTAGAACCATCATCTCTTTTGTAGACTAGATAAATACTCAGCATTGTAACTCTAACACTTTTCACACTTCCCATATACTGCGTGACCTATTTCCCAGTCCTTTTTTCATGTGGGACAGGTTTTAAATAAAATAGAAATTCCTCTTGCTTCTTACAGATTGGAGTTGATTAAATATTCTACTGATAAAGGGTAAGCAAATGTCAGATTCAATATAATAAAAAGAGAAATGAGAGTTCATACAAGCAGCAAAGCAAACAATCCATTTTCATACTTTATTAGAAACATTTATTGCCATAATGACTGCATTATACTAAGCAAGCAGGTGGAAAGGTGCTCTGTGCAAGATATTCTCAAATATCTTTATTTTGAGGATTTTATATCTCCAATATTTAGACAGATGTTTTATTCCCTATAATATAGTCAGAGTATGAAATGCTGTAATTTCAGTTACTATATAAGGATCAAAATTGTACTTGAAGATCATGGCCTGTCATTGTGATTTCAACAATAATGGTAGACCATTAAATGCTCAATTTTTCTGCTTTGACTTTATATTCCCAATGGTGAGTTGCTTTAGATATAGATGGTAGAGCTCCGTGCGCACCGGCAAATGCTCTGCCCAAATTTGCGGAACACATTGCGAGTGCACTTCTCAGTTATTTTGCTCCCTATACGATTTTATAGATACGCAAGTCTGATCCAGGGCCTAAATGGAAATGACAAAGATAGCCAGCTTTTCCTTCTGCGGGCTCCACTGCTATCAAACAGCTGGCACTCGTTATCTTAACAAACAGTGGGAACTGTAATTAAGCAGATCTGTGTTCAATAAGACACCAGTACCACCAGCGCTACCCTTTGTAACAAGAATGGTTACTTGTTTCAGAGCTTGACTTTCTCTTAATTTACCAAATCAGGAAGCCCAGTCAGCAAATAATTTAACAAAAGATTTCATTATTATCCTTCATTTAATTTAAGAAAGAATTTAACCTATGTTCAGTGCTCAGGCCCCAGGCTTGCATTCCTCCTGCAGCCAAACTTCCTATTAAAGTCAGTGGGAGCTTTGGCTGCGTAAGTAACACAGGACTCACTTCACTTTTAGGATTTTCATTATTATTATTTTATGTCCAATGCATTTTATTTTCAAGGATTCTTCTACTTTGCAACAAATTTTGAAATATGTGTCTTTGAGTTTAGGATAAGAAAAAGAAAAAAAGGAAAAGCCTGATATCTTAACCAAGAAAATTTACTACCAAGTTTCTTCTTTTTATTAACAAAGATCATTAAGACGTCAGTTTTTCTTTTACTGGCAGAATTCCACAGCCAGAGTATTCACAATGTCTAGGACACTTTCATTTTGTAATCTGGAGGATACAGTATATTAATTTTCAGGATTTATCACAAGAAAAGTGAAGTCATACTAAGTACAGAAGGTGTAACTAACTCTCATGTCAAAAAACCTGTAAAGAGTGCCAGAAGCTCTGCTGGGCTAATAATAAGCTAAAAGGATATAAACTTGATTAGTCTCACTTAAGAAGCAAGAAGATAAAGTAAGCTTGAAAAGGCCTTTGCTCTTCCTTCAACTTCAGTGGGTTGAAGAGAATCACGAAGCTTATCACGAGATACTCGCTGTAATGCCAGTATGGTTATTAGTTATATGTTAATTTACACTGTTCTGCACCCATCCACAGTCACACCAGCAGAATTTGTAATTCTGTCCAAAGTGCCAAAATCTTTGCAACATCTCAGTGCTGTCACACCATGTCACATTCCTTTAAGTGCACTTTGCATGGTGATATAAAGCCTCCTTATTAAAAATTTCCAGCCACTAGAGGAAAATTGTTCCCCAAATGGAGGATCCAGAATGTCCTTTCCCTGCTCTTGAAGGCTGTGGACACCCTGGTGCTATGTGCCGTCCACACTCACCAATCCTAGGACAGGTGCTTGAAGGCTCTTCGTTGCCCTCTGCCATCGAAGGGGTCCGGGGACACCTAAAATGGGGCCTGGGGCTGAGCAAGTGCCATGGTGTCTTTGCACCTACTGCAGCATCTAGCCACTTCAGTAAAATCAGCTTTAGTATGGACTCTACAAGAGTGGGATAGCAAGTTTGTTGTAATTATGTTTTTCAATGGGAAAATGCACCAAAATCCACATATTAGCAATCAGATTTTAGTAAATTGTAATCACACACCAGTCTTGGGTTTACCCCTTACTCTCATGGAATATTGTTTGTGTGCCTTTTCCAAAAGGCTTTGAACTTGAGACAGAAAATTATGTCTGGAAATACTTGAGTGTGTCGCTCCGACAATTGCTTGCATTACCACACTGTTACACACCCATACTTTTTTTAACCCTTGATAATTAAAACTAGTTAAGGAGTAACAATTCTTAGTATTTTTTATTAACTCTTCTCACAGTGTTTTCACTATCCTCACTTAACCTTTGCTCCCCAAACTCCTATTGCTTCTTGAAGTTGGTGACGACTGACAGTTAGCCAGCTCCTTTCTCATCGTTTTCCCAGAAATCACGAGTCTCACTTACCCCCAGGTAAATCAGCAGTAACTTGACTGAAAAATGACTTCTGGTCATTCAAGAAGAAAATCAGTCCTGCTTGCCATCTGAGCCCAAGCAAGAGGACATAGACTGGGGTTTGGACTCAAGGAGAAATAAGTTGGACAACAGCTTTCCATCACCGAGCATTTCCCCAAGTAAGCACATCGTGATGGGAGCAGTATCCTAATGAAGAAAAACAGTATATTATCAAATGTAAATTGTAGTTAATGGTGCATATGGTTCTGCATGCTGATATTGATTATTACAGATTAAGATAAGTTTCTGGATGGAATATAGCTAGTGTATGCGGTGACATCTGCAAATCGGGATTCTCCATCAGGTGCCACGTCAGCACAGCACCGCATGTGGTGCTGGAGTGTGTGGAACAGGCACCGGGAGGGAGGGAGGAAGGAAATGGGAACCGGTGCAGGAAACACTCCCAAAAGGGATGAGCAGGGGAGGGGGGAAGGAGAAAGGAACAAGACTGAGGATGGGAGGAGAGCGAGCAACAAATATGAGAGGTGATGGGGCAAATGGACCAAAGCATGCAGAGGTGGGTTGAGACCTATTGCCGGGGTGAGCTGCAGTCTGTATGTAACAGATGCTGTTTTCCTTAAAAAGTGGAAAATATATTTGAAACCATCAAAAGAGTGATATTAAGGCAGGTCACCAGCACTTGGGAAGTCCCAGGGAAGGCGGAGAGGAGGGCACGTGCCCGCAAGACCTGCACAGGCAGGTTAACAATTTTGGGGGGCCAAAAAACTCAGTGCTATTCAGTTACAGGCACAGGTCCAACATAGAAGATATTTTCTCCCCCTGCCCCCCACTTACTATATCCTTCATTATCACACTGTATCCAATTATTATATTTATATTTTTGCTAGAAAGAGATAAAGCTGCTGGTGTGAATTAAGGCATGAGCTGTAGAACAAGTCAAAGATCTAGGTTTTGAGGGATATTTGGTTTTATTTCCTGGGTTTGCCAGAATGTAGAAATTATGTGCGTATACTAAATTACTCACTGCATAAACCACAAAACATGAAAAAATTCTAAGAATGGTGGATCTTAGCAATTACCAGATCAAATGAGTTTCAATAATACCATATACAGAGTCCAAAGGTTTAGGCATTTATCTATGCAAATAAAACTGCTAAAAGAGTTTTAAAAGCTTTCTTCTAGGTATTAATGTTAATGCAGTCATCAACAAAAATTTTTTCCTTATTTATTTTATAACCCAAAGATTTTTACCAGGGATCCCTGATAGCCTGTATGCAGAGCAGCCAGGAGGTGCAGCAGCTCCCTGAACCCCAAGAACCTTGCACAGCTTGCCTCCAAAATTTCCTTCAATGTAAGGTCAGAGAGTGATTTGCATGCACAGCCCAACTCACAAGCAGCGGTAACTCTGGATCCAGCCTGTCTCTGCAATGAGAGGGACCAGCACATGACATCTAACCACTGAGACCCTCAGAAGGGTTCGGTCTGATCCAGGCTTCAAACCACCCAATTCAGGAATGACGAGGACAACGTCTGTAGCTCTGACTTGTATTTTACAAGGGAGGAATAAGGTTGCAGCACTTGCTCCAGGGTGTGGGTGGTGCATGCAATGAAAAAGCTGTGGCCCCTTCAGCAAGAAACCTCCCAGGAAAGCACAAAACCCTACAAGCTCAAGTTTCAGCAGGCCAGACAAACAAAAGTTTTAATAGTTGTAATTATCTGGAGTTTTTGCAAAGCAGTGGTGTGCGTACTTTCACACAGCCATCAGTCCTCTCACCACCCAGCTCAGTGTACCTTTGAAATTCAAACGTGCTTTGGCTGGACGAACATTGGAGGAAGGAAGGCTCAGTCAACACCACAGTGCACGTGGCTTGTAAAGTGTTTTTTGTGGTTGGCTTGGTCCTAATTTGTCAGGAAAACAAAGTAGGTCAGGTAGGGGGAAGAGTAAGTCCCCACTCTAGAGAGCTGGAAATTCTCAGCTTTGCAAAAGTATAATACAGGAAGCTCCCCGGTTTGTCTGGATCTCCTGAAAACACCATTTGGGGATGCCATGCTGCATGCCCCACGGAGAGGACCCAAGCCCAGGTGACCCTCAATGCTTTGGAAACCAAGTCATGGTCTGGTCTTTGGTGACCAAGTCCTGACAGTCTGCTCCTCACCTGTCCCCAACATATCATAATGATTTAAGCCCCAAAACTCAGCCACATAATTAGCAGAAGAAACTGAGGGTTTCTGCTGTAAGGCTGTGATTAAATTAGCCATTTATGGATTTCTGAAAGAAAGGAGACTAAAATGTTTTATAGTGTAGTTAAAAGAACCAGTGAATGATTCCCTCATGTTGAACATTTCCTAATGTCAGAAGCAGGGTGGATGACATAGAAACCATAAATCCAATTGAGAAGTGTTAAAAATCACTTTAGTCTGCCAAATTACTAGAAATTCAATAAAATGGTATGGGAGAATTTATTTGTGTATGTGCAATAGACATGTGTGAAATTAAACCAGTGGAGGTGTCCGTGTGCAACACGGGCATGACAGGGTGAGGTTCTCCATCATCCACGTACTGCAAACAGTGTAGTAAAAGGGATGTAGGAAAACAGTCCCAGACGGCTGACTTTGGGAGGCGAGAGGAGGCAGGAGGGCATGGAGTGAGGTGGCAGGATGGGGGTGGTTTCTTTGGGGCCAATCCTGCTCTCTGGCCGGCGACCCCATTGCACCCGCACGCTGGGGATGGCCCCGGTGCTTCCAGTAAGGTTGCTATTTATTTTTGCATATTTATTTTCTACTTCACTCGTCCTGTACAGTGTATATTAACTCACGTTTTGCCTGCATGGAGTAGGACTTTTGAGAGGCATGAAATGACAAAACACAGCTTTGTTTTCCAGCCAGGTTCCCTCCGTGTATGCTCCTCTGGTGTCTGCCTCGGCTTCCAGCTCCATCATCACATCCAACAGAGCCTGGGGCAAAGCTGGAGAAAAACACCCAGCACATTCAATTTACAAACAGAAATAAACACCTTTTCTGCAGGTTCTACATAATCACTAAACAAAACCAGGGGAGGAAAAAAAAAAAAATACCCTCAACACAATATTTCCTATGTAGTTTGTGTGCGGCGGTGACCCTTTATTTTCTTGAGGAAATAACACAATTATGGAAAGATGTCTAGCACTGGGATCTCGAACAGCATCGCAATCTCCTTTCTTGTTTACTAAGGAGCTGGTGGTTTGGCTGCTGTGTCACACCTCGGCAGATTGCCTGGCTGTGCCCGCATGGGGCTGGCGCGGCTGCTCTCTCCCCCGGCGATGCCGGCGCCGTGCCCCAAGACCAAAGCC
>NW_008824986.1:8088443-8109696 GCF_000699105.1 Pygoscelis adeliae | reverse complement strand
TTGGCGGTGCGGGCTGCGGGGGGCTCGGCCCGCCGAGATGCGCAACTTTGCCTAGCAGTGGCGGAACGGGTGAAAATTAATCAGATATGAAAATGTCTGAAGCAATAAATTAACACACAGCAGGGGGGTGATAGCTTAATCCTTTCTAGTCCAAACAGTACCTGACACCCATTACTGCTGTAGGAGGTGGGACACCGTAGCAGTACTGGAGCGAAAATGATCATTCCCAACTGATTTGAGGCATTGCAATAGGTACGTAATGCAATTCTGTGAGGGAACCTGCACAGAGTTTTATAGTGTTTGTACATTGAATCCAGGTTAACCTGCCAGTGTGTTTCCCTGGGCTTCCTTGTTGTGATTAACCTAGAGAACGGGTGTTTTAAGTTTAAGCAGAACTTTATTATTTTAAGACTTTGATGAGCATCTTATAAAAACCGCTCATTATTCATGTACAGGCTAATAATGTATAGCTAACACTCACATAACATAAAACATTACTGTCTTGACTGGATACATTTATTTGTAGAATGATTAAACAACTAAGATAAAATCAACATTAGCAGTCAGCATCTAACAGGAAGTATCTTTATAGTAATTTAATATTTACTGCAAAGAACCGTAATACCTATTTGAAACTAATATACTGAAAGTTTCAAAATACATTTTTTAATATAACTGACATATATTTCTGCAATACTTTCTTCCAGGACAATAACATCAGCCTGTTTTTTAGCATTGATGGCAGATAAACAAAAATGTTGTTGCCAAGAACTTTGTTGCAAAATTAAATGTCCTGGGAAACATATTTAATTTGCTGCTTTCCCTAATACTATGCCAAGCTCTCCTTTCAGGTACACCCATGTAAACCTACACTGACTTCAGCTTTTGTTAGAAGGTTGGGTTTTCTTACTTTCTGTTGCATATGCATTGAAACTAAAGAAACCTATGAGTTCGTGGACAAATTGAGAGAGCACCTAGATACTTCTTTCCTCTTTCTTCCCCTTCTTCACTAAAATTCAGAAATATGAACACTAGATGAAAAGGCAGAGTTGAGAATTTGAGCACGCTTCACGCATCCCATATTTATATGCTTGGTGCAACGCTAATTTTTCCTTGAAAACAACCAGCTACTTGTGATGCCAAGAACTTCTGACTCCTTCAGAAGGACAAGAAATAATTATGATATGAAATACATAGATCTATAATAATGGCACATTCGTGTTCTGTGGGTCAGCTGATAGGGTTCGTCACCAAATTCATTGCAAGCAGCCACAACCTGCCCATAGTATACTGGTCTGGGGAGAAATGGATTCGGCTCCAGTGCCCAAACAAATACAACATAAACCCATGGCATGGGCTGAAACATCAGGTTGCAACATTGTTTTTGCCCAGGTATGAAATGACCATAACTATGTGCAACTCTGTCCTCCTGTGCATATGTGGCATTGATAGCTCACAGGCTGTTCAACCCAGTGTCCTGGTTTCGGCTGGGATAGAGTTAATTTTCTTCCTAGTAGCTGGTACAGTGCTGTGTTTTGGATTTAGGATGAGAATAATGTTGATAACACACTGATGTTTTGGTTGATGCTAAGTAGAGCTTACACTCGTCAAGGACTTTTCATGCTCTACCGACTGAGAAGGCTGGAGGTGCACAAGAAGCTGGGAGGGGGCACAGCCAGGACAGCTGACCCAGACTGGCCAAAGGGACATTCCATACCATGTGACGTCATGCTCAGTACATAAACTGGAGGAAAGCTGGCCAGCAGGGCCGCTGCTTGGGGACTGGCTGGGCATCAGTCGGCAGGTGGTAAAAAATTGCATCGTGCATCACTTGCCTTGTATATTCTTTTATTATTATTGTTATTACTATTTTATTTTATCAACCGGGGGGGTGGGCGGGGAGAGTGAGCGAGCAGCTGTGTGGTGCTCATTTGACAGCTGGGGTTAAACCACAACACCCAGAATCACTCTAGAGGCATTTGGGGACAAGAAGTGAGCATATGGAGCCTACCAGACCTGTAGATATTGGTACTGCTTCTAAAGCTCAAAGTCCACTAGCACATGGGCTTCTCATGGCTGGTTCTTGCCAATGCCATGCAGTCAGCTCTGCCCATCTCATTCATCGCTGAGGGCTGGACCATGGTTCTGCTGACTGGGACTCATCACGCCCCCCTAGGAACTGCTTAAAAATTGCGTAAAATGTTAGCATTATCCAAGTGGTTTCCGTCTTCCAAACACTGTGGAAAAATATGAAAATATGAACATTTTGGTCAGCAGCATGTCTGCTTGCCCAGGACAGCAGAGGAGGGGTGGGTACCGACGCAGCCCCGCTGCAGTGCACAGGCAGCCCCTACCCTGCTCTGGCAGGGCACGCTGCTATGAAAGCACAATTCATCTTCCGGTGATGGACACTTTAGAGCAGTGTTTCTCAACTGTTTAAAGTTGAAAGAGCATCAAACCCTTTTGAAGAAAACCTACAGATCTCCTTGGAAAGTGTCACCACAACTGTCTCCCTCTGCAATCCAGGGCCAAAACTTTGTGTGCTCACTGCTTGCATTTGCTCCCTTTTCAAGCCATTTGGTTTTTTGTACATGTGAGAGCACATGGGTGCATTTGGTCACCCCCGTGTCCCAGATCACTTCTCAATGTCATATGGCTCACCAGTGGCTCCAGGACCATGAGAAAATAAAAGTAGGGTGCAGTATTGAAAAAATGATGTATGTCCACATTTATACCTAACAAAATCTTAGGCATAACAGACTTGATTCTTCACCTCTTTGCAGTGTGTACATAGTGGTTCGCACTTGCAAAAATCTAGAACAAACTCGACATTAATGCTACCTCTCTGACAAGGTAGTTTTATATACTCAATTACCACTACATTATCTTTCATCTCTACTATATGTGAAAACAGTAAGAACCAAATATATTTCACTTACAGTTCCTTCATTCAAAAGAGTTTGCCTTTGTCTTCCATTACTCTATTCACTGACAGCAAACTTCATGAATTAACTGGCTCATGGTATAACTCATGCATGGAAATCCAATATAACCTCTTGGATATAAGCAGTAACACTTCGCTTATCGTACACTAAAAGAATTTTTACTAGTTAATTAAGATTTGTTTGCTTAATTTTTTTCAGGCAGTTCGGGATGTTGCTATTCTGTCATTTGGCTGGGAAAATCATGATGTATACACTGTATAAAAGTGCCAAAATAAGAAATGTTAGACTGCAGCACCTATGGTAGTAAATCTTTTTTGTAATCCTAACTTCATATTTCCATTGAATTGTTCCTCTCGAGCTGTGCAGACAGTTGAAGTATTTGAGTATAGTCACATATGCTTTGCTGCTGCTAACAGCCTAAAGTTAGTAATCTGGAGGCACACATACAGCACAGAGTATCTGTTGGCACTCCTCAGGCTGCAAAATATTACAGCACACCTTATATAGTGCTTGCTTTCGAAATTTCCTTTGCACTTTGTTTACTATATATTCCAATAGTGTAATATTAAACAAAAACAGTGTGTCCTGTGCCAGAATGATTGATTACTACACCATGGCAAGGTCACCTCCTAGGAACAGGCTGAGTGCAGTAAGGGCTGTCTGACTCATACAGTTAACACTATATCCGCATTGTATGAATGTCACCAGCAATCCAGTGATTTATTGCTTGGAAGGCTCTGTTCAATTTTTTCTGCCTGACCAAATTGCACATTTTCTAGAAAAAGAAGCAAAAATATTTCAGCACATGGATTACCCCAAGTCCTCATTTCTCCCACTAGGTTCAACGAGTGTTTTCAAAGATGCTGATCATCAAAACCTCATATTTTTCACTCTTTTTCCACCCTCTTCTGCCAGATATTTGGCAAAAATGATTATTACACTAATGAAAAGGTGCAGCAGAAGATTAAGGGTTTTTTAACCAGATTTTGGTAACATCTGCGGGCCAGGAATAAGGGCAGCTGTATGTTCTGTTTCTTAATTTTAGTAAGATTTACTCTGGGTATAAAATGTTAGCCTCAGGCAAAATTTAACTGGCTTAAAAGAAAAGAAATGATAGTCTTACAGAAACTACCTAACTCAAACTGTTTAAAAACAGTGACTGAGATTAATCCTTTTTGCTCTAAGAAATTCCTACTTTCTGACAAAGAAGATATAATTATAGATTGAGAGAAATGATTTTCAAAATTAACATTCCAGCAGACCCCGACATAATAGATACATTCTTTCCTGGTGTATCTGCATGGAAATCAAAGGAGATACATCATGTTTGAATCTGGGCTTTTATTTTTAGAACATACAGCACATCTGCGGCGCGCTGGCTTGCTCGCACCCCGTGCACAGAGGGAGAGATGTAACTTAGCCCTGCACCCAGCCTGGAAACTAGACTGGGGGTCCAGGCACCTGGGCCCAATTCTGGGCTCTGCAAACCTGGGTCCAACCAAAGGGGACAGAGTTTAGGAAGGCATTTGGGTGCCTAGAAATCCAGGTAGGTGGAGTAGAGGTGGGTGTTGCAGCATTTGCAAAAATCACCTTTTTCTGTAGGCATCTGCATCTTTAGGTGTCTTTTGCATACCTTTAAAATCTGCCTTCTGTTTCTCTTTCCATCTCATGCCGCCCTTGTTCATTAGGCCTCAGTCCTCACAGGAAAAAAAAAAAAAGATCAATGGAAAATGTGGGGTTAATATAACCCTTTATCTCAAAGAACAATAAAAAATAGTTACGTACTGTACCTTAACAAACGCTACATAATGCATCAATTAATGCTGCATCTAGCAAACTGTATCTGACACAAGAACTGAGATATATCGGGTCTCCTGAAGAAATTACAATTACTCTGTTTTTTCTATTATGACAATAAGCGTATCTGTGCAATGAAATTCCCATTATCTACCTGCCCTTCAAAAAGCTCTTTGAACATCAGCTCAGAGACCACAATTTAGGAAGCAACGACTGGAACCATCTTGAGACATTACGGAGTGTCTTCCAGCTCTTAACACAGGTTTTATGCCAGGACCAACATTTCCCCCAACAGTCTTCTCCTGCTCTTGTTTATACCTGTGGACTAATTTTAATTTTACATGGGAAAGAAAATTAATTTGGAGTGAAAGAGAGGAAGGATCTAAGCACATATGGGTATGCCATGCCTCTGGTCTATTAAGTCCAAAAATGTTCCGACTCAACAAGGGCGAGTTCATTGATTCAGCTCACTCCAATGAAACAAAGAGAAGAAAATGCAAAGAAACAAAGCAAAAGTCAGTTCCACGAGCTGAACAAACCCAAAATGCCCACAGCAGAGGGTGATTCGTGGAACATCCCACCCCAGGAGCCGCTACCACCATGCCGCGGTGCTGCCAGAAGCTAATTCTGCAGCAGCTCCATTACCATCTGCACGTGACTTCGGTCATACTTCATCTTCTAATTGATATCTGCCATTGCCTCATAACTAATGATGACTAATGGTAATATCCAGAAAGACAAATAAAAGCTAATGCAAAACCATACTGTGGTGCAGTTTCCTTTGGAAAGCTATCGGGCCATTAAGAAGCAATTTGAAGTGAAGATTGATGTGCCCTGGGGGTTGCTCCCAGGGATACGGTGCTTCTCCGAACCCCTGGGGCACTTGCTGCACTGCTCCAGAGGAGGACATGCTCTCCAACCCTCTCCAGCTGTGTCAGTCGGTGCCACACTGGAGCACAGCCAGGCCATGGCACCTCGCTGGCAAACGGAACCTGAGACATCCAACTGCACTGAGATGCAGCCACTGCCGTGCCCAAGGAAGTCAGCATCCCGCAGCGATGGCACCTTGCTTTCTCTGTTGTGGTTTTTTTTGCTTTTTTATCCACCAGACGCTGTGCCACAGTGTGACTTCTTGGACGTAAAATATCAAGGAATGAAATTCCCAAGAGCTATAGATGGACAATGACAATAAACATGGCCTGTTTTCAACAGTTTGCACCTCGTACACACAAAACCAGACTTGGTTTATAACAATGTAATAGCTTGATTAAACATGCTGATTTTTCACGAGAGTCATCTATACCATTTTTAAAAAGTTATGCTCTTTTAATTACAAAGTTTATGTCACCCAGTGCAATTTTAATGTAATGAAACATTAAACTGGACCTTGTGCTTGATGTAAGATAAAATTATTCATTGAATATTAGACCACTAGGCCACCTACTGTTCTTTTACAAATGGTTGAACTATCACGGGGTTACAGAACTTAACATGTAAATTGCAGCAGAAGTTATAATTTCTGTTGCAAATCCCAAAAGACTGTCATTTAAGTCAAATATATGAGTGAAATTTTGCCTCTGTGCCATAATAATGCAGGGAAAATGACCAAAATCTGAACATATCTAAAGTAATTATTAACCCAATAATAATGCACTTTTAGTTATTTAATCAAGAGCCTTAAAAATTATTAATGGCAAGTTCTCCTTATAAAAATGGAGTTTTAAACACTGGCATTTAATTTTAGGGATAACAATACTTGATCTAGCCCATTAGTGAGATCTTTTGTAAAGCCAAGCAGTCTGTGCGTTTCAGAGCAATTCCTGCTCGTCTTTGAGATCATTACTCTCACATAAGCAAGAACAGCTTTATAAAATAATCTTTCTTAAAGTGAATTTAATATTTAACTGCACACTGGAAATCTTGAGTAAGTTCTGTTAGATTAAAAAAATCAGGGACTGAAATCCCCACGTAGAGCAGATTTGCATGAATCTTGCTCAGAAGCCCGTTAAAATCCACCAGATCGTTTCCCTTCATCCCCAAAGCCTTCGGATCGGGTGTATAAATAGGAGAGGGCAGTTGCAGGAAAATTATTTTCAGTGCCTGAGCTTGCCTCCCAGCCACTGCCGAAGAGGAATCTGAGCAGTGACTGTGCATCACCCTGAATCTGTAATAATAGCACCTTTCCTGTCACTCTTTGTCCCTTCATTTTTAAAAGTGATTGGGTCAGGAACAGGAAATTTACATTTTTATATAATCTTTGCTCAGGTGATTCAGCCGCTCTGACGTTTTAGCATTTTGTGTGCAGCTTCGGGTTTCACCTGCCCTCCTCGGGCATTTCCATATGATGGGGGTCTGCCATCCTCGCAGCTGATACAGATCTATTTAGCTTCTCCCCCTTGCCGTACCTGCAGCCTGTAGCAGGTTGTCAGGGAATGAATTTTCATTTTCTCCCCCGTGAGTCCATCACGTGGCTGTCACCAGAATTTGCTCTGTCTGAACTCCTCCATCCCCCTGATTTATGGCTGGTTGGTGAGAGGTTGGAGGGCTCTCAGTGCAGCAATAATCTGCACCCTGGTCCAGCACCCATCTAAAGTTAGGATTTCTGATCTAAATATTTAGTCCCCACGGTACGGCAATCATTTATGAAATTATTAGATAACTTTTCTTCGGAACAAACACCTTTGGGATATTTTTCTAGGTCAATATTCATCAGCAGACCCCAAATG
Source organism: Pygoscelis adeliae (assembly GCF_000699105.1). NCBI lineage: Eukaryota > Metazoa > Chordata > Aves > Sphenisciformes > Spheniscidae > Pygoscelis > Pygoscelis adeliae. The sequence continues at coordinate 8,102,228 of NW_008824986.1, read as the reverse complement.
TAAAGGTTAAGTGCACATTTCCTCTGCCAAATAAGAATGAATTTCAAACCTGATTGATTCTGGTCATGGAAACCGTAAATACTTACTCCAAAATGGTAGATAGGTTACTAAGTCCACTCATTTCCACATCTGATATCGATAATACTCTGCTTCCCCCTTATCAGCCCCTCTCATATTTCACTAGAGCGAGCGGCGCGCGGGGAGCCGGCCGTGCCTGTCGGGGCTGGCTGATGGCCCCTGCCTTCCCCCGCACCATTCTTCAGTGGTCCTTGAATCTTTCACCCCTGTCACTCCTCTTTCATCATTATCTGAGGTGATCGGTCAGCCCTGTGCCACCACCTGTCTCTTCGATCCGATGCCAACAGTGCTCTGGAAAACTGTCACTCCTGAGCTCCTTCCATTTATAGTGAGTCTCATTAACACCTCTCTTCCCTCTGGCCATGTGCCACTACAATTTAAGATGACTGTTGTTACTAAACACGCACAAAAAAATATGTTGAAATAGCATTAAGAGCCTGATTTAAATCTATTAAAGCCTGACAATTTGGAGTTAAAATCTCCCTCTGTGTCTGTGCATGGTTACAGGGATGCATATATTTTATATTAATGTATTTATACCTGTATAAATATATATATATGCGCATGTATTCCCCCTCCCGCAGTTTCCCCTCAGCCTCAGCATTGCACCTCATCTGGGAACAAATGCCGATGCCGGCCCTCAGACACAAAGCCCGAGTAAAGAGGATTTATGCCGGGGACATAAAGGTGGCCAAGGGAAGGGAGAGGAGAGGTGGCGGCTGCACTTGGGAGTTACTGGGGAGAGCTGGGTCTGGGGCAGTCCTGCCACAGTGGCCCTGATCCCGTAAAGCAGCTAAGCATGCATTTATATTTAAGCATGTGGGCAATCCTGTCCAAGAGAACGACTCATACAGATTAACCCCATGCGTGATGCTGCCTTCGTTTCTTTTTACCTTGATTTTTCTGTCCACGAGCAAATGGGGATAATAATACCTAGATAATAACTACAGTCCCAGAGCACTTCCCCAGAAAGAGACTGTGAACGTACCCAAGTTACCTTTAGAAAAAAATGTTTTTAAGCTTTTAGGCACCCAAAGATGCTTTAATGATTGAAATGATGTAAACAGTATCAGGAGTGTGGACAACCTCTGAGCTATGCGGGTGTGTGGTAAACATTTTGCCACTCTGTTTATATAATTTCAATCCCTTTCATGAGCTACAAGAGCAATTGAAGGCCACTCAGATGGTTTTTAACTGACAACTGTTTTTCTTGCACTACCTTCACCCTTAAAATGAATCAGGATTTTCTTCTCACCAACTCTCTTAAAACAGTGCTTGTTTGGAAGGCAAAAATAAGAAAAGGGTATGAGCAATTATAAAGAGTGAAACCAAAGGCTTTCTCCCCTTTTGGGAAGCCAGGCCAGCACAAAAAATATTTTGCAGAAGCAAGCCCTACTGCCAGGGACAGGCTGGGACAGGCCTTTGCAGCTCCCGTGTGCTCCCGTGTCCTTGCAGGTGGACCTTCCATGGCTACTGCTGCGACCACCAGCCCTCCCGCTTAAAGTGCTACTGGGGATGCCCCGGAAATACAGACATAACCACAGACTTCTTCAGGATGACCCAGTCCTTACAACTAAGCACCCGCATAAGCCTTGACAAGGTCTGGGGCTTAAGGAGATTTCAGACCTTGCAGGTTTGTTCTGCTGAGAAAATGGCATTCGGAAAGCTAAAATTCAGTGGGGTGGGTAGCAGTGGGCTGTGCATGGCCACCTGCTTCCACAGGCTGATGGGCACGTGTGCAGTTTTGCACATCTAAACTATTCCAGTGCAATCAACACTTTACATGCAAAATAGCGCCGGCACAATTTTAGCGGTTCTTTTGAAAATATAGCCTAAAATGCTGTATGCTTTTTAGGAAAACTCTATATTAAAATCAAGTGACGGGAAGGATTATATCTTTTATAAAGTCTCAGCATACTAAGAAGCATAAACTTATATAGCAGTTTGCCAACTTTAAAAACAAAACATAGCACTTTTTATTGGGTTGGATTCAACCCAAAAGCTCAGGCTTGACCACCCCAAACTCTGAGAAAGTACAAGAATCTGAATTTAGACCTAAAGCCAAATTTTGCTACTGGTTCTTGTCTTAATACTGAGCAATATTTTAATAATGAGCCCACCCTTGGACAGCCAAACTTCAGTTGGGCTTAAAACACGAAGGCTTCTCTCCAGCAGGCAGCTGCCTGCAAGCAGAGGGGCTGCCTGTACACAGCTCCCTGTAGATTAAGGTTTCAGTGAGAGAAGGGCAAGGAGCACCAAAAGGCAATGAGAAAACAATCTTTTATTTCTTTTTTTTTTTCTCTGCAATTTAGAAATAGCACTTTTTTTTTTTTTTAATCTATAAAACATTTACATACAGATTGAGATCTCGAATGCCAAGTCTGAGTGTGGAGTGAATTGTTTTTGCCAAGTTACACACCATGGAAAATAAACCTTTGTAACAGAAGCACTCCTACGAGCTGCTGCGTGAATGGGGCTGCTGTAGCACTCATCCTCCAGGCAGGCTCCCACTACATTCCCAATCTTCAGATGTTCTCTTCCTATACACGGTGTTTAACGAGGTAAGGTTATATCTAGTAACACTGAGCTCCATCTCTGAGTTCAGGCTAAACCACTGGAATAAAGCATTTCCACTTCTTGCTATTTACTGTCTATCAAAATGCTTTCTCAAGTGTGGAGTTAGGGACCACCTGTGCCCACAAACTCAGCAAAGCAAAACATGCATACAATAGATGGAAATGAGAGATGAGTCAAACCACAGCTCTCAAAGTAGCACTCAGGCAATTCACATAAATTTCATCAACAGACAGACATACTCTTTCATACCTTCATGTGTCTCTCTGCAAACTATGAAACTCTGACACCATTGATACCAGTTTTAGTGTCATCTACCTATTTGCCTAGTGAAGACTTTTGAAAACAGATTGTGAAGTGTATTGCATCATTCAAAATAATCTGAGATATTTAAAATGTGGACATCTGAAGGCATGATTCAGTTTTTTCTGATTATTTTCCTCTTTTTAATCTACATGTAAACGTTATGAATATAAGTAAAAATGTTTTAATACTTTCATGTTAAACATGCCTTGGCTCTGTACAAGCTGCAGCATTCATTCTCCTGGCTATGAAATTGCATCTCCCAAACATGTTGGTGCTACAGGTGATGTCAACATGGACACTCAGGAGAGCAGCGTTGGTGAGATGGCACTTTTCCTTCTATTTCTGAGGGTACCATTCCCCATACATACACCTCTACACTGTATTGTATCACACGGAAGTACAAAACCAACTCTGAAATGGAACCAAAGCTCAGCACCCCAGAGCAAGACACAGCCTTGCAGACCTCACGGCACAGCGTTAGCAGTGACTCCACACAGAGCCCTCGCTGCACCAAATCTTTAGTGGCATCTTTCTGTCATGTTGATGTCGGGAATTGTATTTCTGGTCCTGAAGTTTGCTTTCAACATTATTGATCATGCAATCTTGTTCTATGACCTGGAACATGTCTGTCAACAGCGTTTCTTAGTCTTACAATGTCCAAAGTCGCAAAGGAAAGTTACTGTCATGAGCTCCAGGAGAAGTCATGCTTTATGGTTACTCCAGTGCATTAAAGTGCATTAGATTTGTCCATTTGCCAGTCATCACTTATTTACTTTTGTGGCGTTAAATAATCTAAATGCAGCGATTACAGATTGATTGTCAGGCTTACGATACCTAGTTATCATTTCCTTGGAGCAGCACAGGTGCTGTGCTGTCAGCGGGGAAGCCCAGGCATGGTGTGGCACAGCCGCCCAGGCTCGGTCCTGCCTCCTCTCCTGCTGACCTCATCACTAAGGTCTGACCTAATAGGAATTAGGCAAAAGAAAAAGGTTTAAATATGCTTATGCATATTTTTATGCTTATAAAAAGCATAAAAAATGCTTTGCACTTTTTGTCAACATTCATCCCAATGTTACTTGTCTAATTATGAATAGCATAGGTTTTGCTGCTTAATATTCTTTTCCTTCCATCCTGCATGCTTTATATTGCACCTTAAAAGTAACCTCTGTTATGATGCTGACAGCAAAAGAAAAATCTGCGATGGTTAAGAAGCTATTGTACTGTTAGTGCTGCTTATCCTGCCCACGAGCAAAGGTTGTTACTTTTTTGTTTCCCCTATCCAGGTCTTGTATCTGTTTGCTCAACGTGCAGGTTTGCATGTTGTTCAGAAGCAGGGCTCCGCCTTCACTGTCAACATTCACAACACATAACGCAGTGAGATCCTCACTCCCAGTACCAGCATCAGTAAGTACAAATAACATCCAAAGGCAAGCCAATATGCAGGTACTTTTCTCACATTTCCTTTTTTTTCAGATACATGAAAAGTTGTTAAAGCTAAAATTGTAAGCACAAATCATTCTTAAGCAAGGAAGGAAGGAACAGCATCAGTATTTGAAGATGGTAATTTTAATTATGCATTTCTGTTGCACAGAGTTAATTTTTTAACCAAGTTTTCAAGTTGCTTCTAATTACATATGTCATGTTTTAGGTGTATCTCAATCCAGAATGAGTTTAAATACTGGCCTTGCATATACCAATCCAAAACCTCACCTAAAAATCTGTCCTTATATAGTCTGTGAAGAGTATTTTTAGAAGAAAACAAAATCCTCATTCACCATCTCTGGCTAAATCATCAGCAGATGATCATCAGATACCAAGAGTAAGCTCTTCCTAAACACAAGTGAACACAAAGAGGATGGCATGAGGAGCAAACTCCAGCACTCCCAGGAGCATTCATGCTTCTTAGTGTTTTGAGATTAAACAAGGCTTAGGTGAAGATGCCTCCATACCTCTACAACCTTTTCACAGGTTTTAAATAAAAACAAAAGAAAAAGGTTATGCTTGGCTCAAAATCATCTGCTACCACAGGTCAACGGGTTTCATGTCTGTTGGCATGCCAGATTTGTACAACTATAAGGGTTGCTACCATACAGTGAGAATAATGAATTGCAATTAATTTCTTTCATTAAATGGGTTCTCAAGACATTTTTCCATAATTTCAGAGAAGGGAATTTTCCAGTAAGCATTTATTTGATGCTTAGTGTAATAAAGTTTTAGGTCCAACTGTACTACAAGTAAGTATCAGCAATAGCAGTAAATAATAATAATATTCTCCACACAGCAGCAAGATCCTACTTGCCTTGACAAAAAATGCTTATGCCGACCATAGCTCACCTATGGACCATGATTTTACTGGGAATCGGGCATGTGAGAGTTTCGCAGCCCCTGGTATATGCAGACGCACATGCCCTGTTCACCATGCCAAAGGTCCAAAAAATATTCGTAAGGTTTTCCTTTTTCTTTTATATTGTCTTTATATCAGGGTGTCAGTAATGAAGGTAGGTCAAAAAAGCATATCCTGAGCCCAGATTTTTGCAGTTTGCCAGTGTCCATCTCAGTCTAACATGCATAGCATCTCCATCCAACTGTGCCTGTAGACAATGCTTCCAGGAGGTGTTTAGGGAGCTTCAGGGTTGGGGAAAAAAAAAAAAAGACGATGCTGCAAACATGTAGCTCTAATTGGAAATTTAGAATACAGGAAGCCACTTCATAATGGCACCATAACATTATCCGAAGGTGTCCGAGGGTGCCGTGCACACCAGGACATTGTGGGACAAGCAGCCTTTCAGTCTTCATTTGGCCTTTCTTGCAGCTTCCACTGAAGCCCCTGCTCCAAACACGTTTGTTCATCCCTGTGTTCGAGCCTCTGACCTGCTGATTTGTTTATTTTTGTTGTTGATTTGCCCATCTGCTAATGTTTGTTTTGTCATTTGTTTACTTCAAGTTAATGTTTCTTTGATTTTATTGTGGAGCACTATGAGGTCTTAAATGATATGGGCATGTATAAAAATAAATGATGGTTATTTATCATTATCATTATTGCACTTGGCCAGGCCTTTAGCTCACTAAAGATACTGCTGTCCTCAGAGGCCTCTGAGATTTTACTTTTAATCTTGGGGAGATTTCTAATTGCTAGGATATATCCCTAATAATGAGCTGCGTAAGAAAACTGTGATCTTAATTTTCCTGAGCATATGATGAGACACATTCATGACGACAGGTAGAAATAACCCAACTCCCTAAATCCCACTTTCCAATGCAGTGTTGGACCCTTTTTACCATTTTAACTATTAGTATAAAAAACAAAGAGCAAATACACATGAAATTTGTGAAAGACTTGTAGAAATTCAAGCTGTCCCCAACTAAACTGGGAAATAACAGCATGGGTTAAAGAGGAGGGAATACAGTAAGTAAAGTACCTGCCTGGCACAGGGAAATGGAAGAAGGTTAACCAAGTTAATCTTCCCCTATTTCCTCCACTCCTCGCACAAGGCCTCCAGGCTGAACTGTCATTAGGAACCATATAATTGACTCATCCACAGGATTTCCTTTTTGTGTTCTGAATTATGGCAGATTTTCCACATTCTTCTTTTTTTAATTTTAAACATTTGAAGCATTAAAACAGCGGGAATCCTTCATCTACAGGTAGAAGATTTGTCCTATTAGTGAGAACACAGAGCCATTTCTAATTCAGGACACTGCTACCACATATTCCCCAGCACCATTAAAATCTGCTGATTAACCAATGGACCAATGGATCTCCGTGTGCTATACAGCTGTCACATCAGATGTTTTCTCTGCTACAATTGGTGTGTAATTTTGCTGGGTTTAAGTGCAGAAGAGGGGAATTTCCTTGTGATGGTACAAATAATTCATCATGGGCTATGGCTCAAGATTGTTATGAGGGAAAGAAATATCTCACAGTTATACTGTAGTTCATCCTACACCTGACAAGAGAGTGTTTGGCACATATAGTGGAAGCTTGATAAAATGTTTTAAAATCAGACACCGAAAAAGAATTGCAAAAGAAATTCTTCTTCAAAATCATTTTGTGCTGAATTATTTCTTTTTACTTGAAAGCCCTGTTAATGTATAGAAAGCATAGCATGTCTGCTATTAAATTTGTGCAAAAAACAGCATAATCATTCATTTCATAGAAAGACGCCTTCGTTTTTTTGTTGTTTTCCAAACTGATTTTAAAAACAGAGAGAAGCATGTCCTATAGCTAACAGTATAAAACAAACGTTGCTAGCTTTGCTTCATTATGTGGTACATTGTAGTTTTATGCATGTACGCTGTGTGAACAAGAGGGTTAAAAGTTAAACAGTAGCCTAGGGCTAACACACTTGCAAGCTGAACAGGTACAAAATAGGCTTTTGTTGCTTTCAAACTATTACTGTATGTCTTTAGCAGAAACTAACATAACGGGCATCTGTGTGCAAAAATGTATTTCCTTACGGTTTCAGGTATTATGAAATGGGACTATTTTAATGGCTGAAATGCCCATATGACCTTTAATCCAAAGTCATAAATTTGTCAGTGTCTGAAACTGGCAGGATATCATTCCTAATGAGGCTAGTTTTTGGGACTTTGTATATCAAGAGTACCATCAGAGAGTAATGCGGAAAGTAACCTCACGTGAATTCGGGGATACGCTATTGGTAAATCAGTACAGGGAAATAAAAGAGAGAGCTGTGATGAGAGTGTCATTACAATTTCGCATAAAGTAATGAAGAAATAGCGAAACAAGGCGAGCTCAGGTTATTCTATATTTCATAAAATGATAAATAACTACTAGTCATGTTTATGTATAATGAATTACAATCCTGCTACATTTACCTTAGTAACATTTTACAGAGGTTGTATTTTACTCCCAACTACCAATTATGTCATCATCCTGGCATTTACCTGGACGTAATGATACACAGCAAACCCATTCTTGTAACATAACTCATTGCTTAAAAGTGTTTGTAAAGCCATACGGCATCCTATATACTCATAATGACTTGGATATTGCTATTAAATTTTACAGATTAAAGTTTACTAAATCTTAAAGTCTTGCACCGGTTCCAATATTTCTTATTAATCCTAAAGGAAAAGATGCTCAGCTATTTAAATGTCAAAAACTATGTAGCCCTCTTTAAAAATAAAAAGGAACAACCTAAGCCAAGGAAAGGGTACTTATTAAACAAAGACACACAACAACGTAACTATCCCTGCAACTTCAGTATTAAGCTGTACATGAATTTTAACGGTTCATTTGACCCATCATGGGCAGTTCCTTGCTCCATCATTGTTGTTTATGTGGAAAACAAGCTGGGAAGGGCACAGACACTTCCCAGCATCTCAGTGCAGGTTTCATTTCTGCAGAACTCAAACCTCAGTCAGAAATATCTACTGTAACATTATCTTACATTTATTCAATTTAATTTCAGTTTGAGAAGGATAGCATATAGATCTTTTTATAAGCTTGTAAGGTCACCAAATTTAAATTAAAGTGACCTCTTTTAAAGCACATTAATAAAAGTACTATGTGGAGGGAAATTTAATATGAATGGTTAAAATGCATGGAATTCAGATTTTACTGTCAAACAGCTCAATTAAACAAATTGAATTTTTAAGCAACAAAAGGGAATTGAATCAAATTAGAAACAGAGTGGGATCTGAAATGTGGACATTTATGAGTGATAGTCACAGGGCCCTCCAGCAGTGAGTTTTCTTTATTTGTTGCCTCAGCAGTTAGAGGGGTTGGCAGGCTGCAACACAAAAGGATAAAAATGTTCACCATTGAAACACAGTTTTTGGCTCCCAATAAATCATCTGTCACTTCATCACAGCCCAGTAGATAATGAGCAATAAAGTTTTCACACTCAGGCAATGAGGAAGCAGACACAAGAAATACAGCTAAAGCTGCTGTCTTTCTTTTCTGTAAACACAAGGTGCTTTGTATAATAAATGACCTCTGGATTTCTGGAAAAAAATAATTCCAGCCTCAGTAAAATAAACCATTTGATGCACTAAAAAAAGCAAAATCTAATAACATTACTTAGTTCCTTTAATGAAAGAAATAATCACATTATATATATGAGCTACAGCCATCTATAACAGGAAGAGATTCCAGGGTATTACCTCTGAAGTTGTCTCTCTACTGCCAGCAAAGCACATTGCTGAAAATACAATAAAGCTGCACAATAATTTGAAGTGTGATTGTTTGCAGAGATTCAGGAGACATTTGTGTTTGGAGCCCGATCCTGAGAGGTTTTCTCAGCCGTACCTCCCTAACAAGGCTGGATGCCCAGCGCTTCCCTAGGGGCACCCTGCACCACAAAGGACCTCTGAGGGTGTTCCAGCAAGATGCAATATCATCAGGCCAAATTAATTGCCAACAGGTCTTGTCTTGACCTGGAAATTTTTTAAAGTGTTATTTTTAACAGTATTTTACCTTACTCTGATACATTTTAATTGCTGTTTTGGTGAATATTTTGCAGTTGTTATGCCTCAGCCCAAGCAAAAACTGTTGCTCTTAAGTTCACAATCACTTTTTTTTGTTTGTTTTTTAATCTGAAGTTTCAACCCAGTTCAACTTACTGGTAGTGCTAAGCATACTCATACTCATAATTCAAATTTCACATCAAAGACATTTCAGCAAGCGTGTCTGGGATGGCTACAAAGTCTGGTTCGCATGCAAAATGTATTGGTCAAAAAGTAACGATGCGACCCATAAAACACATAAAACATATCATACATTGATCCACATTTTTACTTTATATCAGCATTTGAAGTCACTTGAAGTAAAATAATATCAGATATTCTTGTCATATGCAAATGACAACTTAATATTTGCATAATATGTCAAGGTAAAAAAATGTAAATAAACTTTGGTAAAGTCTGTATTTTTGCCATTCTCTTATATAACTAATTAGCAACTTGAAAGGAAATTGGAAGCTCCTCTTTTCTGAACTGTATGTCAGCTAAAAAAAGGCACTGAAGCCTGCTTATTTCCGGAACATGTGAGATAAACTATTAACATATTCGTTTTATTGAACTGCTTACACTGATCCATAGCCATAAAGGTTGTTTATCGGCTTCCAAAGTTGAACACGAAGATACAGTCCTGTTAGAACAAAGGTCACACAAATGTAAATGAAAAAGGCCATATTCTGCTATTAGAATGGTGTAAATCCAAGCAAGCTTCCCTGAGATGAATGAAACCTTGGATTTACCCCAACGTACTATAAAACAAAACCGGGCTCCAAAAAGCTACGTGGATGGACCTTTGCAATGACAAATATGTGAAAAAGGCTTTTCAGTAGCTCAAAACATATTTTGTTCATTACAAGGTCTTAATACTCTGTGTGAAGGTTTATACTGTATTCTTTTTATAATATTAAGGATGTATTATTTATACCTACTGTAGCCATGCCATAGAATACATGAGTAGAGTTTGTTTAGCAACAGAGTGAAAAAAATATTTGCTACAGGGGCAGTCTGGCAATATTGCTTGTTAAGGCATGCTATTTGTAAGCAAATTTATATGAAAAGTATGCAATGTCTAATACTAAACTACTCCAGCCCCAGACTGAAGGGTGATTTTACAAACGTCCTGCAGCACTCAATCATTCCTTCATTTTAATGTCTTTATTTTATGATTTTGTTGATGAAATACTACTTACCCAGTGCTCAAAATTCCTTTTAGGCTGCAGGCACTGGCTAGTTGACACGGCAAGCCATATTTTACAGCTATATATTTCAGCTTTCTCTGTCCAAGTTGGAGGACACAGTAGCCAAGATGGTTTTTCATAGTAGAAATATATTTTCATATTTATTTATTGATTTGACTAATGTATCTATTTTTCAATTCACATGCTTATGTTTCAATCCATTAAAGTGATTCATGGTCAAATAATATGTTATTGGAAGTACAAAGAGGAGATAAAACCACTGTACACTGGCTATAACACAAGAATAAAAATAATAAAAATCCATTGCATGATTAAATATGGTTTTTAATCCCCAAATGATAAAGAGTAAACTGATGTTTTTAATTATTTTTCTTTAAAATAAGTTGGGTTTCTTCCTAAGTAAAATGCAATTACCAATTAAGTAAGTTCTCAGGAATAAATATTCTTACCCAGCTTAAGTGCTCAGTGTAAAACTAACATAAAGCATCAAATTACTATCAAAATAAAAAACTCAAAAGGCTTTTAATTAGTTAAAATGAGAACTAAATGGCAACTGGTAAAGGAATGCTGTGCCTGTCACCTCCAGGTCAGGGCTGGAGTAAAGCCTGGTGTGGTGGTGGCCTGAAGTTGCAGCTGCAATGGCTGGTGACTCGTCAGTATTGCACCTGAAATTGCTGGGCTTACTCCAGCTTTTTGGAGACAGACAAAAAAGTCCACAAAAAAGCCAAAGAAACCCACCCACTGGGATGACCAGTGCCCAGCCCCAGCCATGGGATGTCTCCAGCCTCCAGCGCAGAGACCAGCCTCACCCTTGCACTACCATGAGATTTTTCTCAGTTTTTTCCACAAAAATTTGCCTTTCCTCCTGTCCCTCACTCCTGAACTATGAAACTTTATGGCAAGCAAAGCCAATGCCAGAAGAGGCCTTGGGGGCTGGCCGGAGAGGGATGCTGCCTCTTCAAACAGAGGTTAGCACACCTGCTGCCCAGGCACAGGAGCCAGGCTCAGCTGTGAGACCATCCGCAACGTGAACATGAATTTGTCATGTCAGGGTCAGGAGGACAAAACCTTACTGAGGACATGCTCCACTCAGACTGCCTGCTGCGGTCTGAAGAATGCAACCACTGCAGGGTTTCGTGCTCAGAAAGGATTCATTAATTTGCACCTTCTCAAGAGCTAGAAAATATTTTGCTTTTTCTGGAAGAAAGATTATGTGTTTTTCAAACCAATACCTGGAATGAATTTATCAGCATAACTAGCGGATTTCACCCCCTAAAGCCCTGAAAAACAGCATTCCTTCTAGATTAAGGCATCTGCATTGCTGTTGGTAAGGTTAGACGACAGAAACATCGCTCATGCCTCTCTCTCATGCCCATGTCTCACACGGAGAGTCACTTGCCTATAGAAAAAAATATACAACGATAAAGCGATGCACCTAACATAGGCTGCTGGATCCAGCATGTCTAGAATTTTATATGAAAATCGAAGCCAGGGGCTGAACACCCACCATCAGGTTTCAGGCATGCCGATGGTAGCAGACTCTGGCTGTAGCGCCAGAGGAAAAAAAACAAAGCTTCATATTTTCAGAAGAAACTAAGAATTTTGGATGTTCTGAGCCTGGGACATCTGAAAGGGGGCTCTGTTACTGAAAGTTGTTTGCTCAGCAGTTACTCAGAACACTTTGTCTGAAATCTGAGCTTCCAAAAATCTACTAATTATACATCAATAATCACTTTTGCAAATAAAAGTTTCAGATTCCAGGAGGAATAAAAGAAAAAGAAAAGAAAAAGGAAGCAAGGGAGAGAAAAGAGATTCTTTTCATTCTCTCTTCTGCTAGAAGTCTCCATGAAAAACAAAAGAAAAGCAAAAGCATATCAAATTAGTTTTAGGGAGTCATTTTAGCAGGGAGTATGGAACAAGCTGCTGCTAATGGCAAAGACAAAAAGGAACAAAAAAACTAATAACCCTCACTGTCATGAAATGGGGAAGATAATAAGCCAGGCTATAGGGAGGGCTGAAACTGAAATATAAAGACAGAAAAGTAGGCCCACACAGGGGGAAGATTCAGGGCCCATAGTGAACAAGTGGGGTGACATCCTCATTTATACTCCAACCCTTTTACACTTACTGCAAGGACCATGATGGCTCAGTAATTATAGATCAGCCATGGGAAATATCCCCCATGCAGAAACTGAGGACACTATAGAAATAACTGGAAATGGGGATGCAGAGGGGGAGCCAGGACGGCACAGTGTTCGGGAGGAGAGCAGTGCACATCAACGCTCAGCTCAGCAGGCAGCCCGGGGAACCCGCTATAATTCAGACAAGCTTCCAGAGCCGGCTGAGTTGCACCATTTCATTTCTGCACCCTAACGCTGGGAGAATGAAAAGGTAGTTTAAAGTCACCTTAGCTCCCCTTGGGAAGCAGAAGCACAGAAGGCTGTCAATGTGTTGAGGTAGAGCAGCTGAGAGGCTCTGGAGAGAGAGAGCTAAATGAATAGAAACTTGTTAAATGATGTGAGTTAATGAGAGCATTTTGGAATTAACCAGCTTCCATGACTTTAAATAAAACCCCAATGTCATTTTAAATTAGATTTTGTACATTTTTAAAACCATTATTTATTTATTTTTTCGCAAGGTGCATTGGTGGGAAGATGGAAACACTAAAATTTAATCTCCTCAACCACTAGTGGTCGAATACTGGTACTTCTTCTTCGCAATGGGTTCGGGAACATGGGGACAGTGGCAACAGCCAAGAGATTTGCCAAGAGATGGGGGAGTCACTACCCCATACACCCACTGTTTGTGGGTGTGAAGAGCTGAAGCCTACAGCCAAGAATGAGAATGTAGATGATGGGGCCACCATCCTCTGACCCTACAGTATCACACTGGTGACTCTAATCCTCACCTCAAGTGAAGTTTTTGCACAGCAGATTAACACACGATGGCTTGGCAGCCTTACCATGTGCCCTCTGCCTTTGTGCCATGCTGTTGGCTGGGAGTGGAATGACTGCTCTTGGCATGAATATACTTTGAGTGCCCATCACTTTCCTTGTCCTGCTTTCATGGTACTCAGGAGAGGTGAAGTGGCTGCAACTTATTATTATTATTATTATTATTATTATTATTATTATTATTATTATTA
>NW_008824986.1:8053646-8088387 GCF_000699105.1 Pygoscelis adeliae | reverse complement strand
TTATTATTATTATTATTATTATTATTATTTAGGGCAACTTCTTCAAGATTTCTATTTTAAAAGAAAGCCTCCCACTGCCAATGAGTGGAAAATGAGGAAACATGCTTTGAAGGAAAATCAAGTCAGGAAGCACCGAGGTGCTTCCCAGGTGAGCCTGGCTGTTAAATTAAGTCAGTTCCTGCATCATACTTGTGGGGTAAACAGGAAGATTTCTAGATATACTTTGGAAGGTAATTTTATGCACCAATTGTGTATTAGCAGCAGCTATGCTTTCTTCAAACCACCTTAGAAGAAAAATGGTCCAGTGGGGTAGGCACCAACCTGGGACTGCGACGGCTAAGGATCAAATTTTTTCTTTTTACGACATGATTACAGAGAATCTCAGATCTGATCACTTCTGACATTTTCATGCAACTCCATTTAAAGATCATCTAAATTTATTTTTTCTTGCTTTATTTGTATTGTAGATTCTTGCAGGTACAAACTGGGGATGCTGGCACTGTCAGACTCACAAGACCAATGTGAAATTAAAGGCTATGATGATGTCCCTGGCACCACAGTAATAGATGCTGTAAAAATATTTTAGTCAAATATAATTAATGTCGTTCACAGTGCGGCCATTAGTTGCCCTTCTACAATATTTCACAGTCTGCAGAATTGCTCTGCTAGCAAAGAAAAAGCCTGTGATGATGGTGGGTTAATGCAACCATTTCTGCAGTGGCATGGTACCCAGCCACACGTGCAGTCAAGATCTGAGCAAGGCAGTTATTGCAGCAGACTCCCACTGAGGACAAGATATAACCCCCAGGGGTGGGCAGGAAGATTCCCCTACGGCATTTCTAAGTCATAGCTAGCTTTATGATGCATAAGTACCAAAAGCACATGCAAGTCTGCAGTACCCAAAGAAACTGCTTTGGGCAAGAACCCATTATCTTAAGTCAAGAGTCACCACAGCCCAGGGCCAGATTCTGGGTGTTAATGGTAAACAGGATAACAAGAATATGGTGCAGCTGGAACCGGGGAAAGAAACTGTAAACTGGTCACAAAATGGAAGAAGAAAGAAAGGGGATAGAAGAAGGATGGCATGGGGGACACGACAAGCCCCACTGCTGTCCTGTGCACACCACAGGCTGCTCCCCACACGCACCAACACAGAGCCACAGTAAACTTAACACCAAGTCGCAATTTAAAAATTCAGAGCTTTTATATGATAATTGCTGTTATTATAACTGGCCCATGAAATAAACACCTCTCCCAATTATACAAAAGGCACAAGGTCCTTAAGAGACAGAAATCTCACAATAAGATTTGCTTTCCAGCATAACGACATAGAGTGAGAGGAGTGCAAGATGAATAATAATAATATTATGGTACATATAATGTATGTTTTAATTAGCTAAAGGTAATCAAATGAGATTTGTCACGATTATATTAAGGTCAGGTCTCTACATGGTTTCATCAACAACATATTAAGACAAGGGAGGTGATGCCAAATTGGGGTTTAAACCTAATCAACATAATTAAACAAAGCAAGAACATGTGTTTAGAGCTACACCCATTTTACTGATCTCTCTATTTTAATTACTCTTGTAGAGTAAATATTAGTACCAAAATAACTCTTAATTAAATTTTTCCCATACAAACAGAAAACAGAATCTTCTTTTAATTTGCTATTTTTGTAAAATGGATGTACAATATCTAGGTCTTTTGTAGTAGAAACCATTTCAAAAGTGTGCTCAAATTATGCTAAACAGCCTAATACATTCCAATGTATTGACATACTGACTTCTAATGTGTGGGAAACGGGAAACTACACTGGCCTAAAAAAGTCATGGGAAACCATAAAAACAAACTAAGCATAATTTAAACTGATTGGATGCTTCCTTGTAAGAAGTTCTTAGTTTCTAAATACAAAATGTGGACATTGAAATGTGGTCAAGTTATGACTTAAATTAGAAAAACATGTTTTCTTAGGTTTCTATCTTGCAATATTTCATTTTCAAAAGTTCCTAAGTGGCTTTGCCCTAGGTGACGTCGAAATGGGACTTAGGTACTCAGAAGTCCAGAGGACATGAGTTTGTAAGGGCTTACAAATGTTTAAAGCTGCCCAGGAGCCTAAAAAAGTTATATGGGCATTTTCAAATTCATTTAAGTGCTTTTAAAAGTCTGACCTGAAGGAGATGAAGTCCCATTCACATCTACTCTGCATATAAGGCTATAGATATTTTTAAAAGTACCAGTCTTTGGAATAAACCTAATATCCACTCAGGTGAACTGTTTCACACCAGTGTAAGCCTGCTGCCTCTTGTGAGATTTCTCCCAATTTGGTTGCATAAGTAAGAGCAGAATCAGGTCTGTTAACAGAAGTTGTAGCTAAGAAATACAAACTAAAGACATATAAGTCCTCCTGGCAGTTGTAATTGGAAAAAAAGGTTGTGGTGTACTGATCTACTTGCACCTTGTTTAGAAAGGCTAAAGCTGGAAATCAAATTTTCACTTAGAAAGGAAAGTAACTAAAACATGCACCAGGGCAGGGGCTTTTCTGCCACTGATCTCCAGTATAGCATGGCAAGAGTTAAAAATATAAGAGCAAAAAGTTATTAAAGCCGCACATAACGCAGCCTGCGTGGTGCTCAGCCACAAAGCGAGACCTTCAGAGTACACCACTGGCAAGCACTGGCATGAAAAGGACCCCAAATGAGTTAAGAAGTCTTCCACTCCATCATGAAGAATTGTTCTCTAGAGTAACTACCAGTGGGGAAATGCTTAAAACACTTACCATATGCGGCTAAGAAGGGTCTAATTTGTCCATTTGGAAATTTTGCCTCTTTTGAAAGGATAGTTAATTTAAAGTAATTTATTTCATAGGTGAAGCTTTATTCAGTGGTTAATATATCACCCTTGGTTGCCTGAACAATTAGAAATTGTCACCAAAGAAAAATGTCGCAGTTCATGTAAATAACTATTTACCTAAAGGAAATGGGAATCCACAAGAGTCAGCATACTTTAATGAGCCATGACAATAGAAAAAAAAAAAGGCAATAGTACACTGCATCTGCTAAAGCTGACATTGCTTATGGTAAAAATTGGCCAAAACAACTATTATTTGTTTTTTTTTCATGTCAGAAATAATGCAGCTTGCAATTTTCAACAGGCAACATGCGTCCAGAGCATTTGTTACTTCTAATGGCCTAATTGTTCTCCTGGCAGAAATAAAAAATTAGGGCACTTATGTCATTTACCTAAATTTCTAATTAATGCAATGGTAATAGAGAAACTAGAGCAGGGAAAAAAAAAAGAAGTTGGGTGAAAAATGTTTCTCCCGGTCTTTCTACGATTTGTCTTTGTTAACTTTCCTACAATCTTTCCTTCTTAAACAGCAGGTAGACTGATCTCTGCAGAGATGTTTCATAGTTTTCCAACTGGACGAAAGTATGCTGACCATTGAAAAATATTACTTCCTCCACGTGAACCATTGAACAGGTGCAATAAAAGCACCAACTGTAGCACAATGTTCTTTATGTTACCTCAAAGGAATGTGCCATTAAAATGACATAAGAAATATTATTCAAAAACAGCTAAGAAATCTGCACTTTGGGCTGCAATTCCATCCGCAAGTGTTCCACTGCTCTGTGCCCAACTGTCCAATGCATCCTGCAAAGAAAATCATGGCCAGTATGTGCCCTCGTTAGGATGCAGGACAAAGAGAAATTTAACTTTGACTTTCACGCACTCTGCATTTTAAACCATCACCTCCAGAAGGCAGGGGTTATTTCTCTGTGCTGTTTTAGCAGAGAGCAGTAAACTGTAAAGATGCTTCCAGGACACTCGATTTTAGCTTATGTCGTTTCACGTTGTTACAGAGAGAAATGCATCAAAATGCATCAACACACTTTGGAAACACCTCTAAAAGTGTCTCAAATTTACTTTGTCCTGCAGTACTGGCAAATGTCCACCATCTTCTCAATATTTATAGCTGAAATGACATGGAAGAGGCTCAAGGTGACCTACATTTATGCCTACCATCAAGATATTTACACCTACTTCTTTGAAATGATGCCATACGTTGATCTTGATACCAGTAATGCCATTAAAATATTGCTATCAGGAAATGCACAAAAGCAGAAAATTGAGGAAATTTTAAAAGGACCCCTATACAGGGTTTGTCCAATGAGGTCTCCAGGAAAGGTTAGATGGAGACAGGCTCCCATTTCTTAGCCGTGCTTAGATCTGCCTGCACTTGTACCAACAGTGTGCCCCAAAAATGTTAAGGAAGTGATGGGTTTCCTATTGTTTTACAAAACTCTTCCCATGGAAGAGATATTCAAGACCTGTAATTAAACTATAAGTAAATTGTAAGTAAACCAAGTAAGCATACACATGCGTGCTAGTAAAATATTTTAATTTTTCAATTAATGCCTGAGGTGCTTTCCTTAAGGACTAAATGCAAATGAAGAGAGGGCATACGAAGAAGAAGGTCTGAGATTCAAACCTCCACCAAATGTGAGCTCCGAGTCACAGGTAAATGTCAAAGTCTGCTGAAGGTTCCCATGGGTAATTCATCCTTGCAGTGGGTGAAAAGGCTTTGCTGTTTCTGACTGCATCTTAACCTGGGGATCCACACCCCAAACACATTAACAGCAAGTTTTCCCCTGAATCTTTGCTGGTTTAAGGCAGTCTTTGCTTTAAAATTATGTGAATCCCTTACTATTCCATGACCTGGAGTATCCTGCCCGCACCAAACTTTGATTACCATAAGATGCTCTCATTAGAATCTGGGTGTGACATTTCAAGAGTTAATTGCAAATACTGATCCAGTGAGCCTTTATTTTCTGCCTTAAACAAGCCCTCAACACCCCCAGGTCTGAGCCTGCGTGGTGACCGCGGGAGGGGGTCCCTCCACAGCTGCCACCACTGCCTGGGGCAGGGCTGGGAGCAGCCCCCCTGGACTGTGTCCCAGGGGGCACCCCCTCCCAGGGCACCCAGCAGGCAGGCAGGCAGGCAGGCAGGGATGCGAGCTGCCTCCCCAGCTCCACTTTCCCACCTGGGCCTTAACATTTCCTCTGCAGTCTGGGAGCCGATTTGGCATGAGCGAGGTATAAACACAGGGCTTACAATAGCATCAGGAACTGGCAGGAGCTGAACTCCAGCAGCACAAGCAAGTATTGCTAAAATAAACATGTTATAGGCAAAGGTCATGATGCCTGTTAATATAAAGACTGCATCTTGTATAATGCATTCAAATACCAGAGTGAGAGAGGGAGATAATATGAACCATTTGCCAGATTCCTCCTTTTAGTTGTAACACGAAGCCATTCTGGGCTGGAATGACCCAGAGACGATAATGAAGCGGATGATGATGCCATTGCCTGTGATAATGGTGTGACAGGGAGAATACCCTGGAAAACTGCACGAGCTGATAAGTGTAAAGGTATAAACAAACCAAAACAATATGGACTTATAGACATTAGTGCAGAACAAAAGAGAGGGGGAAAATCGAAGCCAACTGATCAACATTAAAAAAAAAAGACTTTGCAAGGGTTATTTTTTCAGCAATTTTCGGTAGTACAGCACATTTCATTCACAAGCCCTTCAGTGGCAGCCTCCCGAAACCGAACCCTTCCCAGCCACAACAACAGAAGGCAAACTGTCTCATACTGTGGGGGGACCACCTTTCCCTGCCCAGGAACAGTTTGTAGCAAACAGTCCACGATATGAAAATGTATTTAATGCAATTAATAATTTAAGAAGTGAGAGCATGTGCTCTTGGAGAGTTAAATGCTTGTCAGAGTGATAGATGCACGCTTCACCACCAATACATTTCGTATGAAGAGCAGAGGGATTTTGCAAACTTGTGTTGACCTTGGGTTGCAGTATATAGGAGGCAGATTGCAAAGGCAGGCCTGCTTATGGTAGGAGAGTGCGTCAGCTCTCAATTTACAGCCCTTTCCCCAATTAAAGGACTGTAAAAACATTAAAATTAATGCAGTCTTAACTCCAGAACAGGCTCTACTTTCTTAATTAGTGCATAATTATTCAGTTTTTGATATCCTGGAAAATTATCACATGGAAATTATTTTAGGCACAGTAACAATAGCAAAAATCTCTCTACCCCCCCAACTCGATTAACATGTGGAAGTAATTAACACTTTATTACAGTGAAAATACTATTACTGCTAATGTTTAATGACTTTTGCCATTGCATCATAAGCAGGAAATTTAGAACACTACAGAGCAACGGTCTGCTATAAATATAGTACAAAGATTATAAACCAGAGTCAGATGATTCGCACTAACAGCGTTTAAGACAGGGATATGACATACAATACGTTTCCAAAATGTCATATGCAGGAAATATAATTTTCTTGATAAAGTCCACTCCATACAGAAAAACAGCTAGTGCAATAACATTGGATGCGTACAGTATAGGCAGCAGTGCTAGAGTCCTTGTAAAAGCCTGTTGTTAATCAAATTGAAACATAAAACCTGAAGCATAAAGTTATTTTCTCATAACAGTTTAATAGAAATTTCCAATCAAACAAAGGCCAAGAAGTGTTATTACGACATGAAGTTCCTTGTACAAACAACCTAAAATGAAGTAGGGGAAAGTTTCACGGGATTTATGGATTTCTTTATTTTTGTTATTTAGAGTAAATGTCTACAGTAGATCTCCTATAAATGTCTCGAGAAATTATGCACCAGCTTTAGATGATTCACACTAACAGCGATTAAGATGCTGAGTCCACATAAGTGTCGAAGAGGTCAGTGCTCAGGAAATATCATTTCATTTCAGCTGGTGTGATGGAGCCAAATTTGCCAGAGACAAAAGGAGACCAAAAGGGACGGAGACAGCTTTGTCTCGAGCTGGGCTTCTCTGCAGCTGTGACAAGGGTACAACAGATGAGTAGAACTAGGACAATGTTTAGTAAAATGTTTCACCTTCAAAATGTAAGTAGAAAATTGTATTTAATATCCAGCACAGCCTTATGGAAATTCACAAACAACAGCGTAAAGTAACGCAATACAAAAGCTCTGTGACAGAAAAAACAAATATAGAAGGAGACAAACAGAAAACAAGGCTGACACCACAAACCTCAGGAAAGCTGCATAAAGTCATACTTTGCTTATTTGCTACTGCTTATGTTGTTGGACTGAGAATTAATGAAGATGAGCACTAATCATGATTCAGTCCATGGAATTATTTTAAATTTTAACATTCTATGTGTATAGCTCATTGGGCTTTCCCCTTTTAAATATTTTTCTTGATACTTTAAAACGCGTTCATTGAACTGGACCAGTTTCAATAGCTAGCTAATACTATTCATAAATTAAGGAACCTCTTGTTTTAGAAACATCTCCTTGATCCATTGGCCATGGATACGGAGAGGAAGAATTTGGCACGAGGATACTGAATATAAATTGCTATTTTGGAAGCACCTCTTACCAGCCAATGTCTGGAGCCAGCATGCAAGAAGAATTCACCTGAAGTGGACATAGCTATTCGCTCTGGGATTAACTTGTTGCAGTTGCAAATGAATCATGAAACCAGCTTTGGCAAACCTGAGCCTGGACCTGCAGTGGAACTGAAATAATGTATGTGAAAAACCTGAACTGGATTATGAAGCCATCTGGAATGCATTCGCCTTATGCATTAGGAGTAGCAGTTTCCTTGACAGAGGTTGTGAAATATTAGAATTCCTAATGGAAGAAATATGGTAGTGCAAAATGACACAAAAATCACACAACCTCATTCCCTGACACGGAACAGTGAAAATGCGAATCTTTCTCTCAAGGGTACTCTATCAATCCTTTGCAAACAAGGCACTTCAGCAGGCAGAGGGGGGAGCTGACAGGGGTTAACCCTTCCGCACCACCACTGCGACGCAGGGCAAGAGAGAGCTTCCCTCTTTGGGGAGGCCAAAAAATTGGAAGAAATGATGGCAATCGTAAATCCACATGGGGAACTCCTTCTGCGGGGGGTACCTCCAGCGCAGGCAACCCAAGGAGCAGTAGACCCCAGGAACAGACTCCTGTCACTCTCGCACCACTCTGGAGTGATGTTTAGACACCTCTAACCCCACTCCCTCGGCAAATGCTACTTCTGGTTTATGCCAAAGGCAGGGGGGAACCATGCCAGTAAGTCTATGGACAGCATCAACCAAATGCCATTGGGGAGATGCTGCAACTAACTGCAGCAAACACTGCAATCTTCCCCTCAGAATATCTTATTTTGAAGATCTGTGGGGTTAGGTCAGCCTGGACTTTGGAAGTCTTGACCCACGATAACAGTTTGCTGCACTAACACCTATGCCACTTTGGTATTTACATTCGAGTGATGAATATTTTCCTAGTCATAATGATTTACCAGCAAAAAGTCTATGGCTGGGACCCTCCTGAAACACATACTTGCACATCTCAGGCTGCCCCCAGAGCAGCTGACGACATCCACTGAGGAAGCAGCTCCAAATTCTTCATGTTTTATTCTTAAAATCACAGTGTCTCCCGAGGTCAGCTGTCCTGCAGCACTGCAAAGAGTGTCTCCAGAGGTACTGTAGTAACAGACGATATAACACATGTGATGGAAGTTGATATATAATTTACTTTTTGTTTGGTAACAAACTTTGTTACTTTGCACCAATGACTGAGAAAGGCACCACAGGTTATCAGATTTTGTGAGTTAGCTAGGAAATGATACAGTAAAACAATAAACAATAAAAACAATCACAGATAATATTCTGAAGAGAGTAATTTGGCCACCTCATTCAGCAAGCATTGTTTAGTTTAAAACAGTAGCTTATTTTAACTCCAGACAGAGAAAACTGGATAAATCAAAGGCTACCATTTTCACTGCTGTTTTCTAGAGATGTAGTTGCTGACGAGGAAAATAAAACCACACTGGGCATCCGCTAAGGAGTGCAGACCCAGGACAGCTTTGGGGGAGAGGTGGCCAGGAGAGCAGGGCTGAGATGGGAGGTGGCACGTGGACCACCAGCACTGGCACGTGTAAGGGCAGCCACCAAACCCTTGTTTGATGGGATTTGCTCAACAGATTGATTGGGTGGCTTACATTCGTGTATTCCCAACCAGGGGTGTTTAAATCAGTAGGTCTCCTCACCAGACTTATGGATCACGTTTATACTCAATAGATCTGAGCGAGTACAAGAGGACACTGTTTGGAAGGGGTTGGAGACATGGCCATGTATAGGAGCAGATGTAGAAATTATCGATCATAAAATGAACCTCACTACCATAGAGGAAAGGTTAGATGAACCTAGACGTCATGGCTACACTTCTGCCAGGACTTTATAGCAATGGCCAGGCCAGTGATGCACTCACTCTCCCTCTGTGTGGATTCACTGGAGTCATCTTGGATAATGTACATCTTTAGAAGCACCTAACTGATTTAGGAACCCAAACATTTTCGGTTTCAAGTACTTTTCAAAATCCCATCCTTAGTCTCCCTCATTGTCATTTATAAGACACACAAAGCTACTGTTTATTGCTACTTCCCTGCAGAAAACAGAATAACTCAAAGATAGATTTTCTGTTTAGGAAATAGATCTCAGTTGAATTATTCAAAAAGTCTAACAATATCCAGCCCCAGAAAACCAAGAAAAGGCATAGAAGACTCCAGAGCTAAGGGGCTTTTATACAGCAGCCAATTGTTATGACTCCTTTTAATTAAATACAAATGAATTAATTGATATGAAGTACTGCTAGGCAATTATTTTGCTGACATTTTGTCTCTTTTGAGACACACTTGTTTACTGCATCTATCATATGCCAAAGCCTACCACCATTCTGCACTATTTTAAATGTATATTTAAAGAGTTAAAACTAAGTTTGTACTGTCAGAAACTTTTACATTAATTTCATATTTGTGTTAATGGTACGCACATTAGACCCAATAGTATTTACATTTTTTAATCCATCTCCCATCCCTAGGCCATCATTGTACATGAGATATTACATCTTAATGATTTTTTCTGGTTAAAGGTTTTTAAATAAATGAATAAATAAATAAATAATGAAACACTGATTTTTACCTCACTGTACACAAGTTTACTGGTTTATTTTTTTGCTTTCTGGTTTGCAATGAAATATATTCATCATTTTCCAAAGATATGCATGAAAGTACAAAAATGATGGCTGGTTTAGGAACAAACCCTCAGCAACAGCAGCAAGCAGTATATTAGCCTTTAAACAGTAGGTAAAATTGAAGGGTTATCTGGAAAACCATAACTGGCCAAAACAATTTTATGTCCTCTGATAATTTTGGGGAATTGCTGTGTTCAAGCTACTGCATGACACATCCTCCAGTATGCATGTGATCCAGTTTCTTAAGTCAGTGACATGTCCCCCAGTGATTCAAACGTGCAGGATGAGATCACAAGTGATTCAAAGCCTTTAGACAGAAGTAAGATATGAACTCCTTTCAGTGCAAGGAGGAGGAAAGCACCCACAGGACTTTTAATTTGGTTTTGGTGTGTCATGGGCTTGGCTCTATGGTAGCGAGCAGCGCGTGGAAGCAGCAAGCCCTCAGAGAGCTGCTGGCTGTGAAGCAAGTTGTGGACATCCAGGACACCCAGAAGTTGAGCCCCTACCTGCCAGGTCAGTAATAATGTAAGCTGGCAAGCTGTATATCTGCCTATCTATATGATACTTTTCTATTGTGTACATTAAAATAAATAGCAGGCTGGAGAGTAATTAATTTACCATTGGTGAAGTAAATTAGCCCACTGCAGCACAAAAAGCCTTCAGAGACAGATAACCTGAAACTGTGCACACACACATTTAAAGACCGAAGTACTCAGAAATGCTATCACAATGTAAGTATTGAAGTACCAGTTGACTTAAAGTCACTACATACATGTCGAACTCTAGCTATACATTAAGCTGAGTGCAGACAGAGCAATTACTTCCACTAACGCAACTCTATTCCTAAACAAAAAGAGCCAGGTGGCGAGATACAGTCTTCCACCCCAACATGGTCTTCTACCCCAATGCAGCACTGTTAACAAATCAGTAGGATGTGCTGAAGACCTCCATATAACATACAATTAATGAGACTATTCTTTACAACACTGCAGCAATTATGCAATCAAAAGCAATACAAATTTTGCTGATTTTTTAATCATAACTACTATGGTATTCCCATTTCTCACCATAGAAAAGTCATGAATCAGATTCTCTAAATCATGTAATTGCAGAAGATATGAATGAACCTGCTTTAGATTGTACAAGTTTTTACAGAATGAGTCACAATTTTCAGCCTCTTCTCTTCAACCACTAAGGCTGTAGTCTTACTTTCTTTCGGAGAGGGGACTTCCGTGTACTTGTATGACTCTAGGACCTGGGACTTTGATATGTCTTGACTATGTCTGTTTTCTCTTAGTCAGTGGTTTGGGCTATCAGCAAGCTCCTATAACCTTTCCTTCTGATCAAAGCACATGAATGGACATGCAAAAACTGGCCTGAGGAGAGTGCCTCTGTTTTTCCTATTTACCTATCACCCGGCTAGACATTTTTACACATTAATCATACTTAGAAGACTTAGCAAAAGCCATCAGTCACTTAACAAACTGTCCTGTCTTTATCTGGAGGTAACAGATGACTGCCGAATATCTGTGCTGCTAGACAAACCGTGCAAAGTTCCTGATGAAAGGCAGCATGCAACCAAAGTTACAGACACAGCATGCAAAACTTGGCACCACTTTGAGCAGCCTCCTAAACTAAATATAGGAAGAGATGGGTGAATGGAAACTATACAGACATCCCCCCTCCACGTCTCCCCAGGGACCACTGACAATGACCAGCTTTTTGGAAAATTCAGGCACTAGTGATTCCTGCCACCACCTGGAGAACAGGGCAAAGCAGACTGTGTGGATAATGCCATCCCTTTTGCACAAAACAGGGATAACTGCACAGAGCTCCACCTCAATGCTTCAGAAACAGTACTACAGCATCGCTTGGGGTGCAAAGCATGGCCCCATGTCCTGCTTTAAAATAAAAGACCTTTTGCATGGTTGCCTTCTCCCGACCTGACTCTGTCAAACACCAAGCCTTGCTAGATTACTTCCACTGGCTAAGCTAGTGGAACAGTTTCTTTGGCTCACCAGAAAAAAAGCTGGTGTTTCTGAAGCTGAAATTTCATAGCGAGTCTCCTGAGATCCCATGCATGAATAATGAAATAATTGTGTGTCCTCACTCATTGCTCTAGCATGTTACCATCTCTGCTAGTGCTGTTGCTGTTCCCATTTTCACTGAGGTAGCATCAGCGTAGGCAACACTTACTGAAGGATGAATCGTCGCACGGCACCAGTCCTGGCAATGCTGTCCAGAAACCACGTAATAATGAATGAAAAGGGGGCTGAAGTCAATCTCCCAGCAAGACATCGGGAAGATATTTCAGTCATTTCCTTTTTTTTTTAAATTTAGCTCACCCTTTCCCATTATATGCTGTTTCCTAAAACCCTATGGGCCAGAAACAGAGCAACCCCTTTTATCCCAGCCAAGCCTCTGGACCATGCGCAGCTATTGCAAAGTTAACTGCATGGATTCACAAGTGTTTGTAGGACAGTGTTTCTGCACCGGGATTTTCTTCCCAGACATCCCCAATCTTCCCCAATGCATGTTACTGTCACAACCAAGAGCAAGACGGTCCCGTTAATCAGTCATACCTTGGCACTACATCTTTATGCGTGTATTTCAGGGCTTTACAATACAATAAAATTTACAGCTCGTATAATTAAGAATATGCCAGATTAAACAAATTAAAGTTCAGCTTTAAAAGCGAAAGCTCTATCAGATCAAGACATTATGCATGAAAGAAATTTCAAATTCAAATCAACAACATCTGAAGGCTCAGAACACAAAAGCTGTATAGGACTCGCTGGGAACTACTATGAGACCTATTTCCTAACCTCAAGGTACAATTCATGGCACGGGGCATTAGAAGGTCACGAAGATTAATTGAGTGCAAGGGTTAGTTGGAGATTTGTGGGGAAGCCGCACTGTTCCTGCAATTTCTTTTTTTTTCCCTCCTCCATGAAAGTAAAAAATAATAACTTCTACTGAAATTTGCATTCATGAAAGGCTCTTTGTCTCTCTGGTGTATTCCTGGGAGAGAGAGCACAGAGCGGAGGAGAAGGGAACCCCAAGTACCCGTCCTGTGCAGGCAGCTTCAGTGGCAGTGGTTGCCCCTGGGAAGGACCCCTCAGAAGGGATTTGGACAGTCCTCCCCACCCAGGATGCTATGCCCTGCTTGGCCCTGTGTGATGTTTGGCTCCAGGAGTACCTCCACAAATAAACCCAACTTTTTTTAACCATTTCCCAGTAGATGCACATTGGGGTGAGCAACGGCGGTCCCAGTTGTGGGAGATCAAAGTGGGGATGGAGGGGTCAAGAGGGGCAGGTGCCTCTGCAGGAGCTGGCCCCAGAGTAGACCGTCCCAGCTGGGCATGCAAAGGAAATGTGTAGGTAAAGCACAAGATTTTGGCATCGTGGCAGGCACACATGCTTGGAAAGACTGCATAGCTTGGCAAGAGGATCTGATCAGTGACAACCAAACCAGACAGGAAGATGAGAACACAGAAGAAATAAAATTTCTCAAGGTTCATGCCCCCATTTTTCCTCTACCGCATTTTACCATTTTTCAGATAATAATAAATTATTTTTTGGACCCAGTTTCTCTTCTCCCACATCAGAAACTGATTTTTTTTAAATGTAAAATATGAAGTTTTCAGGCTTTTTCCCTTATTAGATTCTTCACAAGGTAAGAACACAGATGACAAACAATATGAACACCAAGTCTTGGAATTCAATACTGAATATTATATTGCATATCACATCATATCAGACACTAAGAAAAAGAATTTTGCTTCATAAAACAGGACATCAGTGACAAAAATAGAAGACTGCAAACAGTGAGCACAATCCCGTATCCGTGCAGGAGATCTCTCCTTCCTATACACCATCATTCTTTGCACATAAAGTTCAATGAACAAAAAGTTATGCGCTACTGCAAAATGACTCCACTATAGATTTTTACAATCATCTGAGAAACTTATTTTAGAAAAGCTCTGAGGTCAGCAGCAATCTTCATTTTCCCATTTGTTTCAGAAAAACTGTGCATGACATTGGCATTAGGTATATATATTAGTGAGTATATATAAATACAAAAATATTTGTTTCAGTTTTGAAATCATGTTTCATATACAGTTTGTGTTAGATTTCAATAAGCATCTAATTAAGATAGATTTTTTTCATACAGTGCTCTTGCAAATTTTATTTGTCGGAGCTACTTCAAGTACTGCAGACTATCAAAACAGTAGCTAAAGCTGCAACTTCAGCAGAAATACATTTTCAAACAAAAGGGGTAAAAGGGGGACCAACACAAATGCTAAATTAAGGTACAAATAAAGCAAGAGTTTTGATGGTATTTAAAGATGCACATTGCCAGTAGGTGTTTGGCATATCTTCAGCAGTGATCACACACCTAACTTTCATTTTTCATGAAACTATTTTCATTAGCATGGTGCTAAGATACTTCTGAAAATCACACCAAACAGTTTCAAAACAAAACCTTTCCCCATTTCTAGCCATAGTCACTCCTTTGGACCTTCAACAGTCTTTTCCAGCCCTTTGCTCCCTACTGGAAGGTGTGGAAGAGAAGCAGCAATGTGCACGTGGCAGCAAACCCAACAACATAAACAACATGATTTGCAAATCACTAGCATGTTTGGCAAAAAAACCAAACCCGAATCTTGGATTTATGATGTTATATAATTGGCTTTTCTATTTTAGTTTGGGAATGGAGTTATGGAGATTTTGTGTTTGAACCTCTTAATATTTACATATGGCAAGTGTGAGTCACAAAAAGAAAAAAAGAATCGCTAATATTAAGCACATTGTTGTCCTTGTTCACAAAACTAGCTAACCTACTAAATGGAGCTAAAATTTTCAGAACTTCAAAAAACTGAACTAGTAATGTCTTTGTCATTTTATAGCACTCAGGCTATTTTTCCCATCATTTAAACATAGAAAGAAAATGTCTTGCTTCCTTATTTAGCAGACTTGGAATACCATTATCAATCATCAAAAATATGTATTAGACACATTTATTCCCCTGACAAATTTATGCCAGAAAACTGATAGACTTATTATAGAACCTCTTCCCACAACAACAACAAAAAAATCCATGGTTTTATGTGCTTCTCTCTCAGTCTTAGAATTTGGGAAACAAAATCTTAATCCAACAGCATACCCCTTGGAGCCAATATCAGATAGTTTTCTGAGAAAATCTTTCCTCTGCTAGGTTCACGTATTGCAAATATCATAAAGGTATTATTATCCACTATGACTATTGAAAACTCTAAAAAAGTAACTGTATTAAATGGATTTTTTAATCCCCGTATTTTCTACTAATCAGTAAAGCAGGTTTAAATCTATTTTTTTCTACCACTATTAGGAGAGAGGAAGAGTCGTAAGACACGCATTTTAAGGTTACAATTTATTACAAAAGTTTCACTGCAGATTTGTTTTTTTTTTGGGGGGGGTGTGATCAGCTGTGAAGCTCTGCTCATCAGGATTTGTAATAATATACTTATTGTATCTGATGTTGGGAATCCATCCTTTGTAATACTTCTTGACATAATTGCAACTTTTGACATACTCAATCGTGGGATCCTTCTAAACCATCTTGAAAAATATGTTGGTCTTTCAGGTTCGGTTATTCAGCAGTTCAAATCTTATTATAACCATCGACAACAGTTTGTTAATATAATTTCTTTCCATTTCTCCTCTTACATTGTCATCTGGAGTCATCTGTTACAATGTCATCTGCAGTCCCACAGGGAACTCCTCCTGGTTCCATGTGCTCCTTTATCTACCTGCTGCCTTTAGGAGCTACAAAACCCTAGCTACAGACACATGGGCTTTCTTATCACACTCCTGCTGACATTTGGCACTTTAATTTTCTGTTCCTTGTGCCTATTTATTTGATCAATATTCTAATGCTTTTCCCTCCTGCTCAGCTATTTAGATGAGACTCAGTTAAAAAAAAAAATGTTTTTTAAACATTTTGAAATTATACCCTAGACAGATAGAAGCAAAACAAGTTTTTGATTACATACCTTTTTCACAGCCAGGTGATTCATATTATTGTGCTTTTCAATTCCAGAATTGCTTTATTTATTTATAAATTTCCACATATTTGAGCATGTAAAAATGCCCAACAATACCATAAAAACTCAACTATAAGCTATAAAAAAGACATGAAGTAAAGAAAAGGAGTGAAGCAAAGCAAAATCAGTACTGAGTTGCATCCAAATTTCACCAGCTAGATTGCTATTTATGATACTATCTCTATAGTATGGTACCAGTCAATCTGAGTTACAGTACCAGAATCTGAACTTTAATAGATAATATTACCACACATTGCCCATAAAATACAAGCAGGAGCTGCTATTTTAGATATACTGCGTACCTGTAGCTCCCACAGAGTTTGGTGGGCTATACCAAACACCTAGAGCTTCAAAAATCCAACCCAATTCTCAATAACACAAATACCTCTCCTCCCTCTGCACCAGCAGTAAAAGATTAACAAGAAAAAAAATAACCTAGGGAGTAAGAAAGAGAAATATCCACCTCTTTTGCCCTGCAACAGCAAATGGGCAATTTCTGGTTTTCAGAGAGGTAAATTGTTGCAATGTCGTATAGAGTCCTGTTTCTGTTCTTCCAGCTTTTATCTGGTATTCTCAAATTGCCCTGATTAAATGAATCTCCCAATCTGAAGCAAACAACTGGGATTACCAACACTAAAGTTTCTTCTTCTTAAATAAATCTAATTCTACTTCTAAATCTGTGAAGGACATGAAAAACTAAAAAAAGCTGGGCAGTTTTAAAATAATGGTCATTCTTCTTGCCAAAATCTTACATTGCTACCAAAACTGCACAATAATATACCCTTACCCAGTGTATGGGATGACAAAAGTGCACACAACTGTGTACAGTAAATTAGCCATTGGCTTTATTACTGTATGAAAGAAAGCTCACTGCTGAGACAAAATACCTGTATGGTCCTCTTGCATCGAGTTTCTTTTCTGGTTTTACAGAAGGGATGCACACAAGACGACACAGAAACTCTGCCTGAAATATGGCACTGAGTTCTGCTTGCAGAAATATAAATCAAAGCTAACTTTACTGAGCTCAACTGAAAAATGTTTGCACAAATAACATTGAAATCAAGCCAATGAAATTTAATAGGAAGGATCTTTAGCCGTTTACTTTAGGCAACTGTTAATCCTCAGCTGTGGCCTTCTTACAGGCCATTTCTTCTGCACAACCTCTTCTCCGCCACCTGTTTGAGAGACATTTAACCACACATGTCCTGTTATCCCCCTCAAACTCATAGCTTGAGTTACTTTATCCATCCGCTACTCATACTCATACCCTTTGCCTCTAATACAGAGAAGGCTGTTGCAAGGACCTCAGCAGAAGAAGGGAGATGGTGTGGAAACAGAGGTTGAGGAGAAAGAGAAGATCAAAAAGAAAGCTGAAGGGGACTGGAGGTTTTTATAAGACTTAGCATAATGAGTCTCAATAGCAAGATCACTAAGAAAATATAAAGCGTTTCAGCAAATCATGCTTTTGATATAGTAGGAACCTCTTCTCCCTCCCTGGAGCAGCGCTAGCTGGCAACACCATGCCCCATGTGCCAATGCCATGCCCTAGGCTGTACGATAAGAAGTGCCATCTCCAGGTCATTGGAGGTGCCCATGCAGATTTCATGCAAGAGAGGGCTATAGTTCCCTGGCACCAAGTGTCTGGGAAGGCACACACCTTTTGCTTGTCCAAACCTCCCACACAGTTTCAACCAGCTCCAGAAACCCTCTTCATTTCTTTTCCAAAGTGGTTCTGTTGTGTGGCTCTGCATGGCTGAACCATGGCTGGCGCCCACCTCGGGGATGGGTGAAATGACTTCTAGATGTGAAGTAGCTTGGAGGATTATTTGGGGATGTTTCAAAACAAAAAGCACCACATATCTGTGAAATATGTACATTACTATTAGCCAATCTTCCTGTTTATTTGACCAGACACTTTCCATTCATGGAAACTTATGGCAGTGAGAGAGATTAACTCCTACAGAACTAGAAATGGGCCAGAGTCCATGTTTCAGGTTTGCAAAACCAAAATCCAAATCAGAATTGCTCTGGACCACAACTATATTTTATTCAAACTAACAAATTCTAGCAATAAGACAATTTGAGATAAAGGGCTCCAGCTCTAATCAGCTGAAGAAAGGAGTGATGACTGATTCAGTAGTAAAACCTACATGACAGCAGAGACAAGCCAGCACAACCTGGCTTGGAAAATCCCAAACAAGGCTTTACACTGACTGACAGGAACTCTTCAGAGCCATTTCTGTTTGCTTTTATTCTATGCAGTGACTCATATTAGGTCCTAAGAAGCTCAGGAAGCTCTCAAGGCTTAGACAAGGCCTCAGACAAAATTGTCATGGCAGAGACGAAATGTCAGGCCAAAGAAGAGTTGTGGTAAACCATGAAGGAAACGAGTCCTTTCTCAAAAAACCTGACACCTTGAAGCACTCCATTGCCTTTCCATGGGAAAGGGTGACCCATGCACCTCTACGAAGCATGACTCCAGTGATGGGAGCCCAGTGCAGTGCAGCGAGGCTCAAGGTTTCCTTAATTTTCCCTGACTATACCCAAGCATGGCAACGACATCCATCCTCAATCTGTGTAACAGGTGCTTCTATACCCCAATGTATTGTTTAAAAACTGTTTTGCTGAAATTAGTCTTTTGTCAGCTTTACTATCTTGTTATGAATATTTCCATATTTCACAGTTTAATGATTACATTTCATTTCTGCTATCTTCTGCTGTGTACAAATTCAGTGGGACTCCTGGGAAGAATGGTATAAAAAGAAAAAACTTATGGATTGGGGTTGTTTTTCATATGCATTTTTATAAATTCAACAGTTTAAAAACAGTATCAAAAGAATGAGATAAACATTGGGGTGGGACAGAAGGGAAAGGAAGAAAGAAACATTGATTATATGTGGTAGTATTTTAAAGTTATTTCCTTTCATACCACCAGATTCTCTCCTTATTTCAAATTCCCCAGTGATCACTAGGTTTTGAAAGTTTCTTGACAGAGCAAGACCTTTATTTAGCTATATGTAAGATTTTCAGGATTCCATTTGACTACAAGACTAATATGCTTAATTTCTGTGTCTAACCACATCGTAGTAAGGAAGGTTAAAAAAATCAACGTAGCCATACACAATCTTCTTCAAAGTGCATTTTAAATTCTTTTCTTCTTGTCAGTGGTGGTGCTGTCACTGAGCAACCCTAATGGAGATTAAAAAATTAATGGATCAGGCATGAGAATAATTATTGTACAAAAGGCCTGGACCGTGCCTTTTCCAAATAGACTATACGGGATTGATGCAGAAATGACCCAAGTGGGCCCTACTAGCTTATTCAATGAGGGTCCACTCAAATTCCATCTGTGAACATTTGGTCAGCCCTTTTATGGCGATGTGGTTATTCCTCCAAGTTCATATTAATTTTTGTGCACATCTGCACACTCACCTAATCCCTACCCACATGGCACTTCAATCACAATTAAAAGAACAAGTTAAATCTTGGGCAAATTTTAATCACAATAAAGTCTGTAGGGTTATTTTAAAAAAAAAAAAGAAAACTATGAAAAACTTTCAATTTTTTTTTCTTTCCACATCATTTCAAGAAAAAACTAGTCAGACTGGTGAATCTCCAACCATTGCCTTTGTGGTTTCAATTTTGCCTTGGATGCAGAACAATAGGCACAAGTGTCATTGGACTTTTGGAGCTATCTGAATTCAAGACAACAGCATTCAACTGCTTGTGAGTGTGGCAAAGTATTTCATTGCACAAATCTGGAGTTTACCCTAAGATCAACAAGTAAATTACTGTTTTCATGCTATTATTATGATCCCTGAATGCATACAATCAGCATCATTATTTTAAGCAAACAATTGCAAGGACATTAAATAAAAAATGCAGTATGCAGAGCATTTACATTGTAGGCATAGCATATTAATATGAAGGAAGAAGAGAAAGATGACAACTAGAAATGTCAGCTGGTTTAATCATGCTTCATATGAAAAGACTGCTATAACTTTAAGAATGCAGCTTAGCTGACTTTGGAGCTTAGGTTTTTATTTTTCTACTTTATAGCATGCTTCAAAACTACTTGGACAAATACAAAACAAGAATTACAGTGCACCATAAGTTATTTTAATATCCTGTAGTGGTGTATACTTCCAATGAAATCCCAAGACTATTATTAAGGTTCTGTGTTTGTGTGAAAATGTCAAGTTGTTTCGAGTGACTACATACTCTAAATTATATATAACTGTTACTTTATAGCTAATAGGCACTAAAATTACTTTAAAACAGAAATGTAAAGTTATATTTTCATCCTTTTTGACAGATAATAAAGCTTATTTATGAGATACATTTTCTCAAGTATTAAAATATATAATGTTTACAAAAACATTAAAAATACCAATACTTGATATTTAAGCAAGAAACAGAGCCATCATGGAAATATTTTCCTGGATATATCCAGCATGAAGTCAAATAGATGATAACGCAATAATTTCACTTGTGAGTCATTTGTTAAAACAGTAAAAAATAAAAAAGCTTGTGTCTCAAAATGAGATTTAGATGCTTTTCCTCTCCCTGTCCGTCATTAAACTGCACGTACAAAATGCTTGTGTATATCTTTTAGATAAAATGATGCCACATGATATACTCCCACCCTTTATTTTAAATTGCATCCACTAAGACACGTTGCTTAATTGCTTTTTTGTCATGTCCCTACCCAAGGAGGCAGAGGGAAAAAAAGTTACTCCTTTTTACAAGTGCAATGGAAAGGGACATGAGCACGAGAGTAATTTCTTCCCTTGTAAACTCCAGTTAGGATGGAGAATTTATGAAAGGAAAGATTACTGTTGGCGTGATGTACACTTAAGTGTATACACCATCGCTAACCCACCAATTATTCACAGTCTAAAATAAAAAGGCTTCACATGCAAATTATGGTTGTTTATTCCTCCCAAGCACTTAGTAAATAAAAACATATAAACGTCAGGATTTATCTTGTTATCTGTGAAGTGTGAGGGATATCGGTCGGCATTAACCCTGATGCATCCCGATTTGAAGGCAACCTTCACAGAAAGTTGCGGCGCGCTCATTGCAGACCGGCAGCGGGAGCTAATTGCTAACCCTCTGCTGTGATTAGGATTACCTCTTCTGCTGAGGGGCTGTGGCTAAATTTATGCTTCGTAGTTCTGCTGCTCTGCTATACAATATTATGCCAAAGCATGAACAAAAGAAAATTACCCTGAAGCAATGGAGTGCCACAACGCATTGTCGCTATTAATCTTTTAGTAATGGCAATGCTAATTTGACATGATGCATAGTAATTTATTAATAGAAATATTTGAAGTCCTAAACTTAAAATATTCTGTGCAAGAAAGGACGGCTCTGGAAGTGGGTAGGGGGATGTGAAGCCGTTCACCTCCAAAGCACTGCCTCTGCTTCGACCCCCATCAACACCAGCAGGAAGACATGCCCGGATGCTAGGCAAGAGGATGAGACTCAAGTGTTTTGGGGGAAAGCAGACTAATGGTTTTGTAAGGTGAACCCAAATGCAACCCATGAGCTGTGTGGGGCCGAGACCCCCGTGCTGGGCATCAGCCCCCGCCAAGCTCGACGTTTCTGCAGTCAGGGAGAGGAAGGAGGGTTAATGGCGGGTCCTTGGCAGAGGCAGTTACTGCCCGGTGCTGGTCGGCAGGGGATGCTCCTGCATCAACCAGCTCATTGCTCTCTGGGAGAGGGGGGCTGCCGGGGCACAGACCCCAGGGGCCCCCGGCCCCCTGTGCCGAGCCTGCTGCCCGGCCTTGGTCTCGGCAGGAGGGCACAGCAGGCTGCTCCCGGGCATCGGCACTCCTACAAACTGTTTGGCCATGTTTATAAAAGGGCTAATCCGTGTTCACATCGTACAGGCTTTGTTCCTTCTCCTGAGCCATCATTAACTATTAATCGAGGGTGGGTTTCTTCAAAGGTCTGCTCCATTTGTTGTTTGCTCTTGGAAAACAGGAGCCCATTTAGGATTCAGGAGAGCACTAAGAAGGCAGAGATATTTGTAAACACTGTAATGGTCATATTAATAGACAAAATTATTTAAAAAACCCCACACAATAAGGGGAAAAGGAAGGTGTGGGGGGTTTTATATTGAACCTCACCAGCGAACTGCAGAAGAACTTCATGATTTGTTATGAGCGCAGCACTGGAAAACATGGGGAAGCCTTAAATTCCACCTCTCTGATTAATGTCAAGGTTACGTTCGATCTACATTGGTAGCACACATGATTTTCATGTCCCAAGACCTTAGCAGGACTTGATGTAACATGAGTCATTATTTATTGGCGATAATGGCCACTAGCCAAGGTAAAACCTGGTACAATACATTAATAGCATTGCGTTGTCTTGGGAAAATGAGGCTGTTAACGCAGGTCACCTGGACTATATAGCGCAGACCGGTTCAGGTGGAAGCCATCAAAAACTTCTTCTTAAACTGGAAACAAGCAGAGTTCAAACCTTGCTGTATCAATTCAGAGACAATACTTGCAAGTCTTCTGTGGCCTGCCGTTCCCAGCACCCTCTCAGAGTAATTTCACCTTGAGCATACTTGCTTTCAGTTTTTGCAAGTTTGTTTTCACATCTTCTACAAAATGGTAATCCTTGGTCTGTCTAGTTTGGGAATAGGAGATGTTTTAGTACATTTTACAGTAAGATCATCTGGTAATGTACTGCTTCCTCCTCTATGAACCACAGAAATGAACATATTTACTCACAATTCTTCTTTACCGTAAATAACACCATTGAAAGGCATTACTTCAGAATATTAATGGTATGACTCCAAAAACAGAATCTTACCCAACAGATGCAAGGCAACTGCTGGCAATTCGCTTCCATTAAGAAGCCATAGCTCCCAACAACATCGCAAATAGAGCACCATCAACGCTCCCAAAAAAGAGTTACTCTGTGCATTAGCATCACACATTGCACTGCGTGTTCCTGTGGCCAAAACCAGTGAAAAATTCCCATTTACGTTCTGTCATACTCTCTGCACCCTCCCCAAAGGGTGGGGTAGGTTTCCATACTTTGAACAGGACGTTATTATCACCATGCTGTTGGGAGATTTATTTGTTTTTTAAGAAGTGTGAAGTGCCTGTGGATACTTTTTAACTTCAATCACTGGAAGACTTCATTTATAACCTGAGACCTTATTACTTGACTTTCCTAAACTCTCTTTTCCTTTTGTTGTTTCAATTTATCTTATATCACCACTCAAGCTAGACAATGATAAAAAATAAAGGTGTTTTCTTTTGTCATGTAGAAAATGTGATTCATTCGTTGTCTTTAACAGGCCTTCAGACCACCAGACATATGTTCAATGTTTGGCAGCAATAAAAAAAACAACAACAGCAGCTAAACAAATATATATATTTGTAAGGATTATAAATCAGTGCAAGTTATTCTGGCACTACTTTATATAAGACATTAGTGGGAGTATATTTGAAATATTGTGTGCAATTCTGGTCACTATATTACAGGCAGAACATTGTGGAGATTGAAAAGGTGCAGTGGAGGGCAACCAAAATGATTCAGGATTTGGGGGATATGAATTATGAAGACAAATTAACCAGATTCAGGCTGTGTTATTTAAGGACTCATTTCTGCAGGACACAGGACACCCCTCCAAGGATGCCCAGCACCCCGGGCTTCGCCTGCCCCAGCAGCACAAAGGCAGCCCCCCAGGACAGCAGGCGAAGGGGAGCTTCTCGCACGGCTAC
Organism: Pygoscelis adeliae; assembly: GCF_000699105.1. Lineage (NCBI taxonomy): Eukaryota > Metazoa > Chordata > Aves > Sphenisciformes > Spheniscidae > Pygoscelis > Pygoscelis adeliae. The sequence continues at coordinate 8,064,455 of NW_008824986.1, read as the reverse complement.
AGCTCAATGAGAAATAAGTGGACTCACAGCTACAAGTTGCGGGAGTAGTAAATAATTCAGAAGCATGAAAAAACTGACAGGGAGGAAATTATCCATCCATTCATGTACTGAATTTAAGATTAGAGGAGCTAAAAAACGCTGCACATAAAGTAGTGCTAAAAGCAAAATATTGCCTTTCAGTAAAGAAAGCGTATTTTTTCTAACTTTTTTCTTAAGATGGAGAAAATGAAAGGCTCCTTTTTGCACCTGCAGAAAATGACTTCTGCTGCAGAAAAAAAAAAAAAACCAAAAACAAAAAAAATTAAGCTGTGTACAAGAGTGGAAGGGGATGTGAAGGTGAAAGGGTAAATTCTGTTCATTGCAAGACATGCTGCTGACCTGGCGGTTATCAGTACGGCCACGCCACAGGGACATCACACCGGGGCTGCACAGACGAGCCAGCAAAGAAAACTTCTGCTGGAGAGGAAAACAGTCAAAAGCAATCCCTTCTTCTCAACTAACTGAAGAAAAGGCAGTAATTCCCAGAATTAGATGTGCTCTATATTTTTCCCCTCCTTTTTGTTCTGGAGCTCAGATAGATGTCCGAACAGCAAGGAGAACACAGTTCAATTAAAATAGAGAAGGAAGGGAAAATGCTATCACAAAAATCTCTGTAGTTTTCGTTATTGACAAGAGCAAAGCTTCTCACACTTTGTCCTAAGCAAAGTATATTCACACCATCTGCTCAGATATAAGGGTCTGAGGAAGTAACAGCTTTAGGGGAGGTGGCAGGTGGATGGAGTTCTTCTAAAATACCTTTATTCCACTTTTAGTTTGCCCCAAAAATTAAGGCATGGAAAATATGCATGAATATTTTTTCTGCCATGAGGTCTCAGTCTGGAAAAGCACTCAAGGCTCTCCTTAATTAAGCACATTTATATGCCACGCATTGCTGTTTCTGACACCTGACATAGTACAAAGTATTTCAATCTACCCTACACAGGGCAATCTCAGCATCTTACTTGTGGAGTCAGATATTGCTAAGGCTAAATGAATCCTGTGACTGATATTCAGCAGAGGCTTAAGACATTTAAATATAATATCTGACTTCTGAGGGGATAAGTATTCCACATCTCGCTACTGTGCAGTATTCAAAATGCAGAAAACAGAGATCTGCGTGCTGGGAAACAGGAAGCAGGAGCCGGAGAAAAAGAAAATTACTTCAAGGAGATGGGAGTGTGACCTCGGCGTTGGCCAGTTCAGGTAATTTTCACCCTCCAGCAGGACTGGACCATGTCAGAGGCCAAATTACAACCCATCTGGTCAGTGAGACTTGAAGCTCGGGAGATTTTGTGAAGAACAGAAAGCTACAAGAACTCTATATATCTGTCAAGGGCTAAATTACGTTATGGATGAGAATGGACTTCAGTTTGGGACAGTTCAGAGATCTTTAAGTGAAATTTTCCTACCTAGGCAATACTTGCTTAGCTCCAATTCTTTGGAGAAAACTACAGCTACAATTTTGAAGGCAAACAAGTCCCATTTTTGAATACCACTTTATTTCCTACCTTTTTTTTTTCACGTAAGACAAGCTAAATCCATCATCTCAGCCATGCTCACTTAAGAACTTTGAATGTAAGACATCATTCATTTTCTTTAAGGGGAATTATTCCAGAAGATGTATAAGGAATATTCATACCAACAGCAACAGGAGCTAATACCTTAATGCATAGCCAGAAAGTAGAATGACTTGGCCCAGAAATTCCTAAAGTATTTACTAGACCCCAGGGATGGGTGATCCTACTAGGATAAAAACCTTTCCTTCTCAAAACCTGAATCATTCTTAGCAGGAAGCTCAATGGGATTTTTTTTCTCCAAGATCTTTCATCCTACAGCTCATGTTCCCCTACACCAATAAGAAACACAAGGAAATAGCCCATGTTATAGTAAATGACCACTCGAGGGACTTTCTAGCCCAGCTGGAAGCCCGTTTATGAGAAACACGGTGCAAAACACAGGACCCCAGTCCATCAGAGCCCTAGGAAAGTATCCAGCCATAACGATGACCCCAGCATGTTCGCTCCTCCCCGGATTCCTGTTCTGGCTTAGAAGAAACCTTGTCCCAAACACGGCTTAAAAGTTGCAGGACTTTTGCAGAAGGGGTCAAAACAGTTGCAACAAGAAATAACAAGAGAAATTTGTTTACTCAGATATCTCCAAAATCCCTCATTGCATCATGACTAAATACAATGCACTTATGCTAGGATCTCATTCCTGCAATGCATCAATTAAATTAGAAAAGTGTAAGATAGACTATAGGCATCTGACCCACAATGTTGCTGCAGTCTCCACCTACGCAGCCAGGCACCACATTGGCTAGCCCAACCTTTGCCAGTCGTACAAATTCCACTAGGAAGCTCATTTGACTTTGGTTTCCCTCTTCCAGGCCTATAAGCAGGATTACTATGTATGCCATGAGTGAGACCCTTGAATTGTTTAAACAAACCTAGCACAATGTAAAAGTAAATCAGTAATCTCATGTGATATTTAAAAGCTAAACTATATTTAGGTAATGTTATTTAACTCATGTAATATGCCAAATATATTTGAAGAGTATATTTATACTGTAACTCCATTGATTTCCACAACAGGGATGAATTAGGCTTGCCTCTCTTAAGCAAATAAAATAAACATTGTACTCAATCTTTAACTTTCAAGCTAAGTATGTTCCAGCTCAAACATTCCTGTTGCCTGAGCAGCCTAATAGATTTATTCTCTGATGTCATTTTTCTCATGTCATTTTGGAATTTGATTGCAGCATATTTAAAATGTTGGTTGCAATCATAACAAAGTGCAGCATTTAAAATGCATTCAACACACACATTGTCCTTGCGGAGAATGGTTATTTGTCTCTGTCCTCTGAGGAAGAACATGGTATGATGAGCAAAACCTGGTGTAATAAAGAAGAATGATGTGTAAAACCCCACAGAAAGAATGCCTCTTTATTTCTTAAATTAAATATGTTTGGGTGTGTTAAATATCTTATCTGATAGATTTCGAACAAAACTGTTAGACAAATAAAGTCATGCTTGCTATTCCATCCAATAAACTGTACAAATACAGAAAAACCTTCACATATGAATAATTGATAAAGGATTAAAACTGTTAAAAGCATATATTTTCCATGCACCAAGGGTACTTGTCTAATAGGTTTCCACTGTGATAAACAAAGTACATCTCCTGCTTCATAATTTCAAGATAGTTTTCAAATATTAAGCTAAGATGTTTTATTTTTTGCTGTTATTTGCAATAGGGCAACCATCACGATAGCATCCAGGTTCATTCTGCTAGGAGTAAAAACTGAGAGAGAAATAAGCCATGGCTTTGGGAAGGGTGACAAAGTCAGAAATGGAAACCACACATTGAAGGGCAGACACAGAGAGAGCATTGCGATGCTGCAAATAAGCCACCACAGCCGCTCAGCCATGTCTACTTGAATAAGGCCTTTGATAAAGCAACAAAGTTGTACATTTTGTTCTAAAGCATTCATAAGACACTGCTGTGTCAGTCTGATTGAATAAGAAAGAAAATAAGTTTGTGAAGAAAATCTATGATTAAGCCAATGGTTCGCAATTACCATAGTGCAGCAATAATGACACATTAAAACCAAAGAAAATGAAAACTCTCTAGCAATCTCAGGTCAACACTGTTGAGAGAAATCCTGCTTCCCTTAATCACATAAGTACCAACCTGACTGCATTCACGGGATTTAGCCACTATAATTGTTTTCCACCTTATTTTAAAGCGGCTAAAACCAGAATCTAGTGCTTCATGTTTCAGGGGTATCAACCCTGATAGTCTCCTATCCTGGTCCCCACTGGCTTCCCAGTGCCACCAATGGCAATTCTGCAGAGGGTATCGCTGTTCCCAGCCTTTGTGCAAGCACAAAACTTCTAGCTGAAGCTGAACGGTAATTATCATGAGACAGGCTGGCTGCTTTTCCATTGCAGAACATGCCTTATTGTATCTCCACTTCCTTATTGAAAGTGTACATAGGAAATACTTCACCGGCCCCACAGTCTGCTGGATTTTATTCCACTATATCTACTGTATCCACTATATTCATAGCACAGCATGTTTTTATTCTTTGGATACCAAAACATAATGCAAAAATAGTTATTTTCTCATAGCCATGTTTGGAGACTGGTTTAGAATAGCAGTTCTGCCCTCAAAAGAAAAATCTTAGAGTGCTTGCTATTATTAGCAAGATATTCCTCTGAATTTTGTATCGATAGCTAACAGTAAAGAAGGGTCACAATGCTGATGTTATCTTATTTAGTGGGTGCCAACAGTAAGTGTGAATTTGGTGATTTGACAATGAGAGTAGAACCAGAGGTCACAAATGGACAATGATTTCACTGAGTAGCCCTCCAGCTGTCACACTGCTTAAACAACTCATGGGGTCACCATCACTGCTGACCATGCCTATGATATTGCTTTATCTAAGATCACCTTACTATTCAAATAAGCACTGAGCACCCAGACAGAGACAAGCAAAGATGATAACAGCAGATTTGTTTCAAGAGCCCATAGAAACCAAAACTTTCTGCCAACTTTTTCGTAAAAGAAAAATTCAGGTGAACTGGAAATGTGCAGTGCATTTTGAAAAGGAAGAAGATAATAAAAATTTACAGTGCTCACTCATACAGCTTACATTTTTAATAAAAACTTTGCTATGATTTGAAATGCATAGAGAAAATAATTTTTGAGCCAATATTTTAATTGCTCATGTCTATAAAAATGGGTTAATTAAAGTTTTCATGGACTTTTGGAGTAGACAATGCTTGAAGAACTGGCAGCAAGGTGTATCCTGGAGCTGGGAGGAGCTGGGCTCTGGCAGACAGCTACAAAAAGCATGGGGGCACTGGAATAAGAAAGCTGTGCCCTTGGCCCCTCAAGACTGCAAACCAGGAGGCAACAGCAAGTGGACCCCAATCAATTTTAATTGCATTGACAAAGTACATATAGAGAGAAGCATGCTCTGAGACAGCGTGATCCCAGACCGTGCAGTGCTCCAACATGCTCAATTGCATGTGGAAGCTTGCGGAAAGCCCAGAGTAAAAGGACAGAGTGGAGGATACTGGCAATTCTGCAAAGCAATAGGAGGTAACTTGCTGCTTTGCTAAGTCACTTCTTACCCACAGCAAGGGAGGTTCCACCACCTCAGCCAGACCAACAGGACATAAGCTCCAACTCCCCTCATCTGCTGGAAGCACCTCTAGATTTTGGGCATATATTAAGTGCACAGTGTCCCTTTAAAAATCCCAACTTGCCTGCCTTCCTTCCAAAAAAAACCAAAAAACCCAAAAAAACCAACCGGGAGCCTTCAACTATGAATCTGTTTGTTGTGCACAAGTCATCCACCACTCCTAAAAGACAGCTAATTTTTTTAGCATCCTTTGCTTTCAAAGCAACCAACTAAATGCAGAAAAGTGAGCCCTCCCCAAGGGACTGCCTCCTCCCTGTGATGCAGATTGCCTGCAGCTAACATGCAAGTAGGACAGAAACAGAACTTGAAAATGCTCAACCCTACAGATGACTCCATGAAAGACAAAGGAAAATGGCTATTTGGCATGCAAAAACTGGCTCCTCGTAACTGCCTGCTATGGCACTGTGTCTGGGAGGGCTCCCCTGCAACTATTCACTAGTGACAACAGCAAATAATTTGTAAATAGAACTATAAAAGTATCTGTAATGATATTAATATGCATGCATCAAAACTGAATGACCTTAAGCACTGTATATTTCAAATGCTACAGAAAAGTGAGACACTTAACACATTACAGTATGGCATTTTCTATTGGGCTTTCTCTTAACTGCTCACACAAATATACAGGAGGCAAAGTTTTACAAAGCTGTGTTTTTCTGTCCACAACACATCTCATTTCCTCCTCAACATTAAATTACATAACCACTTGCTACAAGAAATGCTTTTAAAAAGACAGGAAAAAGAGAAAAGGGAGAAAGAGAAAGAAAATAAAAAGCCCTGGTACAAAATATATGCAGAATTTGTTTTCCAATGAAGGTCTAATAGGGCTACCTCTTAAGTCTGGATATGTAAAAAATTGCCCTTTTCACAGCTGATAAAATACAAATTAATCCTTAGAGGATTTAATATGTGCCTATTTATTACTTTCAAGTATGAAAGTACTGCTGCAATTAATATAGCATACACTACTGTATGTGCTGGTCTGTAGCATTGTCTTTGAAACAAGAAATATATGAAAAGCTTTTATATACAGACATGTAGAGAAACACACACACAATGAATATATTTCTCCTTAAAATCTGCAAAAGTAGGTGTGATGCAGTGTCTTTTCAAAGGCTGAGCATCCAGTGTGTCTCTGTTGTTCCACTGCTGCTGCTGGAGTCAACGTGAACTCCAAAGCTTTAAATTAAAGTGTGTTATGGGTATGAGATAATGTTATTTGTTTGCAACTGTAAATTAGCTTTGTTATGAGAAATGCAAACATTTTAAAAACTAAAGAAACAGTTTTCTCTCTCTTCACAGATTAATGTTTGTTTAACCTCTTTTTTTTTTTTTTAAAGTACTGTTTCATTTATTTGCTTGTGTTTCCAAAATTAACTCTTGGAATGCCAGTATTTTCCAAATTCCCAGTCAAACAAGTGTGCCTGTCTTCAGTCGGCGAAGAGATGTCATTTTAGAAATTTCTGACTCTATTTGCAGAAAAAATATTCTTTACGTGCCTACTCCTATGCACATATACTTATTTTTTTCCATCTGTTTAGCATATATTGGCCAGGTGACAAGTTTCTAGTACTTTGCACACCTTAAATATCTGCTGACTTTGAAGTTAAAATGAAAGTGATTCATATCCTAATATTTTTGAAAGCAATATTCAAAAATTGTTATTGCTTGTGTAGATGTGTGTGTGCGTGTCTCCCTCATATATATAAATATATATATATGTGCGTACATATATGCATTTAAATAATAATAATAACCTTCTGGTTATTCATTTATCTGCCATGGCTTCAAAAATTTTCTGGCGGAAACCGAGAAATGAAAATGGTTCCATTTTTATCCTTCAGTAATGAATCCCCCAAATTACCATAAGCCTTGTTCTTTAAGTTCAGGGTAATGAGTCAGATTTTATTCATATTTTTTGAAGGGTCGAATATCTGTTTGATAGTCTCCTTTTGTTTATTCATCGCCAAAGTCTATATAATTTCCTGCCCTGGTCGGCCGTTTATTTACAATCTCTCCAGTAGTATTTATTTAGGGTAAAAGACCACCTCAGCGGGAGTGGAGGAGAGCAGTACTTCTGCATTACGCTGCCTCTTCTGTCCCATCTCAGCCCATGGAGCTCTTTTGACAGACAGCATGAAAAAAAATCTGCATAAGGAAAAGTAACTGACAGCTGGGGTCAGACTCTCTCTGTTTAATGACACTGCCAGTTACACATTTTGAATTGTTTAAATATGAGTCTACAGCTTCAACGATCATCATCTCACTGGTTCCACTTTTCATACCCAACAGCCAGGAAAGTGACACGTAATTACACACTTACTGATGGTATCGCCGGGGCCGATAATTAAAACTGCCACGGGAGGATTGCTATTGCTAGTCTACAGCTGGGATGTTGTCAAGAGGTAGAAACTCCAGCAGCTTTTAACGCTATCTTCTTACAGGTGGACCACGGGTGCTGGCGGTGAAGTAATAGAAAGGCCTCAGCACATCATTCACAATGTCTCGCACAAATGAAGAAAATCTATTAACAATCCAATAAGTGAAATACAAACACGCTGACCCAAGGGTTAAACTGTCTGGGTGGACGTACCGCTCGCCGCCGCTCCGCATTGTTCTTTTTTTTTCCCCTTTCGGACGTGTTTACAGAAAAAAAAAACATTAGGAATGTTTTGCCACCTTTGGTAGCACAAAGGGATGCTGGGTGGGCGGCGCCGGCAGCGCTGCTCAGAAACAAGCCCTGTTTACTTCCGATGAGCTCATCGCTTCTCCATGACTAACTAAAATTCAGGGACAAGGAACGAATGAGCTGCCAAATGTAAACATTTGAGGAAACACGGAAAGATCTCATTTTGCACAGCAGATTTTGTTAAATAACTACCTCTTGGGGCGTTGCACCAGAGATTCGCATCCTGCCTCAGCAAAGACAGGGCAGAGGAGTGACGAACTAGCAATATAAGCTGGAGAAATCAGCACAGCCAAGGTAATGGAGCACTCAATGGGCAGCCAAAATGTAAGCCAGGTTTGTCATTGGTTTGATGCTTGACTACTGATAAACCACCCCAGGTTTTCCTCTTTTTCGCCTCTGATGAAATGAAGATTAAAATATGACCAAATGATGGAGGAATTAGTATCTGCATAGTACTTGGTAGTTGCTTTATTTCACATTTACAGAATGCGCTTACCAAGCTTTTCTGAAATTATGTAGAAGAATAAAGCCAGTTAACTACCTGAGCTTGCAGTACAATTACCAGCACCAAAGTTGTCTCACGTCAGCCCCATCGCACGCAGCCACAGACAGTTGGGATTCACTGTGACCTCGGTTCTGAGCTGTACTGGGCTGACAATGAGGTGTGTTTTGGCACAAGAGCAGCTCCCCATTTGCAGGTTTGATTCCCAGTCACTGAACTCAACCATCTCAAGGGCTTCAGCTGGGCTGTGGCCAAGGCAGTCACAGCTCCAGACTTCCCACTAAGCCCCCTCCCTGCCTTCAGAGGAGATGTAGACTATTGAATGTCATCCACAGGCAGCTCCTTCATGTCGCCACAGCCACAACAACTCTTCTGGCTTGCTGCACATGCTCTGTCATCCTGCTCATGGCCAGTGTCCCCTGACTGCCTGCATGAAATGTCCCTAACAAATGTTGGAAGCAATAACGAGGACATATATACTCACACAGCCTTAGCATACCTCTCACAGCTTGGCCTTGCTATATTTATAGATGCACAGAAAGCCCAGAAGAGTGAGGCAGTGAGTCAGGAGGATGAATACTCAAATGCCAGAGGAGTCAGGGTGGGAAGAAGCTCCTTCTCCTGAGTCCAAAATGCATAACTTTGAACTGTTACTTTGCATTAAAAATAAAATTAGAGTGACGATCCCAACTGACCACCAACCAACCAACCATTGCTCTTGCATTTAAGCAACATTTCTGGCATATTAGGCCAACCACTATTTATTAAATCTGGTCTCTCTGTATATCACGCCATCTTTAAAAGGAGACAACCTGCTCTAATTCCTTCTTGTTTCCATCTCTACAACCATGCCTGAACAGAAATACCCCATACTCATACTACAACGTGTTGTATAACAAAAAAAAGACTTCTGCTTCTGCATTGCTGCTAAATTACCCATACCATTTTTTTTTCACAATACAAAATTTGAGAACTTATGACATATGCATTGCACAAAAGTCTGAGTGTACAATTGGACAAAACAGGCATTTTGGTTGCAGCTGCTGAGACAAGGGGGAGGAGGATGGCCACCAGAAAGCTCTCCTGAAGGTCTTCTCTTCCTCATTCAGACATGCCAACCACATTGCCTGCATTTCACTGATGTATGTTGACTCTTGCCATGTTCAAGCATTTTCAAGACTGTTCCACTGCCTGCACCCATATATAAAGACTAGGTGACTTTTGCCATTGAATTATCTAATTCTTAAGTAAAGTATACAAGCTTTCTAAGACTTTGGAAATTAAGATCTTAAAAAAATATTTAATTTCCCTGAGCTGATTTTTTTTAAAAGCATCAGCTTTGTCTATTTAATTTTGAGAACTTATAAAATATTTCTACCAAAATCTTTGCTGGGAATTTCTAAGTTTCAGACCACTTTGGGTATTTTAGAAAATTAGATTAATAAAGAACCTTGAACAATTTAAGTGTTATAAAACACATTTAACTAGAAATTATGACAAAACTAAGCATAGAGTTCTCTGTGATTTGAATATTTGCCAGTGAACTAGTCACAGAAGTCAAGCTGTTAAGTAATATTAATGCTGAGCACTGCAAAGTATTGAAATTCAACACATATTTTTGCTACACATTTTCCCTCTGGTTCTGAGTTTCAATTTTTTTAATGACCAGTAAACTACCACTATAAAGTACTAAAATAATTTGGAGTAATAAATATTATCTTCCTTCATTGAAGGCTCATATCTAAGACAAACCAAAATATAATTATAAATAGCATCTATTAAATTATTTTTCAATTACATGAACAAGGCAATACCCTAAAACAACCAGACAAGCAACGGTCAGATCATGTGTATTGCAATATGCTTATATATTTACTTACAATGTTTCATTTTTCTTAGAAATTTAGCACCTGAAATTCTGTCCTGTTGAGATGAATGGATGATTTACCATCAACTTATCATCATCATCATCATTTCATTTTAGACAGGTGTACTCTGCGCTGGGTCAAAAACTGGCTGGACGGCCGGGCCCAGAGAGTTGTGGTAAATGGAGTTCAATCCAGTTGGCGGCCGGTCATGAGCGGTGTTCCCCAGGGCTCAGTATTGGGGCCAGTTCTGTTCAATATCTTTATCAATGATCTGGACGAGGGGATCGAGTGCACCCTCAGTAAGTTTGCAGATGACACCAAGTTGGGCGGCAGTGTTGATCTGCTCGAGGGTAGGAAGGCTCTGCAGAGGGACCTGGACAGGCTGGATCGATGGGCCAAGGCCAACTGTATGAGCTTCAACAAGGCCAAGTGCCGGGTCCTGCACTTCGGCCACAACAACCCCATGCAGCGCTACAGGCTTGGGGAAGAGTGGCTGGAAAGC